>NW_006494609.1:19974682-20013629 GCF_000325575.1 Pteropus alecto
CCGAAACCCTGTGCACGCCTCCAAGGTAACCAGCCTCTGTGACTTCTCCTTGCGGCTGCACAGAGAAGGCCTTCAGTCCGAGCCCTGTGATGAGCATCCGAGGTGTCGGTAGCTCCTCGAACCGAAGGCTTGTAGAGGACACGCTACACCTGAAGGCCTGGCCCTGACTCGGTTCAGTGCGTGTGAGACGGAAAGACCAAGGATGTCAGGTATACAGGTATAGAACTTTCCACAAGAAGACCGTCCAAGAAGGTGAAGAACACATACACAGTTGACTTGGGAGAAGGCCAAGCGTTCAGTTGCCCTAAGGATGGTTCAAATAAATGGTTCTGAAGATTCAAAGGAGGGAACGACCAGCTCTGGCTGGGGACATCTCCGAAGCCTTCGTGAAGGAAGTAGCACTTGCGTTAAGGATGTGAAGATCAACGAGACCACTTGGTCCCATAACTATCACGGGCTCATCTGCACACATCAGGTAGGACGCACCCCTGTCCCTGTCCTCTCTACCTGTTATTCCTATCAAAGATTTGGGGTCTTTTTTAGTGTCTTCCAGGGGGTACTTTGATATAAACCTATGATTTTTACACTTCCATCCCTGAACTAGATGACTTTCATGACTTTTGCTGTATCTAATCTATCATTTACACCATTCTTTCATTATTCTTCCCTTTAATGGAATCGTTGGGTTTTTTTTTTTTTACTTGTATGAATTCTTTTGGCATGCTCTATATTATATTTTTAAGAGGACAGCAGTATCCCACGTCATCAATTAGAGATGAGGGTGAAATAAAGACAATGAGAATAAAACATTGCTGTGAAATTCTAGCTAGGCTTGAGCCTGTGGCATGCCGTCTCTGTGCTAAGAAGGGAGGTTTGGAAGTCTGTGTAGGAAGATGTTAAAAATATACATACAATGGGCCCTAACCCGAAGCTTTCTCCTGGAAGCAATTGAAGTTAAGTTGAAAGTGACAGACATTTTTCATGATGAGATTGAGTGCTATCCGATGCCACTGTCCAAAACCATCTTTGCCCCCCGAAGGGAGAAGCATTGGTAGGAGGGAAAATGACACAGTTCTGTTCCACAGTGGGCCACGTAGGTCCTTCGGCGAGCGCCTGATCCACTGCCCTGCAGGACATGTGGGCCACTCCAAAAGGTCCTTGATATTTGGTCTTATCCAAACCGTTCATGCTTAGAAAACGTCCCTGAATCCAAATAGCCTATGATGTTTATATACACTTTGGTTTTGAGGATTCATATCTAAAAATATTATCATATCCAATAATTGTGTGGTGGATCTATTGCCAATAATAACCATCCTTGCCTCGGGAGCCTAGCTAGTCACAGCACATGATCAAGGACGTTTTGATGCAGACCGAATGTCTTCACAGAAGTTTCAGATAGGACAAAATACCGAGGACTTTTTGGCATGAACCACATATCCTCTGATGGAGCCACAGAGATGCAGTGGCCCTGTGTCTACAATGAGAAGAATAATGAACAGTATATTTTTTTCCAAGGAGTCATTCATTTGTTATACTTTAAACACTCATGTGTAGCAATGCGTGCTAGGCCTCTTCCTGGACTCTGGGATGTTAGGAAGAGCAGATAAGATATTGGATGTAAAGACACACTGGGGTGAAGAAGCAACCGTTACCATTGCCATAAGAATAGGCTTTGAAATGTATTCTTTCTTTGGTGGCACTATTCTCGGCCTGCCCACATCATGGGGGCTTTCTCGAGCCTCGAGTCAGACCTTCTGCTGATCGCCTAAAGCCTGGTCCTGAAGTCTCTCCATTGTGACTGTCTTTGAAGCACTGGTCTATGCATCAGGGCAGGTACTGTTGCTTTAAATCTGTGCCCACTGCAATTAATATGCCTGTGAGATAAGATCAGAAACTGAAAGGCAGTCAAAATATTACAATAATGTAACCATGCTTCAAATTTTAATTCGGTTTTACTTTGTGTGCTTTATTATCGGGATGGGACAAATGGAAATGCAATAAACTTCAGAGGTCTGATCAGCTTGAGCCTTAAACTCCTTAATGATGTTGAGAGTGAGGCTCGCCGGTGCTTCTCAGTGCACTCAGAGCAGGGGGATTATTAGAGAGCTCCGGATTTAGGGATCAAAGGCTTGGGTCTGATCTCACCTCTCGCCCCGATGTGTGTGCCCTTGGGTAAGTCATTCCCCCGCTCTCGGCTTGTTTTATCTTCTGTCAAACGTGGGTAGTACCCCCTGCCCTGTCTGTATCTCAAAAGATCTCTGTAGGCTTCTGTGAGTACGTCTCAGACCTGGACAGCGTTGAGAGAAGGCAAGCCAAGCTCGGCATTTCAAGTATTGCAGAATCTTGCCCCAACTCATTCTCCCAACAGACTCTCCATCTCTTTGTTTTGGTTCTTTCCAAAAGGAAAGCTTTACTAATGCCTGCAGATCTGCGCGCTTACCTTTATATGTTCCGTTTGACTCGCCTTTATGAGGTTTTGAGATTCACTTTTTCCCTGTAGCCTTTTCAAACTCTATCACCTGGAAATGATCTCTCCCCCGAACTGCAAACTCCACTGGCATGTTGGCCGGAAAGTTACACGCTCTCCTTGTAAGTGAGTAGTTAGCTGTTCCTCACTCCGTTTTCTTTCTGTGCGTGCAGGCAGACGGTACATCCCAGACTCCCGTGTAGGTATGTGTGTCATGACGGTGCTAGCTGAGAGGATGCCAGCAGAAGGGATGAGCGCCTCTTCCGGACCTGGCCGGGGCAAACCTCTCATGCACCGTCCCGCGTGCTCATCCCCTTCCTCGGCTTAACGCCCGTGTCGTGGAGATCTTGGAGACCATGCTTTCGAGACGGCGAAGTCATGAGACAGGCACCAAGGGCTCGAATTATCCCGTGGAGCAGAGCTGCTCGTCAGTGGGAAGATCGGCTTTGGACCTTCCACGAGTGACAGTGACACTCCCATCACATTTGAGTCACTGATTCTTCCAGGGTGTGTTTGTCACAGAGCGTGCATTGCCTTGTGCATGCTTACTAAAGTGAGCTTCTCTGAGGCAGGGCCCCTGCTCAAAGAATGTTCCCCTCTGATGCTTCATGTAACTGTTCCTGCTCAACCATGGATTTGGGGGAGAGCGTGATAACCCAAAGGGCATGAACTCACCCTTGTGTGGTCATGTCATGACCAATGCATACCTTCCTCACCCACAGCTGGCTCTGAGGTCACAAACTCAGAACTGCATTTTTTATTTCCCAGCATAGCATGTAGGCAGAATCCCAAGATCCACGTGCTAAAGAAACCTCAGAATAAAGGGCGAGCGTTTTCTATCATGGGATATCTGCATATATATAGCTTAATCGGATAATTAAAAGGCGTTTTCTCACCTGCCTGCCTTTCCTCCTTTAATTTCTTCTTCAATTCAGCAAGCAATTTTTCGAGCACCTAGTATGTGCTTGGTATAATTCTGGGCTCTGGACACATATCATTTGAGTGAAACTCTCTGCTCTCATAGAACTCACGGGCTCGTGCACATGAACAATAGACACGTGGGTATATGTGATGCCAAAGGGTAATAAGTGGTTCAAAAGACACCTTCAAGGCCGGCTCTGCAGCCCGTGCGGTTCCACTGGGCCTCGTGCTCAGAGGGCCAACACTTGGTTTCATGTTCTTGAAATTTCCAGTGTTTGAACAAGGGGTGTGTGTGGTATGTTCATTTCATGCTAGCCTCACATATTATATACCTGGCCTTGTTGGCCTTTACCTTGTTCAGTGACAAGAGGCCACTGATATACACCTGGATATATGGCCAGGGTCAAACAAAATACTCTAAAAATCTCTACATGCTTATTCCACTATTTCTGCATGAATTAGTAGCAGTTGTATATGGGCGGAGGACAGAAGACCCTACACGGAGGAGCAGCACCCCAAAGGATCGCTGACAATGTGGAAGGGCAGCCATTCCCAGGAGAGGGGACAGGGCACAGCATTGCAATACAATTTAATTCATTATACATGAGAGAGAGAAAGAGAGACAGACAGAGAGAGAACCGCCCATGTGCCCAGCCTGGGATGGACTCTGTATTCTGTAAACAATCGATTTTGAGTCCATATCTTTTTCCTCAACATTTTTGGCACCAGTGTTCAGTGCTCCTATGAGAATCTACCGCCTGATGATCTGAGGTGGAGCTGAGGCGGTGATGCCAGCGCTGGGGAGCGGCTGCAAATACCAGTGAAGTTTCGCTCATTCTCCCGCCGCTCAATTTCTGCTGTGCGGCCCGGTTCCTAACAGGCCATGGACTGAAACCAGTTTGCCATCAAGGGGACTTGTTGGGGACTCCTGCCCTAGAGGACAAGGGATGCATCATCCTTGTGATTTCCCCAGGGTTCGGCATAAGGCCATTTCTAACGATAATGCATCTTCACGCCAGTTCACCAACCTCCATGCCCATTACATCTTCAGAATCTTTCCAACACTTTCTGTAATGCAAGAGTGAGCCACGGCCCCATTTTCCTGGCAATAAAACCAAGTCCCAAAAAGGTTACTCAACTGCCCCATTCCCGGCATTCAGTCATTCGAAGCCAGGCCCTATGAGTCCTGCGGACGCCTAGACCTCTTCTCTGTTTGTTGAGTGAATAGACTGGACAGGAGCCTTCCATTTCCAAACGTGAAAATCCATTTCTCCCGCTTTTCTCTCAATGAGTGAGCAAGCTGCTATTTTAGCGGGAGCCAGACAGGGGGAATCCTTCTGTAAAGAATTCATGAAGAGGAAGACTCCAAGGACTGAGGCTGTGTGTGCCGGAGTCAGGAGCAGCTTCGGGCTGCGCAGCCAGCCCTTCTGCCGGACCACTGTCTCTTTGCCTTGGATTTGACTTCCAGCCAGAATCCTCGTGCTCAGGCAGAGTGAAGCGCTTTCTCCCGCCTGTCATTCCGCGCTCCCACCGGCAAGCACCAGTGCGCGGGTTGGCGCTCCCGCCGGCTCCCGTGGCCCAGGGCTGAGTCTGAGATTCAGGAGTTTATTTCCACTTCGAGCTTCCCCTCGAACCCAGGCTTAAAGAGGGCAGAATGTACTGTTTTAAACAAATGCAGTTAGCTAATAAATGTTGCTTCTGCCACAGATGTTTCGCACAGGAACTGGAGTGCCAGAGGGGGCTTAATTCAATGCTAACAACCCCCAGGTCGGGAGTTAGCTCGCAGAGCCAGCCTGAGTCTGCAGGTGAGACCTCTGCTATCAGCCTTGTCTGCGAAGCTTGCGAAGCAGAGGCTCCGGCAGGAAGGTGTCCTTTGAACGGTCAGGTCACCTGTAGCGCCGGATGACACATGGCCGGTGGGACAGGATCGGGGAAGGAAGGCTCCTCCTGCTTTGGAGAGTTGTCCACTGTATCAGTGACAGAAGGTTCTGTTTCTCTCAAAATAAACTTTGCTGGGTGCTGGACTGTGCGTCAGGCACCGGATGAGCACGTAGGGTGGGGACCGGGAAACATGAGGCTGCTGGCTCATTCCTTTAGTCGACACTTACTCAGCCATGACAGTGACTAGCACTGTGACCAGAGCACCTTACCATGGGTCACTTGGCACAGTCGTCATTGACTAAGGGCAAATGACGCTGTGCTCAAGGAGAATGAGGGTGTGGGCAGAGGTGGGGCATGAAGCACAGAGCCTGCCCTGGACCTATGCCCCCAGCAGTGGGAGGGACAGAGAAATCCACGAAAATGCACCAATGTTCTCAAGAGACGGGACTAGAGGCACCTCACAGGATGTGGAATCTCGGCATCTCTCTAATCTGACCCATCCCCAAAGATTTTTTTTTTTTTCCCCAGGAGGCTTGTCCAAAGTCGTAGGTTCTATTCCTTGTTAATTTCAACAAAAGTCACTGATTCCGGTCCGTTAAACCCAATATGTGCCGTCACTTTTAAATGGCAATATCAACAAAAATAATAACCCCCATGAACACACCTTGACCGAAGAGCAGAATTAGGAACTGTGACGAGACAAGCAGTGATCTAGCATCTCTTCCAGGTTCCACGTGACTCAAAAGGCAACAGTGAACTTGATCTATTTTGGTTGCGCCCGACCTGGCAAACTGTATGCACAGGCTTGAGTGCAGCGCTTCTTGAGCTCAGGCACCTGTCTGAGGTCAAGCTGTCATTCCAGGTCAGAGTCAGGTGCAGGGCCTGTGTCCTCTGCATGTTGGGCTGCTTTATCAACCAGAAAAGTCCGGTCTAGCCAGACCAGATATTTGCGGTCACACTCAGAACTACACATGTTCTTAGGTACAACGGCGCGTAGCTGTGGGTCTGCCTCAATGCTTAAGTTTAAAAGGTTGGGGTCTCCAGGTTGTGCAGTGGCTTGGGTGGTTCGCATTCACTATCAGACCATTGGGCATCAGGTCAAACCACTGCATCAGTGGGTTTCAATATCCATGGGTCACTGATGTTGAGTCTCCAGGACCCAGTTAGTATCCCGGATGACCTAACCCGTGCTCACGGGTTCTTGGGAGGTCTCTTCCATTTCTATTTCAGTGCTCATCTTAATCAGGTGTTTATAATTTCTCTATACAATGGAGACTAATAATAATTAAATATGGATTATGTGCCAGAGAAGAACCCTACAAAATTGTTTACGTACATTTAATTTTAAAAATTACCATGCGCTAATCACATGCTCAGGCGCTGAGATTCTGTCGGTCAAGACACCTGACCTACAGTGACAATTTCTCATTTAGTTCTTCTACCAATCCCGTGTCTTACACCGGCCCTATTTTATGAATGAGAAAACTGATGTTCAAAAGAGCTAGCTAAATCACCCAGCCTCACAGCTGAGACTTGACCTCACACTCCACTTGCGTGCTACTCACCACTTTGTGCCTGTCCCTTCCCGGGACGGTGTCACTCTGCGGTGTGGCCATGGTGCTTAGGCCTCAAACGCGTCACCAGCTAGATATTTTAAATGAGATAAAGGAGGCCCTGGGAGCAGAAGAGCCACTTTCACTGATGAAGGGGAGGCAGGAGAAGGCAAAAACGTTACCGAGGATAGAAGTTAGGAAGTAGTAAAATGGGGCTTCTATGCCCTCATCACCTCTCTGACCCTCTGCTCAGGGAGAACTAAGAATTATAGGGGAAAAAAATCTCACCCATCGTAACGGCTAAAATATGACACTGGGGCTGATTCCGGAAAACAGCCATTTGGATAAACTCAGTGGACGCACTGCAGGAACCTTCTGAGTGTATCTAATTTCCACACCCTTGTGGACTTCCAGCCAGTTCCAGCTGGCAGCCCAGAAATCCACGTTTGGCTGCGTGCTTGCTATTCAGGGCCTAACCTTGTTCCCAGCTGTGCTCTGCGGACCTGCAAACACTGAACGGAATTCCGGTGTCGCAGACTGGGAAGCGGCATCCGGCCCCACCACACCACGGGCACGCACGGAGTGGAAGGACAGCGCGGGAAGGAGGGGTTCGACCCCGAGCTCTGCCGCTCGCTGGCTCTCGGACCTCGGAGAATGGATTTCTCTGCCCTGAGCCTCAACTTCTTACTTAAGTTACTAAGGGGAGAGAGCTACCACCCAGGACTCGCAAGGACTAAGCGAGGACATGTGGTAAAAGGCAGGTTTGGGGGTTTCCATGGCGTTTCTCCCACTCGCGTGGTGTCCCCTTTATGTCGTTCCCGTCTCCCAGGACTGTGCGCAAAGGAACTCGTTGCTGAGATCGCCCGTTCCTGTTGCTGGCACGGGGGGCCGAGCCCCGCTGAGACAAACAGGCGTGTGTCGCCCAGAGGGGCTCCTGGTCTGACACCAGGAATCGATGTAGGTGCAGATGTTATCGGTGCGGTTGTCAAGGATGATGACTCTTCCAGATGAGGAGACGGACTGGCCAAAGCCAGAGACAGGGCGTGATCTCCCTGGCTGAGAAAGGCCGAGAAGTCGTCTTGGACCTAAAAGACATAATACAGGAGCTGAGCCGCTGAGTAGGCCAGACTGAGTAATGAAACAACGCGGGGTCCGCCCAAGTCCCACAAGGACAGAAAAGTGGAACACGGAGAGAGGAAGGGCCATCCCGAGTCTGTCACGAGGAGGTGCGTTGGGATCAAGTCTCGGAGAGTGAAGAGGATTTGCATTAACAGGTGGCTCGCTGGGCTTTTCCTCGAAGAGTGAAAAATAAATGGTCATCAGCGGGTCTGAGAGTGATCGAGGGTCCGTATCACACACTTGAAGGCACTAGGAAGCTTGGCCTTCTTTCTGGGGGACCTGTTCCTGTTCAAGGGGCGACAGGCAATTAACCTGTGCTGTACGCAGATACTTGGGGCTCCCTGTGGAAGGAGCGACAAAGCTTTGAGATAGTAAGTCAGGCGACCAGACACAAGGAGATGGCTTGTGACCCGCTGCCATGTCTGGTAATAAAAGGCCTTCACTCATGTCTGACTTATGAATAGATAAAGACCCTTGAGTTTCACAGCCCTGTTGAATATAAACGGGATGAGATAACTAACGTTTGAGGATATCTGCTGTCAGACATCATGATGGGTGTCTTACGAGCACCACCTCCTGTCTCTCCATTTCCTGTCTCAGATAGAGACTGGGACACAGGAGGGTCGAGAGTTGCCCCAAGCATGGTAGCCAAGAAGGGACAGAGAAAGGGGCAGAACGCAGTCTGGCCTGATGCCGGGCATGACCTGTCCCTACTTTCCCAAGCACAGCTCAGGTCCTACATAGAACTATCTGGCCATGTCATAACCAGGGCTCTACCTGCCAAGGACCGCACACTCTCAGAAAGCTCCCTTGGGGAGCTCTGAAACCCTGAATCCTTCCTAGGTGTGCCCATTTTCTCTGGAGCATTGGCTAAGACATGCCAACCTTCCTGGGTCCCGAGGGTCAGGGTGCGTGGGGAGGACCCAGGCAAGCTTGGTAAGGCTCCGCAGTGGGGGGAGAAACAAATTCATCCGACGTGGTCACCCGGGGGCCAGGACACCTCTGCCATGGCTTCTTTCCATTGCTCTCTCTGTGTCCAAGAAGCGGACACATATCGACTGCCAACGATCTGCTCTTCTCTTTCTCTCTTGTTTGATGACTTCCTCTTACTTTCTCGACCTGCTTCTCTTAACCTTGGCATGCAGTAGATTCTCAGTAAGAACATGGTTTCTCTCTTTCCATTTTCCTCCTCTCCAAATCTCTTTACATTTCCAAAATATGCTGAAGACACAGGTGGAGAAAAATACTGTCCAGCCAGCTTCATCCTAGCCTACCAGGTAGATGGATAGATCAATAGGTAGATAAGTAGATAGACAGATAGATAGATAGATAGATAGATAGATAGATAGATAGATAGATAGATGATATAGATAGGGTACATGCATCTCTCTCTCTCTCTCTCATCTATCTATCATCTGTCATCATCTATCTCTCTATCTCTCTATCTATCATCTAACATCATCTGTCTATCTATCAATCTATCTATTATCTATCTATCATCTGTCATCATCTATCTCTCTATCATCTATCATCATCTATCTATCAATCTATCTATCATCTATCTATCATCTGTCATTATCTATCGCTCTATCTCTCTATCATCTATCATCATCTGTCTATCTATCGATCTATCTATCATCTATCTATCATCTGTCATCATCTCTCTCTATCTATCTATCTATCTATCTATCTATCTATCTATCTATCTATCTATGCATCTAGTGAAATTGGAGAGACCTGTATCCTCCAAGTATCTATCTTTGAAAGGGGAGGTGAAAATTGAGCTTCTGCCTTTGTCACATGACCTTTCTGCTTCTCTTTGGGTGATCCAACCAAATTCCATAAGGTCTCCACCACTGTGAAACCCTCCAGGAAGCAAACCTCACCGGGACCAGTGAAAGTATATCCACCAGATCTTTTATTTTTACTTTCATATGTTTAAGGGCAAATTCAACACTGTTGGTGGCACCGAAAGAAACCACTGCCACCAGTTGAAAAGTTAATTATGGATTTGCCCCTCAAAGCGAAACGCAAGTGTTACTGGAAGTCGGGGGATAAATTAAAACAGCTGGAGGGAGGATGATATGACACCACTGTGACGAGGCCCACGATGTTCTGCTTCGCGTAAACATTCCTTTCATTTTATTTTTTTAAAGCTCAAGTCTGCTGTGTAAAAGCCATCGTCCCTTTCATGTGGGACAAAAGAGAATCTGGAAAGGGAATTTTCTTAAATCTCTGCAGAGAAAACACAGCTTATGAGAGCCTCAAGAAAAGACATTTTGCCTTTTCTTACAGTGGGCTCCTCCTAATTGTGACTTTTAGAAACCCCTTCTGAAGTCATCATAACTATTCAATTAGCTAACTTCGTTTTTGTATGATGAAAAGATCCTCTCTCGCTGAACATACGGCAATTATTAGAAGGTCTCTAAAGTCTTTTTTTAAGCGATATGAGAGTTCTAGATAAAAATAAGATTTGATTTCTAAAATCGTAAAATATATGTGAATGTGAGATCTATAAATAAATACTCTATAGTCAAGGCAAAATCTCATTATAAGTAACAATTTTATTAGCATATCCATTGAGCAGAAGGCCTTATGATGTTATGTTAACAAAATTAAACTCCAGCCTTTGCATTCGACGGATCATTCTCAGTGCTAAGGACCAGGCACTGCACTTGGTGCTGAGGCTGTGAACACGCGCGTGCACGTGTGTGTGTGTGCGTATGGCATGTGTGTGCGTGTGTGTCCGCACTTTTTTCTTCAAGAGCTCACATTGTCATGGGAAACTATTTTGCAACTAAATTCATGTCATAGTAAGGCTAAAATTGACGGAGCGCTTTCTGCATGAGGGTTTTGCTCCAGACGGTGCACACGTAGCATCGCGTTTAAACCTCTCACCCACTCTAAGAGGTGACTCCTGTCTTCTTCACGTTAGAGGTGAAGACTGAGAGAAGAGAGGGAAGGTAAACTGTCCACGCTCAGCTAGACAGCTACTGGTTTAGGTGGGGTTAACAGTAAAGCACACAGAACGAAGCATTATGTAAATACATAAAATAATAGCTAACTCTCTAGGTACGAAAGTCATAACATAAAAAGCCGTCGAACACGTCGTGAAGAGGAAATTCCTGAGCAGGCTGCGGGGAAGATGAGGTTGGACAGGGAAAAATATTCCAGCAAGAAGGAATGAAGAGAGGACAATATAAAAAAAAAAAAAAAAGATAAACATTAGAGGTTTTTTTTTTTTTTTTAAATAAAATCAACAACACCAGCAACAAAATAAGAAGCTATAATCTCAGTAGTAGGTGAATGGTAGACAGATCTTAGTCACACAGTGGACAGTGGGTCACAGAAAGTTGGACTTTAGACTAATTTGAGCACATAGAAAAATATTTACAATGCAAAGTCGAGTGAGAAAAGTATATATGAAGTTTATATTCACTGTAATTACCATATGTAAATAAACAAGTGCACATGAAAATTTTTAAAAGATGAATATATTTTTTTACTTTTTGTAAAGTTATGGGATATTTATAATTTCATCTCTTTATTCTTTTGGAATCCAAGCATTTTTTATTTTCTATAATGGTCAGATATTTCTTTTATAATCTGAAAAAGTCATAAAAATATGAAATCAGCAAACAATTAAGGGACCTTGTATACTTTGTCATCTTTTTCCCAGCTCTGACATGCAAGAAAGAACCTTACGCCATTCAGAAAACGTATCAGATAGCCAGAGCACAAGTTTAGGCACAGTGGATCAGCCTAACTCGCAACATGTGCTTCCCTTAGTCCTCCAAAGCTGGGGTGCAGCTGTCTGTCTGCAGCATGTAAATTAAAGCCATCTTCGGCCTGTTAGCTCCAGTGGCTGGAGGGTGGGGTATCGATGTGACTGTGGCATAATGATACAGGAACAGAACAAAGCCGAGAGAGGGGTGGAAGAGGCGAGAAATGCCATCGGTTCCCATGGCTGGCAGGAGACAATCTCGTGACGATGGAGGCCCACCACAGGAATGGACTAGGGTACAGAAACGGAGCTTAACAGAGAGCTCCAGACCACCGCTCTGAGCCGGGCGATGGCCTGCACTGCTGGTGCCCTGGCCCTGCCTCTCTCTCTCTCTCTCTCTCTTTCTCTCTCTCTCTCGTTCCACGCTTGGAGGTGGTTTCCCCCTGAAGTAACAGCCACTTACAAGCCACCTGGCTCTCCTTCTCCTCCATCCCTATTTCTACGATCCATCGGTGAGATCTGGCAACACTCTCCTTCTTTGCAGCCTCTTTTCCCCATTCCTTTCTTGCTTTTAAACAGCCACGTTCTAGCAGGCTGGCGGCTGACTCTGAGCTCGGTTTCTTTATCATTTTTCAAATTTCAAGTCATGAGTGAGAAAAACTTTCCAGAGTCTATTTTTCTAATTAAGTAGAAGTCAGGTCATGCAAACAATTGTGGCTTATCTGCGACCGGTTCACGCCCATTTTGGGATGACTACAGAGAATCGCATCCAATACCTGAAAATACACAATAGAACTGAATTTGGTATTAAGCGTGAAGAACGCTGGTAACTGAAAATTCAGCTTCATTTTAAAAAATCACTAGAGGTTTCTGTTTTTGTTTTTGTTTTTAATGTTTTACATGTTTTGAACCAATGTTACAATGTCAGCAACACATAAAGTGTGGATCTTATTCTGACACAGAGACGTGCCACTGATCAGAATTTCTGTGAAAACAGATATATATATATATAACAAAGGAAAAACTCAATACTGTATTTCCTTTTATTGTCATGATTTTAATTAATCTGAATTCCAAACGATATTAATCATAATAGTAGCAATTTATTTTGGGTGACAATATTAAATTTCTTGGAAATTTTCAAATAGCAATCAAGGTGATCGAGGTGAAGGAAAAGAACACTATTCTATGCCTGTGTTGCGTGTTACAATTCTCAAAGTGTTTCACTATTTGTAAATTAATTTTTTCTCAAATTAAAACATGATAGGATATGAAATTCTTATTAGGTTCTTATTTAACCAAAGGGAACTTAGGTTATTAAAAAATTAGAAAAAATAGTGAGCTCAGATAATTTAATTAGGTAATTTCTAGGGCTTGCCTTTTCATAGATTCTCCAATCATCTATCTAATCATTCTTTTTCAGCTGTGCTTATATATTTTTATGTCTCTTCTCTCTGCATATAAAAAGTAACTATAGACGCGTGCATGAATTCGAATCTGCACGTATAAAGGTACCGGTACGTGATATCGAAGAAGCGAAGTCCCTGCCTTCAGAGAGCCTGAGCACACGATCCGATGGCTGTGACGACTGCGCTGCACTTGAACGTGAATGTCAACGTGCTCTTCTCCGCCTCTTCCTCTGTCTCCTTCCCATATCTGCAAGCCCATGGCTATTGTCCTGGGAGGGCCTCAGGGCAATCGCATGTAGGGGATGAAGTGGATGCCCAGGTAAGGAAGCAGCTAGACAGGTGTGTTACGGAGGAAAATAAAAGACGCCCTCACAGAGAAAACATCGACGAAAATCATTATCAGTCCCTCGCATTCTTCCTTATCACGCTGTTTTTAAAACACTTTTCCAGCCATTTTTTATGCAATCAGTGGGTCACTTGGTCAGGACTGGTTGAATGAATGTCCTATGCGCAGTCATTGGGGTCTGCCTCGTCCCCGCCCTGCATAGCTGCGTTCGGAGGAGAGTGATATGAAGGGGGCGTCCCCCCTCTGCTGTTCAAGGGGAGAGGAGGGGAACAGCGGGACTGGATTCGGGGCACACGACCACGCTGGCGCGGAGACTGGGGGCTCCTCAGAGCCGGAGCAGGTGGGAGCCAGCGTTGTCTCGGGCCCTCTGTGCAGCCTGAAGCCGGAGGGGTGGCACTCTGAAGTTACTGGGACAAAGCAGGATGCGAACATCCTTCTCACGCTCTAGACGTGTCACCCCAGACATGTCACGTTCCAGACATGTCACCCCTCGGAGAAGTGAGAAAACAGAAGCTGAGCGGGAAGACAGAACGGTGTGACTTCTATAACTAAGGACTTCCTGTACGGGGCTTGGCAGACTCTGGCCCTCAGGCCAAACCTGGCCCTCACTCTGTCTGTGTAAACAACGCTTTACTGGAACCAGGCCACTCTCATTTGTTTGCGTATTCTCTGTGGCCGCTTTCCTACTTTCAAAAGAACCCTCTGGCCTGGAACGCTGAAAATACTTCATGGGAAAAGGTGGCTGGCCAAGCCCCAAAGCGAGAGCCACCCGCCTAGGCGCCTCGGCTAGGTAGACACTTTATGTGTCAAGTTCTGAAGCGACGCTAAATCTGGTGAGTCTGACAAATAAATAAAATATGACAGACCTTCCCAGTCAAAGGCACAGTGTACAAGAAAGGAAGAAAATAATAATAAAAGGTAATCCCATCGGGTTTACAGTTTCAGCCCTGAAGCAAGCCGGTTGCCTCTGAGGGCCCCTTTGAGCAGCCAGACAGCTGGGGACAGTAACCCACGGAGCTGGCAGGGCCGCGGTTGCCATCTGAGGGGCCGAGGACTCAGGAGAGCGGACGCTGGAACACACCGGCTCGGCGTCCTCGGGCCGAGGCCAGGAGCGGGCCACAGCTCTCTGAAGACGGGCCTTCACGTGTCCCTGCTTTGGGGCTCCCCAAATCCCACTTAAAACTGATGTGGGGGGAACATACTGTTAAAGAACGATTTGCAATTGAAATACGATCGATGTATTATTAATGCCAGGAGCCATTCTGGGGCCATTTTCTTTTCTCTCGTGCAGTCTGAGGGTTCTACACGAGAAAAGAAAGAGAGAGGGAGAAGGATGAGGGGAAGGTGCAAAGAAGAAAGAGGCAGAGAAGAAGCTGAATGAGAAAGTGAGGAAGGAAGAGAGAGGCTCGTTTTTTTTTGTTTTTTTTTTTTGTTTTTTTTGTTTTTAATGTGTGTTTGCCTTCACGACTCTAGGGGGAAGGTGCAAAGAAGAAAGAGACAGAGAGGAAGCCGAACGAGAAAGTGAGGAAGGAAGAGAGAGGCTCAGGGTTTTTTTTGTTTTTTGTTTTTTTAATGTGTGTTTGCCTTCACGACTCCGAAGTTCTTGCTAATTCCATCTGTCCACAACAGAGCCCTCGACGGCGAGAAGAAGCATTTCCATATGTGCAAATTAGCATCCAGCCTCCCTTAATCTGTGCCGCGGTCCTCTGAACTGGATGCTGAGCCCGCCTGCCAAACCCACTCACGGCATCCGAATAGAGGCGCGATCGGCCTGAGCTGCCGTGGGCCCTTCTCCCCCGCAGCTCCAAGCCGGCCCTTCTCTCCTCTGTCGTTCCCACTCCGGTCTAGGGGTGTCGCTTTGCTCGACTTCCAGCAGACGTGTGGCTCCAGCAGAAAGGCCTGCGTCTCTCCAGACTCACCCGTCTCGCTGCTAAGGAGAGCAGCCTCGAGTAGGGTGACGCCCAGGTCACCTGGCCCAGCGGCCACGCGTACACCCAGCCTGGCCCTCAGAGGCTCCGGAGGCCGTCCCAATCTGAGAGTCTCCTCGCCCTCTGCTTAAGTCTGGCTCCGGGCTTGGCACTTTATTCCTACATTCATTTATCCGACATGCATTTATTGGATTCTTGTTTTCTTTTTTTTTAATTTTACTTTTTTACGCCTATAGCACCTGGTCTTCCTAGGTGGTCTCCCATCCAAGTACTAACCAGGCCCGACCCTGCTTAGCTTCCGAGATCAGACGGGATCGGGCTTGTTCAGGGTGGCATGGCTGCAGATGCATTTATTGGATTCTTATGAGATTCAAGGAAGTAGCAGGAAATGGCTGTGGGTTCTTTTCTCTCTGGAAAGAGTAGTTGGAGAACGGGCCATCGCAAGCATGGGGTGCATGGCAGAGCAGCCGCGAGAGTTTGAGGGGCAGACGCCTCTCTCAGTGTATGATTCTGGTTTCCTAGTTTTCGCCTTTCGCATTTTCTCAAAATTTTGACCTGAGCTCATCCTTTTTAGCCACCCCATCGTGACTCCCTGGGGGGATTTTGTCTCCTTCTCCAGCTCTGAGCACCAGGAACCCATCCCCGGCACGGCCTCCTTTCGAGGTGCAGCAAAACGCTCCTATGCCTGGATGCTGTTTTTCCTACAAACCCCTTCGGAAGCCTCCACCAGTCCAACTGCTATGGAGTACAGGTGGCGAGATTGGAAGGAACTGTCCTTAAGGTCACCGAGCAGGACAACACCGTCCCCTATCCCACTCGTTGGGAATCCTCACGCTGCTAATAAAGTTGTTGTTGTTGTTGTTGCAAAAATGAAGTGCCAAGGATGCATTATGGAGGAACATGGCCCCTCGCCTCTCTCTCTGTCTCTGCCCTGGCCATTCCATTTGGATCTCAGACTGTGAGGACCAAGATACACAGATATATAAGTACATGCATACATACATGCATACATACGTACATACATACATATGTACGAGGCTGCTCATCTCAAATGCCTCTTGGAGAAGAAGGGGCCTCACGTGATCAGGGAGAGTCCCTCAGTGGAGGTGATGCTCTGTGTGTCCAGTCTTCCACTTCAGACGTCCTGGGGCTGTGCTTCCCAAAAGCTCATGCTTTCTCCTAACGCCATCGTCAGCTTCACCTGGATCTGCAGACAATAGGTGAGACAGGATGCTCTGATTTGTCTCCTCCAGGGTCACAGAGAATCATGACCCCTCCGTGGACTCGTGCTCCTACACGGTGACCTTTTCTCGCCCTCCTTTGCATGGTTCCAGATTCCCTTCCGAGGGACCCCAGTCCAGCTGTGAAGAACTTCGGAGAACAATCTAGAGAATCCAGATCGTGCAGGCTGACAGGTGCAGGCGGGGCTCAGAGAGCACACTGTCTTCCTTTCTGGCCCTTTATTTTATAGGAGAGGAATTCCCAAAGAGACGGATAAAATGAGATAAGCACTTAACCACAGTGAGGACTTAAACGAAATCATGTCACTTTTCAGCATATCAAAATCTGCTCTTAAAGGTGCCGAGGACAGACTGAGAAGGAAGAACAGAAAATGTGGGTGCAGGAGAGCAGCCCTCAGACGTGTGGATGGCCACCACGGGGAAGAACAGTTACATTTGTTCTATTTGGCAGAAGAGAAAGTCCTAGGGCCGGTAGACAGGAAGTCATGGGGAGACAGGAATGGGGACTCAAGGTAAAGAATCACTCCCTGACACTCGGAACTGTCAAAATCTGAAAACAATTGCATCAGAGTGAGCTGTGAGCATCAAATAATTATTGTTGTTAATACAATGGAAATCATAAGATAATTGTCATTCGTGAAGAGCTTTATAGAACAGCAATCTCTTTTCACATGATGGGACGTGTGCCTTGACCCTGACTCCATCCCTGCGAGGCAGGTACGAATGTTCACCCACCTTTGACAAATGGGAAAACCGAGGCTCGCACAAGCTCTCAGGGCTAATACTAAGCACAGCTCAAAGTCAGGCTGGACCTCCTCTTTCGAGCTCCATATCTGTCATTATCACAAACTCTCCAAGTCCGATGGTGGTCAAGAAGACAGTGGGAAGTAATAAGGGTGCTTTTGTGCATGACTCCAGCTTTGTATGGGGCTCAGATAGAGCAAATGAACGTCCCTCCAGAAGGCTTAGGTCCTGGCGCTTCTCAGAGAAACAGATGGTCCATGAATGTAGAGCTAGCTCTCAGGCAAAGTGGGTGAAAAGTAGTCCTGACTTCCACACACTGACCTTTTCTGGGTTACACCAATTGACTGCACACATAGTTCCTTCTGCTGGAAGTATTCTTCTCTTCTACTTCCTATGATTCTTAGTAAGTACTAATTTAATCGTTAGACAAATATATTTAGAAAACGGTCCTAAACTCACATCAACTAGTATCTTCCAATTCTTTATTTCCGGGTGCCTCCAAATGCCCACACCTTGTAATTCTTAAGCTGATCTGCAATTTGTATTTCCTTTCCTGTATCCTTGATTAGACTACAAAGGCTTTGAGGACAGGATTTGGGTCTAATGTATCCTAAACATATCTGTATCTGGCACATTGTAGATACTAAGTAAATTTTGAATGAATGAATGAATGAAATAGATAGATGATAGATAGATAGATAGATAGATAGATAGATAGATAGATAGATAGATATAGATAGATAGAACAAGCTTGTCAGAAACTGCTTGCCTTAAGATATCCAAACTTTATCTCCCCCATATGCCCACAAGACTTTGGCTCCTGGTCCAAGAGAGGTACCCATACCTGGTGTTGTGGCCAGCTCAAATATGAGAAGGTCCTCTTGACTGCTAATCCTGACTCGCCTGGTGGTGCCAGGAACAAAACCACAGCCTCTTAAGCATAGCAGACTCCATATGCTAGCCCCCTAGTCTGCTAAATCACCAGCCAGCCTAAATTTGAAACATTTCTAAAGTGTTATACAATGTTGCAATAATGTTTTTTACAAAACAAAGGCTGAGTTACTGGAAGCCATTTTCGACCAATCAGCATCTTATTGAAAGAGGCGCCCTGCTGGTACCATTAGTGACACAGTGTAAAAAAATATATGTATGTATCGCAGTCAAGGCTCAGCCAGGAAACATCTGCTTTGTAAGTGGGGAAGGGGTGGTGAGGGGCTGTGGGTGAAATGGGACTGGGGACGGGGCCAAGGAATGGGGGTGGAAGATAGTTTAAAGTGGAGACATTGAAAGCGGATCCGAGTCAAGTTAGGTTCCACTCTTGGGTCCTAGGGCCCAGCTGCACTGGGACGACATGGGAGACAAGACTTAGGTACTGGAGTCAGCAGTGTGACTGGACACCTGAGTTCACAATCAAACTGCACGGTAGTAGGATCTTCCTCAGGGCCCCGTGCTCTGGGCCCGTGTTAACAGTTTTAACGTCTCGGGTAGGGAGGTGACAACTTTGCTCTCGTCTGTGCCAGTCAGGCCACACTTGGCATTTCGTGTTTAATTTCGAACATTGAGCTTCATAGAGGATGTGCAGGAGAGATTCCTCTGGGAGGAGAGACGGAGATGCAGACAGCATGAAAAACCAGGGCATGTAAAGAAAAAAATCAAGAATATAAAAGTCAACTTGAAAAGAAGATATTGACTTTGCGGGGGATGGGGGTGGGGGTGAGAATTATCTTTAAATAGCTGAAGTGCTGTAATGGGGGTACCTGGCATTTGTTTTCCCCAAATCTGTGACTCATTCGGGGCTCTCGGTTGTTAGTTTTGCATGGAAGGATGGATAGGTGAATGAATGTAGAACACACAGACTGACCAGTGAGCGATGAATACCTGGGACCCTTGGAAAGAAAAATCACACAGGATGTTCTCACCTTGTTGGAAGAAAGAACATTCTAACGGATTGAACTTTTAAGACAGATCCAGACTGCTGCTGAAGTAAGGGAGTCCTCTGTCTCCAGGGATGTTTAAGCATAAAAGAACAAGACTGCCTGTCCAAAATGCTGAACCAAGGATCCACACGTCAAAGGCGGCGATGACAATTAAGCTGCATGAGCTGTGTTTAAAACAGGACGCTTCTCATAGGAACTGAAACCTTGACCACCAAGGCTTAAATGGGGAGACCACGTGTGAGTTCTGTAGACAAATTAAGGGGCAGGGCGGCTTCTGGGCTGCTGGATTTGGGGGTTCAGTAATATCTGCACACCCCACCATGCTCAGCATGGTGCTGCCACAGTTCTAGGAAGGACAAGAAGATACAGAGAAGACGGTGCAGTGGGAGGGCGGATGTCCAGCCCCAAGGATTCTGGGGCATCCAGCCCCCCAAATTCTGCCTTCTCTGAAGCACACGGGGAAACAGGAACAAAGCAAAAAGTGAGGGGTTCAAGGGATGCTCATTTGTCACATAAGTACCAGCAGTTACTGCCACAACACGTTACATTTCCTTTTCCTCGGGAGCCCGTGATATTTTTAAATATTAATTTTCAATAGATAATTGCACTTGAGAGATATACATGCCACAAAAGCGTGTGTATCTCTCCCCACTGTTCTTGAGTTTTCTAGTTCTCTGGAGATGTTTGGAAATCGGGGGTGTGTGCATGGTGTGTGCATGGCTTGCGTGAACTGTTCTTATGCAGCTGGAAATCTAACACACAGGTGCATGCCTGAACCGATTTTTAATTCACTTGTCAATAGGTGGAGCTTTCCATATCAGTGTCATGTGTCCTTGTGTGAACATACATGTGTGTATATGCACACACACACATTCACATATGTATTTACATATGAAGAAATCAAGTGTATACGTATATACATATACTTGATGTGTGTACATACATACATCTATACACATGTGTGTAGATGTATATGTGTGTGCTTGAAGAGTTTTTTCATATATTAAATACATACAAAGAGTAAAGAAATGAAATACTTCATTTCTTCATTCTTGTCTACTATTCTAGTGTGTGTGTGCATGTGTGTGTAACTGTTTAAATGCTTTTTCATAAATGAATAATTAGGGCGTTTACCATATTTTGATTCTTCACGAAGTGTCAAAGCAAGTATCTTTATACCTTTGTTTCCACACACTTTGCCATAAAAACACCGTATCAAAGTGTCTGAGAATATTTATCCAGATGGTACCCCGCCAGCATCCCTTGGATGGTTTGCATTCCTAACGGCAATGAAACGCTGTGCCCAGCTCCCCGTGCTCTGCCCACTCGCTGTTTTATTAGACTCTTTGATCTTGCCAATCTGATAGGTGAAAACTAATATCTCGTTATAGTCACAATTTGCATTTCTTCATCACGAGTAAAGTTTGCATATTTTCACATGCCCCAAAGCCATTTGTATTCCCTTCTCTTTAAACTACCTATTCTCACCCTTTGTCTGTTTCCCTCTAAACTCACTATCATTCCTTAAATGACTAAGTTCCAAAGAAACTCACCAAGACTCTTCGTCCCATTTTTCAGACCATGAAACAATCTGGGACGTGTGCAAACGCGAGACGACTCTCACCTCGTTTCCGTGGACTCGAGCCGGCACGAGAGAGCTCACGGGTTGTCATCTCGTCTCCACCCCAGATTCGGGCAGGGACGTGATCAGGCCACAGCCACTCCGGACCCTCACCGGAGTCTCATGGTGACTGCGATACGCCAGAGAAAAGATGAATGTGAAGGCCCCTTGCACACTCGGAAGCTCAGTGTGTGTTTCTGGGCTGAGGCGTCGCTGTCGTAAGTTATGCAGCATGGAGCATGTGTCGCTTATTTTCACTTCTTCTGGACTCATCTGTTGTTTTCCATATTTCAATAACAAAAGCCAACGGCAAGACAAAAACCTTAAATAAGGGACACGGGCTACTGAGGCCACCGCCATGGCGGGGCGGCCCACCTCTCAGATCTGGTGGGTTAAGGGCGGGATGGTGACCCAGGCCCTTTCATTCTACCCTAACCCCACCCAACCCCTGGCCTCATCCCGAAGTTTGACTCCTCAGAATCTGAGCCTCCTAAGGACACTGTTCAAAGTCCACCAACTCACAGCCTCGGAGGGTCCACGTTCCCTGAATACCCAGTCCTCAGTGGGCAGAGGTGGTTCTGAGCCAAGCAACCAACAGTGGCCTGAGTCTCAAACCGTTTCGGGACTTATGAATTATTAACAAGACCTCTGTTTGTAATGCTGAGCTCTCGCTTCCTCCAAATTAAATTACTGAGGAATATATTTGATTATAAACATACTTAGTGAATGTTTTCATTGTTGCTTTCTGTAGCTTCCTTTGTACTAAAGTGTTACAATGTCAAAAAGTCAACCGCAAACATCTACAGCCTGCCGTGGAAAACCATTTAAGGCAAACGCTGGGCAAATTAAGTAATCAGAAATGAAAACCGCTTTAGGACAATAGTGAATATAATTTGTCATCTCTCAGAAAAAAAAAGTGTGTGGCGGGGGGGGACACGTCTTCCAGCAGCTCAGCGTTTCTGGAAAGAGAGTCCAAGTCCACGTACAACTCAGGGTCCACGGTGCCCCCTTGTTCTCGCGTGACCTTGCCTCGAGGAAGGGGGTGATCCCTCGAGCCCTTCTCTTATCTGAGAAGCGGAGTAATAAGTCTGTCCTAGCTACTCCAGAAAGCCTCCAAGAAAAGCAGTTTTATCAAGTGTAAATGGTTTCCAGATGTAAACGCTAATTATGATTTTACCAAAAGTAAACGACAAAAACGCTGTAAAGATGCAATCGACCAAACGTTTAGTCGGCGAAGCTGGCCCGTGTGAGGCGATGTGGTAACAAGGACTCGGGCTAAGGGCTTTGTAGTTTCTGTGGGTGCACATTGCACGGCCCTGTCTTCTTGGACCTGCAGTCCCACGAGGAGCAGACCCTCAGAACGACAGCTGGGGTTCAGCTGGGGTTCAGCTGGGGAAGTCTAGCGCTGTAGGTACGAATCAGGCTTTCTGAGCGGAGATGGAGGTGATATGTTTATGCTGAGGAAGGAAAGGGGTGTCAGGGCAGAGGCCCACTGCAGGTCTGATAAAGAAGGGAAGGTGAAACCTCTAGAGGGATCGGGAAGACGGGAAGGATGCTCTGATTATGGGGAGAGGGACCAGTGTGTGCACTGGCCCTGGGGTCCGAGAGAGCTGAGTGCAAGCCCAGCGCACCTGTGCCATGTAAGCCTGGCACGGAAAGAGCCGAGAGAGGAAAGGTGACCGGGAGCTGACTGCGATGACCTTCGATGTCACCTGTAAGTTGGGGTTTTCTTCTGTCGCCGATGGGAACCCTTGGGATGTTCAGATAACAGGCCGTCATCACAGCCCCATCTTTTGGAAAGATAACTCGCTGACAACTCAAAGCAGTGAGGTGGAGGGAGAGTGGCTTTGGGAGCCCAAGGTTCCCGAGTTGAACTCCGGCCCTGCGCCCCGGCTGGAGAGCTTCACCTCCCTGTACCCCCACGTTCCCCATCTGTGCGCCCCTCCTCTGACTTGCGAGCACTGGTCAGGCTCGCCCTGTGCCTCCCGCAGAAAGAGAAGACCATCCGCTCTCGTCTTGGTCTCCCTGTGGAAAGGCTGGTCTCGCATTCCCCACTCAGTATGGGAGAAATAACCTAAGAACGGACGGGAATAGGGTGATCTCGTGTGACTACGCGCAAGTCACGTGTACCCTCTCGGCCTCAGCTTCTCCAGACATAAAATGAGAGGTTCGAGCAGACCCATTCGGAGCCCTTATCTAGCTTTAACTGCCCCTCACATTAGCAGAGAGACATGTGGGAGGCAGAGTTTGTTTAATGGGACCAGCGTCCAGGGGCCCTTCTAAGACCATAGCATGACAAATGGTGTTTAATTCAGGCTACAAAGGCACCAGATGCAGACTTTAATGAAAAGAAAATGGCGTCCCCATATCATTACAAATTAAGTCCATCTATCTGCACAGCTTGCGGTGCTGAAGTCATAGTTTGAAACTCAGCAACTCTTATGGTTAACACATGCTGTTTTCCTCATTTTTTTTTCCTGCAACAAACATTTACTGAGCACCTACTAATGCCAAGAACCATCCTAATCCCCGGGGAAGCCGAGAGGACAGAGGTCGTCTGTTATCGCACGTCAGCCATCCTCCCCGACATCATCAGAAGCCCTGAAGGGCACTGGCTGCGTTTTCCAGCCTCTCCTGCTAGGGTTCCAGTATGGCGACTGGTGGACCGCGGGGCAGTCGGCGGCATCACGCTGGTGGCAGCTCGTGTGGCGGCAGTGTCCTTGCTGTGGCTGCCACTGCTGCAGGTAGAGGTGACGCCGGTTTGGGTGGTAGCAGCGTTTCTGGTGCCGACACTGGTCCTAGAACTGCAGATGGAGATGCCAGTCGTGGTGGCCAGGATTGAAATTTTAACCGGGAAAATGACGTTCTCGTTATTGTTGTCAGCACCACTGCTTTCTAAATAATTGTGTGTGCTTTTTTTTTTTCCTGCAAAAGAATGCATATGCCTTATAAAATCGTATAAAATACTAGCCCCGAGAAGGTGAAAATCACCCATAATTCCACTCCCAAGATTTTGATAGTGCGATTAGAATGTCATACCATTATGAAGCTTTTGATACACGTGCTTTTAAATGTGCACATGCATTTTAGAGAATATATCATTTTATAACCTGTCTTTTTTGGTTTTTTTGGTCCATCAAAAGCATCACTTCATTTCCAAAAAGCAAAAATAAAAATCACAGGCATCATTCCTTTTGAGTAAATAATTTCTAGCCCTATTCTTATAGACGTCATATCATCCCATTGTCGGACACTATGATCCTTACTCTGCCAGTTCCTGAGCGTCTGCTCTCTAAATTAGAGCAAGGGCCATGGACTTGAGGAGAGTAGGACAGAGTTTCAAGGTCAGACT
Source organism: Pteropus alecto (assembly GCF_000325575.1). Lineage (NCBI taxonomy): Eukaryota > Metazoa > Chordata > Mammalia > Chiroptera > Pteropodidae > Pteropus > Pteropus alecto. The sequence goes on from NW_006494609.1 coordinate 19,998,929, forward strand.
CCACTCGGAGGTGGGTGACATTGAAACAGGTTCCTGTATCCCTCACAGAGGCTCACTTTCCTCTCCTGCGAAGTGAGGGTCGGAATGCCTGCCTCTAAGGGCATCTTAAAGCTTAAATATAATGTGACATACAAAGCGTCCAGGCCAGTGACGCGGACTCAGCAGGTACTCGGGTAGCCCTGTGTGCTCATTCCCACCCCACCCTGGGTCACTTTTGCTTCAACATCATCCGCTTAGAAACTTGGGTGACTTCATGGAATGGGTTCTTCCAGATCAGGAATAGAAATGCTGAGCGGACCAGGAAGGTCACATCTTTCCACGGTTACTTTCTCGCTCCCTTTCTCTGCCTCCGTCTCTCCCTCTGTCCCTGTCCCTCTATCTCTTCTGTGCCCTGCATAGCTGTGGGGACCAGAGTACCATTTCTCTCTGCCATCAGTGATGTGGAAGCCGGGGGGTGGGGGAGGAGCGCCTAGTCCTGGGGTCAGAGGAAAAGGGGAGATGTGTTTCTGCCTTACCTGGTGTGATGCGTTGAGACTCAGAATGCATTTTTGTCTTTTCCCCCAGGGAACCACATTGTGAGTGACAGCTAAGTTCCCAGGCTAGCCTTTCAAAGCTGTTCCCATCCACGAAGTCCCTGGTGTGTAAAGTAAACAAGAATGTTTAGTTTAATCTAACAAGTGCCAAAGCCAGGTGGATTACAAAACAGAATCAAAACAGAACACGTTCACCCTGATAGGTGACTCTGGTGCTGTGGAATTCACATCACTACAGAAAAACGTCCAAGGTGAGGGAGAAAGCTGAATAGAGGGGTGACTTTATGGTAGGGAAGCTTCTGAGATACGATCGTGTCCGGTAACTATTTTAAGTGATGAGGGGACAGTCCAGGCAGGTTTAGGGAGGAAGGGTTTTCGGGCAGGTACCGAAGCGACAAGTATGACAGACACAGAAGGGTCCCGAGAATGAAGAGGAAGCCGAGCGGGGAAGGAAACGTGCGTCTCTGGAGGATGCGACAGAGCGGAGATGAGGGGACCGTGAGGCGAGCCCGTGCAGCTTCGGGTTCGCTGCAGCTTCTCTGAGCATTTCATTCTGGAAGCATGCTTCCCGAAGATGGTCTGCAGACCGTTTGCACCTACGAGAACAGATCCAGCCACCCACCCTCCCGCGTCCATCCCCGCATGCAGGTCTGAGGACGCTGCATTTTCAAGCTGTCACTGTTCTCGCCTACACTAAAACGATGGACCCGCCTTCCGAACGACGGTGAGCTTCCAACGGCCATCAGGCGATGGCATCGCAGAGTAGGTGACGATTTACAGTAATTCAGTTCAAGCTCGTTTACGCCGCAGAACAATCTTTCAAGAATCTTCTGGACTATACACAGAGCAAGGCTTGGGGGTTAAGACTTGCATTTAAACATCTTTTGTTCTCATATCAACCTACTAAGGTGGGAATTCTAACTTCCATCTTACAAATGCAGAAACCTGGGTCAAGGTTACAGAGTAGGGTCAAGGTTACAGAGTAGGGTCAAGGCTGAAGGTTTGTAAGGACAAAAGTCTGAGATCATGAGCCCACCGTCCGTGCTCTTACACATGGGCTGGTCTGGGTGTCCAAACAAAGGCATTTTGTGAACTGAGGACACCGAGGTGAGTCGACTTGCAAAGGTCGCACAGTAACTCGCTGGCAGACGCAGGACTGGACTGTCCCTCCTGCTGCTCACTGCCCTCTGCTTCCCCCTTTCCATGGCTGCTCCGCTTCAGCGTCTACCTGAGCCCCTCCTTCGAGAAGGGGTGACGTCCCTCCTCCCGCCACTGCTTTTTGGCTCAGTGGCCCCATCCCTGGTGACAACAGCAGCTCATCACTGTTGGCCCCGCCCCCTCACCCCAGACAGCGGCGGGGGGTGCAGAGGACAACCGCGGATTACATGGTCCCCGTCATTCTCGCCTTTGATGGGTGTCTTGGGTTTCAGGATGAGAGAAGAATCTTTGAGCAGATCTGGATACATGAACGTGGTTAACTGTAAACCCCACGTATGCTCGTAAAATGTACTGCTGGAAGATGTTTTGGTTGGCACTTGGAACTCCGCAGGCAAAACCAAGAAACAGTTTAATTCAATTACAAGTAGAGAAAGTTAAAAAAAAAAAAAACCTCTGAAATGCAGTTTACTTCTTCCAGACATCCACATAAAGAAGAAAAGCATCATGATGGTGTGGCTTTGTCAGACCCATGAGGGACTCCTCACCCAGCGCCGTTCGATTTCTGCTTCCCATGTGTGAGAAGCCCCCTTCTAAACTATGAGGTTAATAATGCAAGTTTTCGATTTGGTTAAATATGCCCATTCAGCTCCACCAACTGACCAGGCCGTCAGGAAAACATGGTACGTTTTAATAAACTCGATATTTAGCCAAATACAGCAAAATCCCATAAAAATGTTTCTTCCAGAGGGTGGCAAATGACAAGGCATTAGGTGGAGAATAGCGTGTGTGTGACCACCCGACCATGTCTGGAGATGGTAAGCGTCATAATTAAAAGCGGACGCCGACATGGGAGCCCTTTACGTGAGAAGGACAAGGAAACTTCCTCACGTGGGTGAGGAGGCCGTCAAACGGACGCTGCTAATACGCCCCTTCTACATGCCTGTGACTGTCCCAACCACCCCGTTGGCTCCAAAGGGCAGTCACGACGGTTGGACGTGAATGTGGGGACCAGGTCAGGGTGCCCAGTGGCTGGGCACCCGGTGCTCATCTGGCCATTTATTAAATCTCATCCACACTGGTTAAGTCATTTGAAATCCCAGAGTGTCCTTGGCTGATCATGTAAAGGGGCTTAAAATAACTCAGTTTCTGGAAACAGGCGTCCCCAGGTGCTCTTTATCCCTTTACCCCCCAAATCAGATTGTCTGGCATTTACTGAAAACACCTTTGTGTAAGCAATGAGACACATCTGAGAGGAAGCTCCTTTACTTCTCAGTCCAGGGGCAGTTAGGGCTCACAAAGGTCACGTGTGGTCACGGAAGTTGGCTCTGCAGTGTATGCTAGTCTTCCTAAGGAAGAACCATTTTCATCAGAAGGGAAGGGGTTCAAAAATACGGCTTCTAGAAAGATCGTCCAGGCACCGATGGCAGGCACAAACTACGTCTACGAACTTGGCGTGGGCTCACCCTGGCAGCCATCCTGCAGACTTCTAGGCTTAGAGATCTTTCGGTCCCAATCCCCGGGTTACCGGGGAACCTGCCACCAAGCGGCCTGGAGTTGGCCAATGCCACCACCAGAACATACGGCACCTCCTGCATGCAGCTTCACCAACCTCTCAGATGCCACGGTCACGTGTCCTCCTGGCCTTCGTGCTCACACACATTTGCTAGATTCAGGGTGAGCCTAAGACACACTTCTGCTCTGACACCGCTCCTGGTACCCAGCCCGCATGGGGAAAGGAAGCAGGTCCCACTCCCCAAATCATCAGATGCAGCTGCTGTTTATCAAAAGGAACTGTGAACGGTTAAGTGCCTAAAAGGCCTTGGTGCCACGTGCAACAACTCAGTGCTATGCTACCCACTGCCACCAAGTCCAGGCTCCAAAACCCATCTCCAATCCTCCGTTCCTTGCTCGATAAAGACCAAATGAAGTTCACGACCTCTTGGTTTGACATTTATTCGGGAGCATCCTGGGATTTGGCAGGACTCAGTGGTTCTCAGCTGGGGGTGACTTTGCTCCCCCCGGTGCATTCTGCAATGTCTATGGCCAGTTCTGGTTGTCACGACTCAGGAGGCATCCAGTGGGTGGAAGCCAAGGATGCTGTTACGCACCCTGCCGTGAGCAGGATGGCCCACGGCCGAAAAACATCCAGCCCCGAATGCTCACATAGCCACCTGTGAGAAACCCAGGTCTAAACGGACAACTATTTTTGTCAAAAAGCTTGAAAACTATTTTGTCAAACCAACGAAAATTTAGAATTCTTACAAAAATTGAACCAATGTGATTCGTTTTCTTTCTCTGTATGTTACACCTTCTCTATTATAGAACATATATATATACTATAATTATATATAATATTAAAAAGTGTTTTATATGTAATTAGTGATATTATTATGATGTAATTATCTGTCATAATTATATAAATAACAATAAAGTGACACCATGCGGTATAATGATTATATATCCAGTTAAACAGAATACGAAGACATAGACAGTAGCATGGTGTGCTACAAACGGAAAGCTGAGATGCGCAGGTTATGAGCAACTCTGCTGTTCGCTCCGGACATCCAATAACCTGCAGGAAAACACCTGGACCCCACCCCTGACCTGCCGAATGGAATCACTGGAGCTGGAAGCCAGGATTCTGCAGAAATTCTCTAGTAGTTTGTTACTGGCCCTAGCCCTTCAGAAAGAAAACATTTTCATGTCTGTAATCACGGGTGATGCCAGACTCAGCTGTGAGCAGGGAAGATCCATTGGTGAGACGTGCGGACAGGGTTGCCGAGGGAGTGCCCCAGTCACCAAGGCCAGGCAGCACGACCCTCGTGTTCCAACAAGGACCTGCTCCGGTGCCATGCCTTCTGCTCGGCCACAAAGTCTCCCAACTGAAGGGCCGTGAGGGCTGGTTTTGTCCCTCGCCCCCGTACGGCCGCCGTCCCCTGAGAATAGGGAACAGGGCTGACCCCAAGTAAGTATTTATCCACGGAAAGTCAGTCGTATCAGGTTTTAGATGGAGGATGGGTCCAGCAGTCAACTCTCTCACTTCTGACTAGAGTGCAAAAACCAAATCAATTACTCATAAACATTTGTGATGAGATTAATTTAATTTTTTTTCTTAAACAAAGAGGGTAAATTAAAAGAATCAGCTTGCTCCTTCCCACACTGTAGTGACAAGATTAAAAATTAAATTTATACATATTTCATTTCTACATAATAAAGCCTTTTTGCAAAAAAGGAAAAAAAAAAAAAAACATACCACGGTTCCTCTAATTAAATCAAAGAAAATTGCCTGCAGCGATGTTACAGTATTACAATGAAGGCTCTGCCAAAACCAGCCCTCGGAAGTGTTAAACACCACGCCGGGTTTAAACACCAAATCAGGTTTTGGGGTGTGTGTGTGGGTGAATTTGGGGACCGCTTCAGGAAAATGTGGCGCATCTTCCTGCCTCAGCACACAAGGGTGGGAAGAGGATTCGTCTACAGGAGTCACTGACACCCTGCAGACAGCAACGAGATCGAATTTTGGTTAAAACAAAACAAAACAAAACAAAACAAAAATTTGGCCTGCAGCTTGGGAGAAAACAACAGATCAAGCGTGTTCTCCCTTCTTTTCATCTCCCCAGTACTGAAGCCATTTAAATTCAGGGACTTTAGATAAAATCCTGAAGTCGGATGGTCTCTCCGAGTCTGCAAAGATGGCCTTAGATCACCTTGCTCGTGTGCATGTGGCCGGTGTGCGATCCCAGCTTTGCCAAGCTCTACGACCTCCAGTCAGAGCTAGAAACGTCTCGCGACCCCTCGTGCACTCAGCCTGAGATCTGTTCAGAGCTAGTTCTGGGCCCCCTGATGGAGACCTTACAGGCCGGTGGAAATGGTCACGGATCCAACAGGGACAAAGGAGCCTGCTGTGTGGCCCCTGCCTTCCTGTGCATGACGCAGTCTTCAGGAAGTTCCCGGTTCAGCTTCCGATGACGTCCGGCAGGGCTGAGGTCTCATTCTTGGAAATTGGGCCTTGGAACCGAGAGAGGCTCGCACAGGCTTGCCTGGGTCCTGGTGGGGTGCATCACTCATGCCTGGGTCCTGGTGGGATGCATCACTCACGCCTTCTTCGAGGTTGAAGCAACGTTCCTTGACAGGTGCTGAGCACATGTGTACTGAATAGACGTTTCTTTCGGCAGCAGCTTGGCGAGCAGTGTCAAGGCCCGGCGGTCTGTGAGGTCCCCGTGTCCCTGGTTTCCTCTGCGTCCCTGGGGGCGGGCAGGAGTCTGAGCCGGAGGACTGTGTTTACTCAGTTCGCCATCAGTCATAAGAGGGAGCAACCACCACTGGGCTTTGCAGAGTTGCTCAGTATGTTCTTCAAGCACCTTGTCATCGATCCTGGCGACATCCCTGGGGATGTGCAAAAAGTCCACAACCATTTACCTGAAACCTCTGAGAGCCAGGTGTTCGCTCGTACGTTTGGGACCAACTAACGTTGCCGAACTGGAAAATACAGTTATTCATGATCTTTACCTAACTCGCAGAATGGAAATCCACACAGGTTCGGTGCAGAAACATCAGTGAGCTTCGTTACAGGGTGCCCGCCCAGACCCCCGGACGGTGGTCCATCATGTACCGCTTATGCCCAGGTCACCTGTAACGGTTGTCGCTGGCTGCGTAACGAAGCAGCCCACAACTTAGAGATGGAAACGGTGCATCTGTGAGCCTCCAGTGTCCCCCGGCCAAGAGTCTGAGCGTGGCTTAGCTGGGTGGATCTTCTGCTCAGCGGCTCTTACGGTCCTGTGGTCAAAGTGTCAACTCAGGGTTTCTCACGAGGCAGCAATAAAGTTGTCAGCGGGGCCACAGTCGTTTCTAGGTTTGCCCAGGACAGGATCCTCTGCCAGATTACAATGTAATTGGTCCCAGGATTCAGTTCTTCTCGGGATGCTGGACTGAGGGCCTGTTACCTACTAGCTGTTGACCAGCTCTGTCCCAGATGGCTCCTCCAGGAGTACCAGTAAGATGCAAATTACAGTCATTTATACCCTCGCCTCAGAATTGACATCCCATATGCGTTCATTAGATGAGAGTGGTCAATGGGAGGGGATCTCACAAGGATATGTATGCCAGGGGGTGGAGTCTCTGGGAGACTTGTCAACAATATGCTGACCACATTGCCCTTCAAAATATGAGTCCCCTCAGGCCCTAAGGGATCTGCATTATCGCCCCCTTTATAAGGGGGGAAATGAGTTCTGAGCAGGCAATACTATTCTAGGTCTTACAGCTGACGAGGAGTGAGTAAACCCTTGAACTTGAGCCCTCCCATGCTCACCTTTCCCTCTTCTCATGCGACACACTTCTAACTCCATCCTCAGAGCAGTTAAAGCTAGTCTAGTGGAAAATGACATTCTCTGGGGTCCCCATAAACCTCGGCTTAACTCTAGAGTCCATCACTCAGCAGCCGCGTGACTCGGGACTCTGAGCTTCCATCTCCTCATTTATAAGATAAAGATACTGCGTCTCGGCACCTGGTGCTGCCGAGACGGGGGCCACGGGCATAAATCCAGAAAGGGGCACGGCGTGTACCCGCGCCCAGCAGGGGCCAGCGAGAGGAAGCTCTGTCACCTGTGCGGTGCCCCTAACCTTTTGTTCCCTTCTGCTCCCTGCAACAGTCTTGAGACAGACGGGGGGGATCATGGTCACCTCATCATGGGGAGAATTGGAGTCTCAGAGGATATTAAGTGATTGTCACGACTCACCTAACTCGTGACAGCCACTCCTTGTCGTTATTTTATGATTCTGGTTTTGAGTTTATTTATCGTCTCCATGACTAGAAAACGGGCTCCATGAGAGAAGGGTCCTCATGGTCCTTTTACTGCTCCACGCCCGGCACCCCGTTCTTTCCTTACCTGCACAGAGCGACCGCTCGGCAAACCTTTATTGGACAAATCACGTTGTTTCTTTATTTCGTTTTGTCCGGTTCCAAAGCCATGGAGGTCAGAGCCATTGGAGGTTCCCAGGCAACCTGCCCTGTGCCAGGAGGTCCAGGTGTGGAGGGGATGTGCTGGCCACTCTTGGTCTGGGGAGGCGGGGCAGCCACTTGGCTCTACCACCTGCTAACTATAACTGACTGAGGCAAGGCATTTACCTCTGGGGGCTTCAGCTTCCTTGCCATTAAAAACAGAGTGGGTGTCCCTCCCCACATCACAGGCTGTGGGTGGAAACCAATGGCTTGGGGAACACAGAAGGGTTCACCCCGCTGTCCACGATTCAAGTCCAGGCTGCCTAAGAGAAGGGCAGCACGGTGCCACAGGTAAGGGCGTGGGCTTTACGAGTTCAAACCCCTGTCCTGCTCCTGTGACAGCATTAACTTAGGAAAATTATTTAACCTACCTGAGCCTCAGTTTCTTCATCTGTAAAATGGAGGTGTCGCCAGCACCTGCCAGAGCTGTCATGAGGATCCGTGATCACAAAGTTAAAAAAGCCATTGGGACGTGCCTGGCTTATGATGACCAGTTTAGAAGTGGTCCTTGTCAGAGGATGACATTGGCCCCTTGGTGACATTGAGTCGAACCCACAGCATGTGTCTGAGGTGTGCAAGGGGAGCCCTACACTGGACTGTTTACTCAGTGCCCTGGGCCACTTATATAATATCTTACAGCCTCAGTGTCGCCATGTAGAAATAATAATGAATAAATTTTCCCAAAGAATGATGTCCCTGAGACAAGGCGAGGGGCACACCCCACTAGTGCGTGAGCTCAGGCCCAGATGAAGACGACATTTCCCATCCTCCTTTGTAGTTAAACGGAGCCACGCCCCTGAGTCTCGACAGACAGGATATGGGCAGAAGTGCCCTTTCTGTCTCTGTCTTTCTCACTGTTCTCTCTCCTTCTTCAGAAACCATGGATTCCAGAACCCAGAAAAAAGCAATCTGGGTTCCCGAGTCGCCACATGGAAAATGGCTATCAAGAAAGGCCATCCAACACATAATAGACTATGGCATGTCCAAGGAACAATTCTAGAAGAGATTAATTCTAAAATAGTCATTGAGCATTTTTATATATGGGATGAAGAGATGAATCCAACACTAAATCTTCTCAAAAATAATAACAGCTAAACTCTAAGGGCTTATGTGACAGACACTGGGCTAAGTGCTTTTCTTGCATTATCTCAATACTCTATTTTAATGTGTTGAAGTTGGTACTGTTGGCATCTTCAGTTTATGGGTAAAAAGGTTAAAGAGTTTCATGGGCTTTCCTGAGGTACAAAGGTACTAAGTAGCAGAGCCTAAACTTCAAACTGGGCATTATGATTCTAATTCTATGTATGTGTTTAACCACTTTGCTAGCCTGGTCTTTCTTCCTTAAAGGCGTCCAGGATCTATTGGTAGAAATGTTCCATGAGGACAGATAGCCATGTCATAAAACGGTATGTCTTGAATGCCACAGGAGAGAGCAGATAAACTGCTATCCAGAGGAGGGATTTGGAGGAGGGCAGAGTAACTTCCAGCTAGGAATCAAGGAGGTCTTCCTCATGGATGTAGCATCACCTCCGTAAATCTAGAATATCACATCCTGAACACCCGAATTCTGCAGCAGTATCCCCAACTTCACCGACTCTTCCTCCTCTTTCCTCCACCCACTTCCCAGTCTTACTCACCTTGTTCGTCCAACTGAGATTTGTATCTTCTGGGAAGCTTCTCGAAGAAAACACAAGACTTTTTACACAGAGGGAGGTCCACGGGTTTTGAAATATAATAGAAACCGCAGCTATGCATCTGGAAGTGTGTGTCCACAGCCTATAGAAATATCTCAGAGCAGTAGGGTATAGGGGGCCAACGGGCTGGGCCTTGGAGGACCAACCATGAAGAAAGACCTAAAGGATTCTCTTGGCAATGAAGAGAAAAAATAAGTCAATCAACAAAGGTCCAGACACACTGATGTGAGCATGCCATCAATGAAAGCTTATTCCTGGAAGAGCTAGGAACGAGGCCTGGTGAAGTTGCCCTCAGCCCCGTGAGTGAGGGTATGGGCATCCACTGGGATTTCCACTGTACACTGTATGTCACCTCCCTTACTAAACATTTTGTGGAAAGTTACACTAGAAATTCTTTAAATTCTTATCTGGGTGACCTACTATGTTATAAACTCTGAGATCAGGACCAGGAGCATATATTTTGGTCAAGCTCTGTAGGTGAGTATGAGGTCTCCTATGAGACAATAAAGTCTGTTCTAGAATCGGCTACATTCAGGAGGATGGGCATGGGATATTGAGGCCCTAGCTCCCTGAGCAGAGGTGTCTCAGGTGCATGGACTCAGGTAGCAGTGGATCTCGACGCAGTACACATCTGATGGAGAGCTGGGGGCCCACATTCAATTCAGAAGCAAGGAAATGTGTGAGATGAGACATCAGGATAGCTGGTCTTACTGCTTTTCTTGAGATTAAAGGGCTTGGTGATTTGGGATCGTGTTCTGCCCCTATTGGGCCTCAATTTCCCACACATATACTGAAGAGATAGATTAAGGATTTCTAAGGGCTCCCTCAACTCTGAAAAGTCTGAGCTGCTAAGGTTCATTCTTATGAAAGACTTCAACGTTAGGTTTGATCTGAGCTGCCAATTAAATGTCATGTCACACATGCATCTAAGGTCGTTGTGTTGACCCAGACGGCGGAAACATCAGCTTTGTCTATGATAAAGGCCTAACAGTTCATTATGAGTCTCCTCACTCCCCTGGGTCTTTTTCTTTCATATCCATGTGAACTTGAAATTCCCCTCTGTCATTCCTTAAAAACTGCATGTATTCTTTAAGGAGATTTTTCTTTCTCTCACTCTTTAATCTAACCTGCTTATAAGCAAATGTTGATTTTTTTTCATTCAATTTCTTCCATTTTTCTCTCCTTTATTCCTTCCCATTATTCTGAGAGAAACTTAAGTGTCTCACTCCATGACCGTCTCTGAGCTGTTCAAGCTGAAAAACTTGAGTTATTCCTGTCTTTTATCTCAAACACCAAACATACTTTTTTGGAAAATTCTGATAGCCCTACATCAAAAAATATATCCCAAATCTAAGCTCTCCTCACCAATTCCAACACTATCACTCTCGCTAATAGTGCTCCAATATAACTGCTATCCCTGTTTGTCCCTGGCCCCTACTGTCTACCCACCACACAGGTGCTAGGGTAATATTTTACAAAGTAAACTAGATTAGGCAGCCATAAAAACGTGCCGCTTAAATCTCTTGCTGCAGGGAGCATAATTAATTGATGATCCCAACTGTTGTTCTTCCAAATCCGCCCTTTCATTCATGCCAAGGCTATGCTTCTCAAGGACTATTCCCAGGCAGTGACCAAGCAAGGTGGAGGCACTAAGACTAGCCCATTCCTGCAAGATGTGAGATTCTCCCAGTTGGTGGTTTTGACCCAAGGACAACCATTGGCATGGCCAAACTTTTCCTAGAACTTAGAATAGTCAAAAACTCTTCCCAACCATTCTTCCTTGCTTCCTCTCTCTTTTTTTTTTTCTCTTTTTTTTACAGGAATCTCAACTGCTCCAGGGTTCATTTCCATCAATGAATTTCTAAATGAACTCCGATAGGATAAACTCTAAGAAATCCATTCTCAGACACATCATAATCAGACTGTGGAAAACGTAAGACAAAGAAAAAAATTCCAAAAGCAGCCAGAGAAAAAGGATACATTTGTCTAAAAGAACGATTCTATGACTGTCTCCAGTCTCATCAAAGCCATGGAGGTCAGAAGAAGGTAGGCGATATTTTTAAAGTGCTGGAAAAAAAAGAGCTTTTAGTTGAGAAATCTACAGTAAGTGAAAATATCTTTAGGAACGAAGGTGAAATAAAGATATTTTCAGATGAAAGAAAACTAAGTAAATTTGTCAATAGCTGACCCTCTCTTTAAAAAATTGCTAGAGAATGATCTTCCAAAAGAGGAAAATGATACTGGAAGTAAACTTAAAACATTGGGAATGAAGGAAGAGCCATAAAAACAGTAAAACTATTAGAAAATAGATTATTTCTTTCCTCTTACGATATTTAACATATATATGATAATTGAATAAAAAAAGCATAATACTGTCGGATGGGGTTTCTCAATGTTTTTAGATATAACGTGCATGAAAATAACAACAGAAAGAGAAAGTGTGAAAAGACCTGAATGATAGCAGTGTTTTTTACATTCCACTTGAAATGGTAAAATATTAATTGGAAAATGAAATGTTAAGCATAAATATTATAATCCCTTGGGCAATCGCTATAAAATTATAAAAGAGATACAGTCAAAAACTCAATAGATGGATAAAAATGAATAAAAACATGATTTAAATAACCCAAAATAAGTCAGGATAGGGAAAATAAAGAAAGAAAAAAGGAACACATGATAAATTATAAAATGGTAAATTGACTGCAAAATAAACAAACTTAATAATTACGTTAAATATAAATGAATTAAACAGGATAATTAAAAGACAGAGACTATTAAATTAGATAGGAAAGATAAGTATATGCTTATCTTTAGATAAGAAAGATAACTATATCTTGTCTATAAGCAACTCACTTTAAATATGATGTAAGTACGTTAAAAGTTAAAAAATATTAAAACCGTGTAATGAAAATTCTAATAAAAAAAAAGATGGAATGGCTATATAATAGAAGACAAAGTAGACTTAAAAGCAAGAAAAATTATCAGGTATTAAGAGGAATATAATAATGATAAAAGAATCAGTTTAACAGAAGACAAAACAAACCTAAATTGCACATATCCAATAAAAAAGCTTCAAAATATATAAAACTAAAACTGGTAGAGCTAATAAAAGAGAATACAAAAAAATAATAGAGAAAATAAATGAAACCATAAGCTAGTTCTTTGATAATAATCCATAACATTGATAAACCTCTAGCCAGGCAAACAAGAGAGGAGAAAAGACACAAACTACTAATAACACAAATGAAAAAAAAAAAAAAAAGAAGGATATTATTACAGACTCCACAGAGAATTTTTTATTGAAATACAAATGACATAAACTTTGCTTTAGTTTTTAGGTGTATAACGTGGTTTGAGATATATATGTAGTTTCTTTGAAGTTGTGAACAAAACAACAATGCTCATTGTCTCTGTTTTTATTCATCATTGCCCTATAAATCTTAGCCAATAAACCAAGGGGAAAAGTTACCGTATAGAAAGAAATGGAAGAAAAAAATACATTAATTTATTGCTCATCATTGTCAACATACCAAACCCTAAAATACCTCCAAATTATTAAAACTAAGGTTTAGTTAAATGATGTATATGAAATCACTATATTTTAATTGGATTTTCCTATTCAAGCAAAACATTAAAGATATTATTAATTTTTAATAGTAATAAAAGCATATGGTTCCTATAAATAGTTCTGTTAAAGGAGGTGCAACACCTATATTAACATAATAAAATTTTATTGCTTTTTTAAAAGATTTTAATAAATGGGTAGATATATAATTTTTAGCAACATGAAGTCTCAGTATTCTAAGATGTCAAATGTTCTCAAGCTAATCTATAGCTTCAGTGTAATTCCAACCTAATTCTCAGTGTATTGTTTTAGAATTTGGCAAGCTGATGCCAAAATTTACACAGAAATACAAAGCCTACGAATATCTGAGACATGCCTGAGTAGAATAAGTCAGATGGGACAGCTTACTCTACCCTATTCCTACTAGAACAACAAAGTTATAAGACCATGTACTATTGGAGCAAGATAAGTCAGATTTTTGGTGTAATAGAAGAAAAAGCCCATCTAGGGATCCATATGTTGAAGCCTGGAATTTGATAGAGATCAAATTTTGGATAACTGAGGGAAAATGATCAACACATGAATGGACTTTATTATTTGGTTATTCATATGGGTAAAAATGAAATTCATCCCTACTATACATGAATTCTACATGTATTAAAGACCGAAGTGTGAGAGATAACATTAAAAATGTGAGAATATTTTTATAATGTGCAAGCAGGAAAGGTTTTTCTTACATAGCCTTCCCCCATTCTCCAATAAGAAAGATATATTGACATAAAGGATGTGATTGTAATTTAATTACTTGAAAAATCAACAATTTCTATTCATCCAAAGGCATCATACAGATTATGAAAAGACAATCTACAAACTGGAAGAAGAGTTGCAACACACAAAGCAAACAGAAGGCCCGTATCCAAAATATATTAAAGATTTAATTCAAATCAATAAGAAAATACAAAAGTTCAACAAAAATATGGCTAAAAGCCCTGAATAAGCCCTTTCAAAGGAAGAAAACTCAAAAGATATGTGTGTGATATATACGTGACACATACTTGTCTTAAAAACACATATACAGATAAATAAAAATAAATACATACACACATATATATACATATATATATATTTAGATGTTCAGTCTAATCAGTAACCAGTTAAACACAAATTAAGATCAATTACAACCACTAAATGAGTAAAAATCAAGATAACCAACAATGCCAAGCGTTGGTGATCATACTTGTATTCTGCTATTGGAGGTAAAAATTAGTACAAAGTCTTTGAAAGCAATCTGGCATCATCCTGTTAATCTGAACAATCCCATTTCCATGTACTCTACATTCTCTGCTCAGGCGTACATAGTCTTGTGCATGTGACCTAGGACACGTGTATAAGAACGTTTATGCAAGCACAGTCATGGCAGCAAAGAAGCTGGACCCATTTCCAGTGCTCGTCAACTGGAAAATAAGTAAATACCTTGAAGTATGTTCACCTAATGGATTTTTACACACTAGTGAAAATAAATCACTGCTACACATCAACTTAGATATATCTCAAAATATAAGGTGGGTGGAAAAGGGACAGGTGTAGACCATGACGTAGAGAATGATTCTGTTCTTATAAAACCCAAAATAATGAAAAATGCATTGTTTAGGGATAAAATATATGTATGTATGTATGTATGTATGTATGTATGCATGTATGTGTGTGTGTGTATATATATATATATATATATATATATATATATTTAAAAGGA
>NW_006494609.1:20013670-20063157 GCF_000325575.1 Pteropus alecto
GAAGGATGATAAACCCAAAATTCTCCAGGAAAGGTGTTCAGAGGGTAATGTTGAGATGTAATTACGACATCTAGCTCATGATCGTACATTTTATTACTATGCTTCCTAACATGAATCTATTATATATATTATTTCGTATGCATACATTAAATGTTTTGAATCTTATGCATATTATATTAAGTATAGTATTTTGTATGAGTCAACGGTATATATTTTTTTCTTAAATTTATATATTTAAATTAGTTTCAAGCATACAGTACGTTGGTTAGACATCTATATACTTCATAAAATGATCTCCCCAATTGCTCTCTCTCTCCCCTGGCCCTCCACCTAGCCATCGTATTAATGCTAACTGCAGGCCCTCTGTCATGCTCCTCATCCCCGTGGCCAATTATCGACTATTTTTTTTTTTTTTTAAGAATAAAGAGATGAGGGCCCGAGAAGAAGACAAACCAAGTGCATCAGTGCTTGGAGACACGGAGCTGCTAGACTGGGAAGCGGCTTGCGGGCAGTTTTACGTGAGTGTGATGGGAGTACCCATGGCTGGTGGGGCCGAGAGTGCTCTAAAGAACGGAACGCTTATCTGCTGTAGAAATGGCAGGAAGGGGCAGGGTGCATGTTCTCTTTATCCACTGCTAATTAAAAACCATGCATGCCAATATCTAGTGGTTTAAGCGGCAATGACATTTATTTTGCTCATGAGTCTGCAATTCTGCAGGGGTCAGCAGAGACAGCTCATGCTTGCCCCGTTCAGCATCAGCTGGGGCAGTTCCATATCTAGAACTTTTGCACTCTTTGGAGGTCTGCTCACTCATACATCTGGATGGGGAGACGTGAGCATCTGGTGCCTGCAAAAGCTAGGCCTCCTGGGGCATCTCATTCTCTCCCCCTTTTTCTCTATGTGGCCTCTCCAGCATGGTGGCTTCGGGGTAGCTGGCCTTCTTCAACACTGGCCAGAAGTTATTTCCCGAGAGAGAGAGAGACAGATGGAAGCTGTCCCTCCTTTTCAAACTCATGCAATGTCACTCCACCATGTTCAAGGCAGCCACAAAAACCCACCCACTTTCAGGAAAAGGGAAAATATTGTTTTTCACCATCTGATAGGCAATACAAAGTTTCTGCAAGAATGCATAGAAGTGGAAATACTGTTGTGGTCATTTTAGAAAAACATGATTTGGCACAGTGGGCTCTGTAGTCCCTCAGCGGACTGGATGGAGTTGGGGGTCCAGGTAAACAAGGAACGGAGAATCAAGGCTGGAGGCAGGTGGGGAGCCATTAGGTCCACACTAAGCTGTTAAGTCGACAACAGGAGTTAGAGGGAGTCATGGAAATTTAAGATTCAGAGGGCGATGGGGAGACAGTCCCATTTGAAGAGGATGATTTGCGGCAGGATGAGAAGGGTACCAGGAAGGAGAAGCTGGTGTCAGAAAGATCTGGAGGATGCTTTGCCAGTCAAGCGGATGCAAGGGGACAGAGGAGAGGCTGCAGCCATGGCGAGGAAAATAATCAAAGACGAGGACAGGATGTGCGGGTGGGACGTAGGATGTCCGTGAGGAGCTAGTAGTTGTCGAAAGGCTGCAAGGAGTCAAAGCGGCAGCTTCATCACTAAACGCCATCACAGGGCAGTTCCTAAATGCCAGGCCATCGGTTCTCAAAACTGTCTCACCAAGCCACCTGGCACTGCAGGCAGAACGTGATGTCCTGTCAAAGGGGAACTGAATAATTTAGAGTGATGTCGCCCATAAATATTTAATGATATGAAAAAATGTTCATGAGACCATGTTAAGGTAAAAAAAAAAAAAAAGGTTGCAAAATAGTATAAACGCACAGAAAGAAAGAAAAGATGCTCGCTAAAATATTAACGGGATTTATCTCCAACTTGGGTGAATTATCACTTAAATTGTTTTAACTTGACTTTTTTCTATAAATGAATTTCCACAATAAACATTTATTAATATTTTAATAAATAAAATATAGTTGATTGTAATTTTCGAAAAAATATCCAGTCTTATACTAAATAAAAGCAAGTAGAGCATGTTTTTAATAAGATTTATTCAATCAACCATCTATTATAAAATTGTAGTTCTTCTGTTAGGTTTATTTAACTAAAGCTGGGTGTTTTTTTACTTATTAAAATGCACAGAAGCTCTCAAAGTGTGACTTTTCCTAGATTCAAGGATGGAACCATTGTTGTCACAATAATACTAAGACTGCATGTCTCTTTGCCACTGTGTTGACATGTGTGCAGAGGATGCAATGGGTTGGAGGGTAAGACTGTCCCTTAGCAGGAATTAAGGTGGTGGCACCCAATTGTCCACTAATATCAATGCCACTTCTCACTGATTTTTTTATTAAAAAAAATAACTATAGTTTGTGGTTTAGCAAATATGATGTTTTTCTTTTTTATTAAAATGCTACTTTCGCAGCATGAAATAAGTTTGTTACTTTTAAAGTAAATAAATATGTTTAAATGATCAGCCTTAGTTTCTATCACAGAAAATGGTGACATATATAAACCCCATGAACAAATGAGCAAAATGTTTGGGAGCTGCTTCGTCATAGGAGGACCAATTTCAGGTAGGAAGGAAGAAATTCCCTTGCTGCTGGACACCTTTGAACGAGGCTGTGAGTTCGGGAGGTGCCATAGCCATTCCTGAAGGGCAGACGGAGGATGAAACCGAACAGCAAGTGAAGGCAGAGCAGACCCATGGACAAAGTCTTGCTGGGTCAGTCAACTCTATGGCCCTGGCTTTGGACTTCTCACTCTGCGAGATCATAATAGTGTTCCGATGGTTCAAGCCACTCAGGTAGGTCCCTCCGTTACTGGAACTAAAGAGACCAGAACTACTCTATGACCCATGTCATATTTCAGTAGGAGGGACCAGACATCTATCCAGCTGTGTCTGGCTCTTCGCTGTGCCAAAAAATAAATAAACGAAGCCATTTTAAAAGGGAGCTGCCGTTCCAGAGAAACTGCCTTGCACGTCTTATGTCTCAAACCCCTGGATGTTAAAACAGGGTAAAACAACCTTCGGACGGGGCCTAAAGCAACCTTTTGTTGCAAAGAATTGCTTGCAGAGATAACAAGAAGGCAGCTATTTTGACTGCTGGACTGATGGCTACTGGATTGAAAATTAAAAACACTGTTTAGAATTAGCATCACTAGGCTATGTCATCTGCACCAATAGCAATGCCCGCCTTCTGTGGATGTGATTGCCCCGCTTATGAATTCCCACTACCTTTCCTTCTAATTGGAATGGTGTTTGGACTTCTGCCTGAATTAACGCTTCCTGAATAGCCACTCTTTTTCATCTCAAATGTGTGCCTGTTGCTTCTTATTTCAAAAGGCCTTTTATTTTGAGGTTAACAGCTGTATGATCTCATGTGTATTATCCCACAGAACCCTTATAACCAACATGGTAAGAGAGCGTGTTTTATTCCCATTAAACAGATTACGTAACTGAGGCAAAGGATGTGTATATCGATTATCCAAGTTCACGCAGATGAAGTTGCAGTCGATAGTAGAATCGGAATCTTTTGACTTCGAAATTTGTTCTCTTTTTCTTATAACCTTCGTCAGGTTTCATATCTCAAGTCTGTATTTCCAATTGTACCAAATATAAACATCTCAGAGTGCTTTTCAAGCACCACTATAATCTTTTGAATTTAATAATCGAATACAATTGAGCTCTGTTTGTTTTTAATTTTCAGTTTTACTTCATAATTACCCCGGCAGTCAGTGTGCCTCGTTGCTCTTGTAGAACTGTTTTCATACTCCATGCGACTTTTTCATTCTGTATTATAATTATATCTTGCTATATCTGTATTCCTAGTGGACTGCGAATTCCAACACAGGGCTTGACATACAATCGGGGTTTCATATGTGGTGATAACTACCTAGAGTATTCACTATGGGCTAGGTACTTGATATATATCACCACTAATATGGACGGCAGTTACTTAAACATGGTTATCGTTATCTCCATTTTAGGTGAGGAAATTATGGTTCGGCAAGGCTGACCAGTGTGAACTAGAATTGAAGCACATTTCCTTCTGGAGACATGAAGGAGTAAAACTGGAAATGTTATTAAGCTTTCTCTCCTTTAATGCCTAGTGATTAGAAAATGACCCTTTACTGGGGAATTCGCCTTCTTATAAACAACCCTAATAATGATAAGATTCTTCTTTACGGGGATTTGCATTCCCACGCATAATCTTATGATGACAAGAGTCCAGATATTTAGGGTCCAGTCACAGTTAACGGCGCCCCGCAGAGACAGAACAGAGTGAGGGTGGGAGGTGTGTGTGTGTGTGTGTGACTCGGAGGTCCCAATGGAGGGGGCGGGGGCCGAGAGTGCGGTTCACTCGAGAAGGTTTTTAGCTGCTGAGTTATGGAATGCCTATTATTCGGGGGCATTTTATCTCTTCTCATGTTCTCACTGGTCTACACTGACTCCATAGTGCACGTCTGACGCCAGGCTAAACGCTTCACAAAGGCCTCTTCTAACTCCTGTGACAGCTCTGTCAGTCAGGTATGTGGCATCGTTTCTTTTTTACAAGTCGGGGAAACGAGGCACAGAGAGTTTACTCCACCGCCAAGTTTGCACAGCTAGCGAGCGAGTGGTAGAGTTGAACCCAAGTCGTCTATCTCCAGAGCCTGTTTTTTCCAACACTGAACTTGACCCCGGCACAAGGTAAAACACTCAACTACTACAAGCTTTGACTAGTTTGTGCAAGTAGCCAAGTTACACATTATGACTCTTCAAAAACAGTTTTATGAAAGACTTAATGAGCAATTTTAATTTTTCTCTTTGGTCTTCAAACTTTCTTTCATCCATTTAATTGATTCTGGAAAGAGAATTCGACAACAACAAAAAAAACCTCAGGAAGTGAAGGAATTTTGATATATATTTATTAGATCTTTTCCCCTCTCTTACTTTTTTTCATATGCTCAGATAAAAAAGGGTGAAGAGGAGAACTCTAAGTAGTCACAGTCTAGTCCACTGTGCATCTGCTTTAATTTGCATACAGTGAGATTCACAGATCTTAAAGAGTATAGTTAGCTGAATTTTGACAAATATGTACGCTCATGTAACCCATACTTAAACTGAATTAAATGGTCTCCAAGGAGCTGCCAAGCTGGCCTCCTCACCCTGTATGTGCCTGCTGCTTTTCCCATCAAGAGATGAGATCTCTTCCCCTTACGTTTAAATCTGGGCTGGCCTTGTGACTTAAGCTGACTGACGGAATGTGGCAGAAATGAGGCTCTGCTAGTTCCTTACTTAGCCCTTAAGGAGCCCGTTTCTGTATCTGTCATGTATGAGAAACCAGTGCAGACAACTGGTAACCCTAGGACAGCTCATGGAGAACCAGAGAACCACAGAACCAATTCCGCACGAAGATCAGAACCGTATCAGCATTTTAAGCCACTAATTCTTGTGGTGTTTTTTTCTCGGCAAGAAGATAATTGATACATCAAAGAAGACAGAGCATTTCACCACCACAGAGCATTTCTTCATGATCATACACAGTCAAGCTCCATCTACCTTTACAACTTGGCCGTGCCTGTTCTTAGACTTTAAATGAACCTAAACTTCAAGTGAACTTTTATATGAAAGAAATGATACAACATTTACTCTTCTGTGTCTGGTTTCTCTCACTGAATATAATGTTTCTGATATTCGTACTTTTTTTTTTTTTAGTACTAGTTATTTTTTATTCTTCTATAATATTCTACGGATGTACTAAAGTCTATTTATCTATTTCTTGATAATAAATATCTGTATTCTATCTAGTTTTTCACTATAATCTATAAGCTGCTTTGAAAATTTTAATGCACATATTTTTGTGGACATATGCTAACACTTCTCTCCCATAAATACCTAGTTCCTAGGATTGATGAATGTTTAACATTCAAAGAACCCGCTTAAAAGTTTCTCAAAATGGTTGTACTATTTTACATTCCCCTAAAATACCTGATATCCAGTTGCTACGCATCCTCATCACTATTTGGAGTTGTTAACTTTAATTTTAGTCATTCTACTGGGTGTGTGGTGGATTTTATTGTAGTTTCTTGGACGACAAATACTTTATTTCCACTCTGAGGCTTGCTTTTTACCTTGTTAATGGTATCTTTTGATGACTATTTGTAATTAGGTAAAGTCAAATTTGTTGATTTTTTTCTCTTATATTTAGTGCTTTCTGTATTCTAAGAAATAAGATCATGACATTGTTCTTTTGTTTTCTTCTAGAATCTTTAGCGTTTTGGCTTATATTTAGTTCTATGGTCTATCTCAAAATAATTTTTTTGGTGGTGTGAGATAAGTTCCCTTAATCATTTTTTTTCCATATTACTATCTAGTTGTTCCAATATCATTTGTTGAAAGAGCTTTTTTTCCCCCAACTGTATTGGCTGATGACTTGGCTAACAATCAATTGACCATATGTTTGTGGGTCTATTTCTGGATTTCCTATTACATTCTAATGATGTATTTGTTTATTCTCACTCCATTAAAATGATATTTAGAGTATTTAGCTTAGAAAGACTTTCAATCAGAGAGTGTAAGTTCTCTAACTTCATTATTTTCATTAAAATGATTTATATTTTTATATAAATTTTTGAATCAGCTTATCTATTTTTAAATAGTAAGATCAAGAATTTTAGCTGGGAATGTACTAGATCCACAGGTCAATTCAAAGACACTTTGGGTCTTCCCATTTAAGACCAAAGTACACCTCTCCATTGATCTGGGTCTCAAACTTGTCCTTCAGCAATGTTTGGCAGTTTTCAGAGAAGAGGTTTTAGACATTAATGCAAAATATATGTTTATGTGTTTTGTAACTTTGATGCTTTTATAAATGGTAATTTTCAATTTAATTTTATAATTGTTTATGTCTAGTATACAGAAATTCAAATCTTTAAAAAAAATATTTTAACCATGTACTCTGACGACTTAGGGTTTTTATTTTTTTTTTCAGATTTCCTAGGATTACTTATGTGAACAATCTAGTCATTTATCAATAAGATAATTTCAATTCTTTTGTACCAATCTTAATGCCACTTATTTATTTTTCAGAACTAGTACTTGCAAGAACATACAGTAGAATGTTAAAAGAAGTACTAAAAGTAAATATCCTTGCGGTATTTCTAATTTTTATAACAAACCCACCAATAATCCACTATTAAGTAAAAATTACATTACACACTTACTTACTACAAAAGGATTTTCATAAATGCCCTTTATAGACTGAGGAAGTTTCCTTGTATTTCCAGTTTGTTGGAAGATTTTCTTGTTAATTATGAGTGGCTGTTGAATTTAATTAAATTCTTTTTTCTGCATGTATTGAGGATGATCAATTGTTTTTTATTTTAGTCTGTGAATAGGGTAACTTTCATTAATTTATTTTCAAATATTAAGTCAACCTTGTATTCTTAAAATAAATCTCTCTTGCTCATGTCGCATTATCCTTTCTTATACATTGCTAGATTTGATTTGCAAAAAAATTGTTGTAAATTTCTGCACTAATGTTTATGAGAGTTATTGACTTTTCTTTGGTGATGTCCTCATCCGATCTTTTTGTCAGAAAAGTTCTGATCTAATAAAATGAATTTAATAATGTTTACTTATCTTCTATTTTTTTGAGAAAGTGTATGGAGAGTCGTTAATTGTGAATTGAACAGTTGGTAAAATTTACCTTTGTAAGAAATTTCAAAATGTTACTCAATTTTTAAAACAAATGTAGAAATACTCAGTTATCTATTCCCTCTTTTAAAAGCTTTAATAGTTTGTGTCTTTCAAAAAATTTGTTCTTTTCCTCTAAATTGTAAAATTTGTCATTATACAGTTGCGTATTATATTTTCTTATCATCTTCTTGATGTTCATAGAACTGCAGAAATTTTATGTCTTACTCTTTTATTTCTCATATTGGTAACCTCTGCCTTTATAAATGATATCGAATAGCTTTTAGTTTTTACTTCTTACCGTGGGGTTTATGTTATTTTTTTCTTTGTGTTCTAATTTCTTAAATTAGAAGATTAGAAAATTGATTTTATAACTTTATTTCTAATATAAAAATTTAACTATAAATTTTCCTCTGAGCAGTGTTTTAGCTGTATCTCACATATTTTTGTAGTTGTTTTATTTTTATTTTTTCTATTTCTTTTTAATTTATTAGTGCCTTCATATTTGAAATTGGGTGGCATTTTTGTAACCATATAGTTAGTTCGTTTTTTGAATGCATTATGAGAATATCTACCTTTAATTGGCATATTTAAACCACTTATATTTAATGTAATTACCAGCGTGGTTAGATTTAAATACATTGTCTTCCTATTTGTTTTCCATTTGCCCCATTTGTTCTTTGTTCTCTTTTTGTTCCCTCAACTTTTTTTCAAATTAATTATTTATTATGATTAATTTTTCTTAGGTAGAACCTACTAGCTCTATATTTTTAGTTGATTGTTTAATTATTTTAGTTGTTGAAATGACTTCTCTCAGTCTATTATTAAAACGTATTAATTTAAATATCAGGCAAGAACCATATAATTGCATAATTCCAATTTATTTTTATATCTTCTATGTTGTTGTCATACATTTTACTTCTACCTGTGTTATAAATGTCACATTTGTTTTTTGCTATGGGCATTTTATTATTTATTGAAAATATTAAAATATAATTTAAAATTTAAAATTTTATTTTGCCACATATATACTACTTCTGGCACTCTTCCTTATTTTATATAAATCAGAAATTTTACCCAATATTATTGTCTTGTTTCTTAAGAACTTCCTTTATCATTTACAGTATGAGTTAGCTGGAGATGGATTTCTCAGATTTTTAAAAATATGAAATATCTTAATTATGCTTTCACTTTCAAAGAATAGTTTACTGGATTCTAGGTTGACAGATTTGTTCTCAGTACCTTAAAGATGGCATTCTATTGCCCGTGGATCTCCATTGTAGCTAATTAAAAGTGAGTCATCGTTGGCATTTCACAGTGAACCAATCCTCCGTACAGTATATAGCCATCTGTGGCTACTTTTAAGGTTTTCTCTTTACTTATTGTTTGCATCAGTTTAACCATGTTATCTGTGTGTGATTTTCTGAGCTTCCTGGACTTGTGGATGAACACTTTTTTTCCTCCAAATTTGTATATTTCTGGCCATTATTTTTTCATTTTTTTTCCACACCATTTTCTCCCTCTTTTCCTTCTGGGATTTACATTACTTGCACAGTAGACAGTTTCATACTGTTCCACATGTTACTGAAGCTATGAATGTGTTCAATATGTTCATTCAACTCTGGGCTTTACTTTATATTGATTGATTTACCGATCATTTATCTGATGTATTCAAACCATTTGTAAGTCCATTATTGCCGTGTTTATTTCACATATTGCATTTTTTTGTTCAACATTTTCACTAGATTATTTTATACTTTATATATTTTCCCTGATAATGTTCAAACGTTTACTGATTCCTTTGCTCTTTTTTGTAGTTTAAGAAAGTTTTAATAGAAACTTATTAAAGTCTTTCTTCTAATCTAACACCTGAGTCATCCATCAGACTGTTTCTCTTGACTACATTTTCTCTTGATTATAGACCATATTTCTCTGCTTCTTGTTATGCTTAGTGAATTGTCGTATATACAGTATTGTGAATTCATGTAGACACGCAGATGTTGTTATCCTCCTCGAAATAAAGTTCAGTTATTTTTTTTTTCTTTTGGAAAGCAATTAAATTACTAGAAAATAATTTTGGATTAGATTTATGGCTTTCTGGGACCTGTTTGTTTTGTTCATTTGTTTGTTCGTTTGTTTGTTTGTTTGTTTATTGCTTAGTCCCTTGGTTTAGTCCCTGCTGTTATGACATAGCGCTTCTTTGTTTTTAGTGAAAAACCCATAGTTTTTACAAAACTTCTGTAATGTGGTGGAACATTGTCTCCAAGTTATATATTCCCAATACTGCTCAAACCACTCAGTTCTTTAGCCCTCAACCGGACATTGTCTCCAAGTTATATATTCCCAATACTGAGTAACTGCTCAAACCACTCAGTTCTTTAGCCCTCAACCGCTGCTCAAACCACTCAGTAACTGCTCAAACCACTCAGTTCTTTAGCCCTCAACCGCTGGTTTCTGCTGGGCTCCTTGGTGATTCCTTGATACCTTTCTCATGAATACAAAGTTTACGAATCGATCGACAATTTAGAAATAACTGGTATGCAGAATCTGGGGCTTCCCAAATGTGGCTTGCTTCATTTCATTTTATTTCCTATCCATTTCCAGCCTTAAGTTTATACCATTTTCTTCTGCCCAGGAATGCTGTTCTTTAATGTCTGAGTTATTTTTTCTCCATTTCTGCAGAGTAAAAGCCAATTAAATGTGAAACTTGTCTAATTTACCTTTCTTGTTTCAAGAATCATATCTGCCTACTTTTGCTTACTGTCCAACTCTTCCAAATATTTTGAAATATTTTTTGAGGATTTTAATGGTTATTGCCACTGGAGTAAATCCAATACAAATTACTCTGATGTGACCAGAACCAGATCTCTCTTTGAAATACTGATACCAACAGGAAGTTTTGTTTAGGTATGGTCCTCTAAGTTTAGTCTAGAAATATTCTACTAAGTATTTCTCAGGATGAAAACTGGCTCAAATAAAAAAATAAGAGCACCTTATGATAGAAAAGAACTAACGTCCACTGAGACCCTATCCTGTATCGACGGCGTGGCAAACAATACAAATTAAGACCAATTACACCTGAAGATAGGTAATAGTTTTTCTTACCATCATATGAGACAACTGAGTCATCAAGACTTGCCTTGACTTATTCAAAGTTATAGGGTTTAAATCCGAGATAACCAGGGTTCTGGTAATTATTCTGACATCCATAATCTTTCCATTGATCTTTCTACTGTGCCAAAATTTCTAAAATCTCTGAGACTTCGCCATATCAAAGGAATGAATGTTCCCATCCTTCAGGTTCAACTGGGAAGACCTAAAACATGTATGGCAAATTGGTTCCGTATTGACTTACAGATGTTGATTGGCGGTAGTTTGTGTGGACTTCTGTTTCAATGTCGAGGCCTCTTTAGGATGCTGTGGAAAAGATTTTTCTAAAATATTAGTAAATTTGGAATTGTGAGCACAGTGGCAGGTAAATAAATAAATTGGAAATGTGTTTCTCCTCCTTGGAGAAAATAACTGATTAATTTAAGAAAAGAAGATGGCAAGCATCCTGGGAGGGCGTGGTTTCAGTGACAAACATTTACCCCGGATTCCACTCCTACTTTCCATGCTGAGGGAGCCCAACTCTGGCCTATAAAGCGAGGCAGAGAGAGCCATTTAGAATGAACGTCCTTTGAGATAATTCCATGACAAGTTATATGGAATGGATTACCCAAGAATTCCTGTAATTTCTACTCCAAAGTTTCTTCCAAGCAGCAATGCTCAATTGTGCCTGTGACACCCATGAAATGATATCACAGCAGCAAGGAACAGGCCAGGTTGTCCCACAGGACAGAGGGACACTTTCCTCTCTCTTTATTGTTACCATTCTCCAGGACTAAGAGGTCCGAACTCAGAATAAAATTACAAATCTGGAAGCTTCTTTAAAAGTCAGGCTTGGAAGTCTCTGTTACATTTGACTCTAGTTGAATAACTTTAGCTACTTTCTTCCTCTAATATCTGGAGTTCAGCCAAGCACAGGACACTCATTTTCTGTCCATTTGTAAATTAATATATCTGGAAGCGAAGACTGTCTCTGAAGAAAGCAGATTCACTTTTCTCCAAATGTAATGAAATTATGTTTGGGGAAGCCTCTGTTGCTGTCCAAGAATCTTCGTGAGCCTTTAAAAGTCATTGTTTTCTCCTCACAAATGAGAACTTGCTGATGCCAAGAAGTAATGAGCTGGAAAACTACACAGTGACAGTTGCTTCTTAGGCTGGCCCTGGTGCGTTAGTAAGGCCTGCTGGGGGCGGGGGCTTAGGACTTCCTTACTTCTCACTTTCCCTCACTTTCCAATTTTTCCTCTCTTCTCCTGCCACCCCTTTTTTTATCCCTTATGCATTCAACACAGACTTGGGTAGAGACTGACCTGGGTACATATTTTAATCTGCCACTTAGTTGTGTGGTCGGCGAGTATTGTGTGACCGTGGTACTTAACCTCACTGAGTCTCAGCTTTCTCACCTGTGGAACGGTGATAATACATCCATCGCTTCCTTCCTTCTTCCTAAGAGACTCTATCTCTGCTCAGCTGTCCAACTCTACCTTATACAGCTCTTGCGACTCAGGGAGGTAGATAAACCCCCCACATCCAAGAGTGGGACTCAGATGGTCACAGTCAGTAATGGTCAACCTGACCATCTGAATAGCAAAGAGTTCAGGAACACAGACTCCCACCTATCAGAGTTTGGGGTCGGGTATGTTTTCTCTGATGTGGGAGAGTACCCTTCTCATGCTCCTAGGAGATTCTAGAATCCATCACATGACATTCTAGGCTAAGCCACCCTGAGGAAGAAGTCGTTACACCAAAAAGGAGAGAAATGAGACTTGGTCCCTGACCACGATACCTGGGCTTCTTGTATGAGAGAGAAATTTCTTTATTAAGCCAGTTTATAGGGTTATCTTAGGTGGCGTTTTTATGTGTTTGTTCGTTTTCAAAAGCATCCTAATTGCATATATATGAATATCAAATGTGACCATTTACAGTCACACAATTAATAGTAGTGCAAACGAGCTCCTCGAGGTTCTTGATGTCCCTCCGTCTGTTTGAGATCTCTTTCCTTTTTCATTGATTCTTTCCTCTTCTTCTCTCCACAACCCAAGCATAATTTGCCATTACCAGGGCTGAAAAGCCACAGAAAGCATGAAGGTGTTGTTAGGATTTCTTGGTTTCTAAGAAACAAGAGACCCTCTCGATTTTCTCAAAGCATGGAGAGTTAGGACAAGAATATCCAGGCAGGGACGGGGGAGGAGTGGGGAGGTAGATGGGGTAAAGGAGTCAAATATAGGGGGGCAGGGGAGGGTGAAGTGGGTAAAGGTGATCAAATAAATGGCAGCTGAAGGAAACTGGGCTTTGGGTGGTCAACACACAATAGAATATACAGATGTTAAATTATAATGTACACCTGGAAATTATATAATTGTATTAACCAATGTTACCCCAATAAACTTAATTTAAAAAAAAAAAAAAGAAAGAATATCTATGCACAAAAGCAGAACTGGACTCTCTGCCACTTGTCCAAACTCTGGAAAATGTCAAAGAAGCTGGGAAGAACAGGAATCGCAGAGCTTCTGGGGCTCGAGATCCAATGCTTTTCCAAAGACTGGACAATTTTTATGTCCCCAGTAGGAGAAACTTGCACACCCAGACTCCAACGGCACTTAGCAGTTATCTTTTTACAAATTGTCCCTGTACCAGTCACCTGTGCCTCACCATCTCCCATTTCAGTCTGATAGACAAAAGACCTGATAGGTTCATGATTCCAGTGAGGCAAAGCTCTTCGGCCACCAGCCATCCTGTAGGCTATCGAACAGTTAGCTGCCGTTCCTCCATGAGTTCAACTGACATTGGCCAGAGTTCCTTGGTCATATAACATAGGACGCTACCATCTATAACTTATTCAACCAACTGTCACTAATCAAAAGGTTAAGTATGCACCTCGTGGTCGATATTGTTCTAAATTCAGGCTATAAAGAAAATAATCAAAGAACTGCCCACATAGTGTTCTCTTAGAAATGTGTGCAAAGAGATTTAAATCACATTGTACAGAGAAAAGGAAACCCAGGGCGAGAGGGTGGAGGTGGCGCTGTGTGCGGGAGGAGGGCAGGCTTCATCCAGGTGGGCGGCGCACGCTGCTCTGGGCTGTGCTTGAGTTAAGATCTAGACGCAGTGTGGGAATGAGTACTTGCATGTTGGGAGCAAGACTGTTGGGAGGAAGCTCCGGTGCAAATGCCCTGGGTCAAGAACAAACTTACTCTGCTGGAGGAACATCCTGCGCTGTGAGAACAGGGAGGGTGGGGGCTCGAGATTAGGACAGATGGTGGAGTCAGTACTTCCCTTTTCTCCACAGCTGCCTAAAGGCTGGCAGTTTCCCTCCGGTGTGTGTTGGGCAGGGGAGGGGGTGTACAAAGCTCGTCTGGATATCCTGTGGCTTGGCCTCTTGGGTAGAGGGAACTGAGATTTGTGTTTTGGACTTCCAAGTCCCTCAGAGTGAAGTCGCTCGCCCCATTTCTCCCCATTAGGTCCCGTTCGTGGATCTGGTACTTTCTTCTTCCGTCTTTGGTTCTTCCTTCTGGCTCCTTTCCCTCGCCCCCCCTTTCCTACTCTCTCTGCAGCTGAAAGGAGACTCCTAAGGCAACCTGAACATACAGCTTGAGTGTCGCGTGCCTCTCGCAACCAGAACATTGCTTCTGGAAGACAGGTGTTTTACCTTGTTCCCAGATATAATCTCACAGCTTCGAATGGCCCTTGACACCTTGTCGGTACTCAGCGAATCTTGGTGCCTGAGACCCTTGTCGGTTCTTGAACCCCAGGGCCCGGCCAGTTGGATAAGGGTTTCTCTTTTGCACGCTGAGATAGATCACTCTTTGGAATATTGACTCGGTTGAATTCATCATGAGTTCAAATTTTTATTAGGATTTTATGGTATAATAAAAAAACTTTGCCCTTTGTCCCAATTCCTGATATAATGCTCCTAAAACTCTGCTGAGTGATGAGCGTCTTTTGTATTCTAATGAGATGACTCATGGGGGAGGGAGGAGTAAATAGCTTCAAGATGGGGTCTGGTCACCAGAAAGACCAAGCCATGATTAGAAGACTAGAATGTTCAGGCTACTTCTTGACCTCCTCTGGGAGAGGAAGGAAGCTGGCCCATGATTTAATCAACTGGACCTACGCACTGAAACCATCATAAAAACCTTTGGGGAACATCTGAGTTGGTGAACACCTGGATGTGCCAGGCAGGTCGTGCACCCTCAGAGGGCATGAAAACTCTACATCGTAACCACCCCCCAAACACATCTCTATTTGGTCATCCTTGAGTCGTACCCTTTAACCTCTAACTGTACGTGCTCTCTTGACTTCTGTGAGTTGTTCTAGCCAATTATAGAAACTGAGTAGGGAGTTGTGGGAACTCTTGAATTTATGTCGGCTAGGTAGAAGTGTGGGTGGACGAGGGGCCTCACTTTCAGCTGACATCTAAAGTCAGGGCAGTCTTGTGGGATGGATCCCTTAACCTGTGTGTTTGCATTAATTTCAGGTAGCTAGTGTCAGAATTAAATTGAATCATTGGATATCTGGTTGCTGTTGGAGGACGAAATTATTGATTTTTGATGTTGGGAAAACCACATCATTTCCAAAAGTTAGCTTATTAGTTCAGCATTCTTAACTTACCCCCTGTCAAAGATTTGGGATTCATTCTTGGAAGATTATCAGGATGGCAGTGGAGAGATATTATCTAATATCTCTGTAGCGATCAGAGGCGGAGCAAAATGGGTCAGTGGCCGGGTCTCAGTTCTGAATTGCTGCGCTTGATTTGGGTGTTGGTATTTGGCTCTAAACAGCCAGAAACTAAATGAGTCAGTATTGAGATTGAGCCAAAGACCATAGAAAGAGCTAAGGATCAAAGCCTATGAAAACAAAGACCAGCACGTGTGACCACAGAGCTGTGAGAGGTTACTTAATCCAAGGTGAAGATCTAGGCCAGACTCGAACTGGCAGGCACAGCCTGGGCTGGGTGAGGGGTGGGCGAGGGCGATGGTCCTGAAGTTCCTGGGGAGACTTTATCCCTGCTTTAGCTGTTAACTAAGGCAATTGGAAATCAGTTTTGCTTGAGGAATCGAGGTCAGCAGACAGGTCACCTGGTGTCCTGCTCCGCAGCAGTGTATAGGATTAGCCTTGTAGGTAAAGTAGGGAAATAGAAAACCAAGTTTGCGGGGTAGGTGGGGGAAGGC
This sequence comes from Pteropus alecto, assembly GCF_000325575.1. Taxonomy (NCBI): domain Eukaryota; kingdom Metazoa; phylum Chordata; class Mammalia; order Chiroptera; family Pteropodidae; genus Pteropus; species Pteropus alecto. Next base: position 20,029,629 of record NW_006494609.1, read on the forward strand.
AAACAGCAGTCATGGGTTTCCTGCAGAATAAATACAAGCAGTTGTTCTCACTCTCTGAATTAACTGGCCCACACCGCAGACAATTTGCAAGTCCATTGCCCATATCTGCGGAACAGCTGCCATGGCTGCATCGGGGCACATTTTCCAGAAGGAGGTCTGCTGCCTCTCTAGTCCTGTGTCATAGAATCGTTGAAGGAACTCGGTGATGCTAAGGGCGGCTAAGGAAGCAGATCTGGAGGCAGAAAGTTTCCACCTTAAATTGCAAGGTGAAGTAGCATCGCGGCTAAACAGGTTATGTGAGAGAAAGACCAGCTAAAGTCGAACGCAGCCTCCGCCACTTCCTATCTGTGTGATTCACGCTCTAGGCTAGCACGAACATCTGACTGCTAAGAGGCCGCCTCGCTGTTATTCATTAAGTCTCTGTTGGTCACCTATAAATGAAGACAGATGATCGGAGTGAGGAAGCTCTGTTCTTGATTTCTGGTATCAATTTTGGCTCTGTGTTAATTCTATCCTTCTATCCAGTTACCCTGCCTCCTCCATCCACGCACGTTATCTTTAGCTCCTAAACTCTGTTCAAACGGGAGCTTCTCTTTGAATATCTGTAACCTAAGCAGTGATGGAGCAGGGAATTCTCTTAAGTCCTCAAAGTCCAAGCTGAAGAAGGAGTGAAATCCTTCTTCGTGTAAATCCATGTAAATAAACAGGACAGAGAGTGTATCCTGCCGACGGTGGACCCTTTGCTTCTCCGTGGCATAGAAACTGAACGTACGAGAAGGGAAGGGAGTTGTCCAAGGACATAAAGTTGGTTTGTTAGTTGGTCAGAGCCTGGAACAAAAACAGAAACTCTCGACCCACTGTTCACTCCACTTTACCAAGCTGCCTTTCCATCGTTGCCGGGTAAACAGATTTTTTTCCCAAGGAAAGAAAAAAAAAAAAACAAAAAAAAACATCTGAGACATTTTTGGTAGTTTTGTTGTCATTCAATACTATAATTTTAGCACATAAGTACTTCATAGAGGGGGGGAATGGAAAATCCCATACCACCCATCATTCACTTACCCCCAGGTGGTATTTATATCCCCTCATCAGAGGCAAAATGTGTCCTATTGAGTCGAAGTCAGAATAAAACCCTTGTCATCCTCTCACTCAGCTGTCACGCAGGAACCTTTCTTCAAATGCAGGTCGCATTAGGCAAAAGTGGTTGTGTGTTTGAAATTAAATCACTCAAATATGATTAAAAACAGGATGCGTGAGCTTCCATCGGGGTCCCTACGTGAATGGGGTGCCATACAAAATCAAGCCGTATTGTATTGTACGGAACAGCTTTGTATGAACGCTCATAGTAACAAGGTCCCACTGAGAACCCTTCAGCCTTATGAATGGTGCTTGGAGTTTGTCAAAATTTTTCAGGATGGGATCAGCACCGCCCTGACTGCATGATCAATAGTTTGGGGCGGAACAAAGATTGGAGAATTAAAATGACATTTTTTGTGTGTGTTACTTTTCAGCTTTTGAGCTACGCTTAAATGAGAACCTAGGGAATCTCATGCCTGGGCATTTAGCACTGACCTTCCTGTGTTTGCATGCCAGTTGCATTTAGCAGGGCGATGTGGCAGGAGGCATTTGAGTTGCGTAGCCACGTGTTAGAGGCCAGCTATCCTGCTCACCAGCTGTCGTAGTTTCTTTATCTATAAAAATAGACACAAAATTAGCAAACTTAAGATGTTGTTGCCAATAAAGAAGAGACGACTCTTGTAAAAGATTATGGTGCGTAGAAAAATAAATCGTTAGTGCTGAGCTAATGGGGAATGGGTAGGGGACAGAGGGAGGAATGTCATGCAGTCATCTGTGTCAGTTTGCTGGGGCCGTCGTAACCAAGTAGCTCAGGTTGGAAGTCCAAGGTCAAGATGCCGGCCTCTGTCCTTGTGCATGGCCACCTTCTTGCTGCCTCTTCACGTGATCTTTCTCTGCGTATGCACACCCCCAATGTCTCTCTGTATGCCCTGTTCTCTCTTAATGACACTAGTCAGATTAGCATAGGGCCCAGCCTCATGACCTCATTTTAACTGACTCACCTTTTTAAAGGTCCCATCTCCAGAAACAGTGACGTCATGAGCTACCTGGAGTAAGTACCTCATATAACATAAAATAACATATGAATTCTGAGGGGACACAGTTCAGCCCATAACATCACTGTTTTGTAATGGTTTACTTTGAACCCATATAAGTATTTTATATATTCAAAAGCAAATTAAATAAAAACTTTCCAAAGCAATCCCTAAACATTAATTAAATAAACGTAATTTTTTTTAGAAAAAATTTTTCATTGTTGACCAAGACAGAGTAAATCAACTACAGTCTGATGACAAGTAAAATCTTTGAACAGAATACAAACTAAAACTACGTAAGGATTCTGAAAGTTAATGATAAGAGCGAGGTGGTACACTGAAGCGAGCGTGTCAGTACGTTTCGATTAAAGGAATGATACTTCCATGTTTTTTTTTTTTCCCCTTCTTTACCTTCCAGCTCTAATTCAAGGATGAGTCAATTCCCAAATGTACAGTGGGCATCGAAAGAAAATTCCTGGAGAAAAACCCTCTATTTCTAGCCAGAGGACAAAGAAAGTGGAACCTCCACATGTCACAGAGTATAGGAGACTTCCCCCGTACCCCTTTTTTTTAACTACATATATATAGTCTTTCCAAAACACTTTGTGCTTTTCTCCTCTTTCTTCTTTAAATGATGGGATATGAGATGCTATTTCCCACAACGACACCGAAGGCATTAAGAAGTACAAATTGGTAGTTATACAATAGTCACGGGGATGTAAAGCACGGCACAGGGAATATAGTCAATAATGTTGTAATAACCATGTATGGTGTCAGGCGGGTACTAGACTTATCAAGGGGCTCACTTCATCAATTACATAAATGTCTGACCACGACGCCGTACACCTGAAACTGATACAAAATAGAGTTGAATGTCAACTGTAATTGACAAATTAAAAAAAAAAAATTATAACGCCCTGTCCTCTTTTAAAAAATGCTTTGTTTCTCTCAGTCATGTTCTGAGGGCAGCATTATAAACATCACAGACCCTCCTCTCTGTGAAGGGGGTGCCAAGAAACGGGGCCCATGTTGTTCTGAGCGAACGCTTATTTCTTTTTTTCCCCCTCACCACTTTGCATTAAAGGCGGCCCCAGTCACATGGTTAGCCAACGACATGGGAGGACTGGAGTCTGCAGAGAATCCTGTCTTTCTGGCCAGAGGGACTGGGCACAGTGGCCTCTGGAAGCCAGTATGGAGGGTCCTCTAAAGAGAAGTCTGAAAATGGGCCTCCCATTTTCTATGTATGAACTTGCATAAGCCTAAAACTCACTACTATAAAATGCTGGAAACTGAATATGAATTAAAGAAATAAATCTTTAAAGCAGCCAGAGAAGGGAAACTTACACGTAAAAGTAAAACAATTCAAAATGACTATAAATTCTCCATCAGAAGTCATGGAACAGTATTTAATCTCTGATTTTGAGGGTATAGGATTCTATATATTTTATTACATTACACTCAATAATTATGTTGAGACCAGAAAACAGTAGAACAACACTTTTAAATTCTTTAAAGAAAAGAACTATGTGCCTAGAATTTCATATTTAACAAAAATCCCCACCAGCGATAAAGACAAAATAGAGATACTCTCATATAAAGGTAAACTAAGAAAAACTGTCAGCAGCAAATATGTTTCTAAAGAATTGTTAAAGGGAATGGTTTAGACCAGGGGTCCCCAAACTCCAGGGCATGGATCGGTACCTGTCCGTGGCCTGTTGGGAACTGGACCACATAGCAGGAGATGAGCGGCAGGCAAGTGAGCAAAGCTTCCTCTGTATCTGCAGCCGCTCCCCAGCGCTAGCATCACCGCCTCAGCTCCACCTCTGTCATCGGGCATTAGATTCTCGTAGGAACACCAGTCTCCAGTGCCAAAAAGTTTGGGGACCGCTGGAGACAACAGAACACGATTGATATTGGAGGGAAACCTGGGACTGAAGAAATGGGAAATATTTGGGTCCATGTACTAGTTGAACCTCAAAATTGTATTATCGTCTGGATGTTAGGCCAAGTATATAGATGTAATACACATAACGACTTTAAAATAAAGTTAGGAGGGCAAAAGGTTAAATATGGCTGTAAGTACAATCTTAAGCTGATTATTGACTATCTTGTTGGCAGTAATGTTATTCTGAGAGTGTTGTGTATGTGTAATGTGAGATCAAACAAATGAATAATTATTTTGTTATTACTGGGAAGTGGCCTCTTTGTTACAGGACAGACAAAATATAAAAGAAATGAGGTAAAAAAGCAATCTAATGAAGACCAAAAAAAGTATTTAACTGATAAAAAATAAGATTCAAAGACCAAAAAGAACTAGATATTCTGAAAAAGAATAGAAAATTGAACAAGGAATTAAATATAAGTTCTAAAAGTAAAAATTAGAATTGTAAGATCAAAAACTCTAGGAATAAGTTAAGTAGTAGATTCAAATCAGATCAAGAGTTTGTGAACTGGAGGACAGAAGTTAAGGGACCTGTGTAATTTACAGTAACAGCAGTCAGCTGGGTCAGATCAGAAACAGGTGGTGACACCTTCTGAGCCCACCAAGAGTTTTATAAATGGCTAAACTTTCATGCAAACATGAAGGTAAAATAAAAATAAAGACATTTTAAGACAAATAAGAATTTATCAGAAACATAACCTTGCTGAAAAAAATAACTAAACGATGTATGCAGAAAGAAACACTCACATATTCAGAAACACTGTGATATTAAAATTGTGAACAATAATATTTAAAATGAAGGCCTTGTTCTCATTCCAGAAGTGAGAAATTTTATATCTATATATATATATGTGTGTGTGTGTGTGTGTGTATCAAATGTGAAAGATAACATAGTGGTAATAGAATGGTAAAGTTATAGTTCATCGGGGGTAAAAATAATAGAAGATACTTCATCAATTCAATAGAAAGACAGAAATATAAAGTAAAATACATAAAATAAAAAAAATATAAAGAAATCCAAATGCATCTGTACTCATAATAAATGTCAATGGACTTCACTTGCCGAATAAAAAGATAAATTGTTAGATTAGATGAGAAACGTAATCACTTATCAAACTTGGAAATATAAAGTTTGAGAAAATAGATATAAGACAAAAACTAAGAAGCTGATGTAGCTATTTTAATATCAAAAATATCGAAGCCCAAACATATTATATAAAACTCAAATGCATCAGGAAGGTATTGCAGTACAGAATTTTCATATATCCAACTATATATCCTCGAATTATATAAAAGAAATGGAATCGCAATAAAGAGCTGAAGAATCTAACATCATAGAGGGAGAAATAATGCACCTCTTTCAGTAAATGATGTCTCAGGAACAAAATAAAAAAGTAAATCTAGAACATTTTAAGAACATAATTACTGAGTGTGATATCATGAAACATACAGAAACCTATAGCTTCAAGATTAGTGATCAAGTGATCATTTTGAGCATACGTGCAGAATATACAAATGCTGACCGTTTTCTAGACTCCAGATCCCAAATATTTGCCAGGATGTGGAGCAAAGGGCTCTTGCACGCCCTGACAGTTCATGTCTATGTTGGAATAGCCATTTTAGAGAGAGAGTTGGCAATAGCTAGTAAAACTAGAAAAACGAGTACCCACTGCAACACTCTCACTTTTAGAAAATTTCTATTTATTGCATGAGAATTCATGTACCAGAATCATATCACAGCCCTGTCTGAAACTGAAAAATTGGAAAGACCCCAAATGTCCATCAACCAGAGACTGAATGAGTAAATTGAGCCATGGCATACATTGTAATATTATCAAGCTGTAAAGCTGTTAAATTTAATGCACTAGAGCTTTGCAAATTAACGTGGATTGAACTCAAAAATATCCCAGTTCAAATTCCTTTCCCTAAACCTTTGGGGTACATATGCATATAGATATAGATATAGATAATTTTTCACTTCAGAGAGGCATATACCTACATTTTGGGACATCCCCTGGCAGAATCTGGGCCAGCACTTCAGAACCAAACATATTAATATTTCTACAGAAAAAAATATGATGATTGACTAAAGTGGAATAAATCAAAGCCACGAATAGCCTTGAGTCAATTCTGGTCGTGTTTTATAACCGAATGGGTTCAGTTTAGGTTAGATTTTGCTGCCCAATACATTATAATTTTTTTTTTCCTTTTCAGACCTTTTGGTCTTTTTGTCCTTAGTAAAGAGATTCTGGCTTTCTATTCAATTTAAAAAAGCAAGTTGCAAAAATATGCACACAGTATGATAGTATATAAATACACACACACACACACACACACACACTTTAAAACATGCTTAACAACACAATATGTTTTATAGCAACGTGCATATTTAGACATTTATTTAAAATACTCAAGGGACTGATAATTGCCAAGTTGAAAGGAGCGTCTACTTCTGGGAAGAAAGGAAATAAGATGAGTAGAGGAGACCAAGAGAATTCAAATGACTTACTGTTTTTGCTGTTGTTATTGTTATTTAAATTAAAAAAAAATAGAGGAAGGGCAGGTCTTCTTGTAAACTACATCTCTAGAAGGAACAGAAATATTTAACAGGCTTCTCATTGGATAGAGGAGATGGTGGCAGGTGAAGCTGGAAATGAAATAGAAGCAATTACACCCTGAAAGTGATGGGGATACAGGAAATGACGCGATTGAATTTGCAGCTTCCGATGGTCCTACTGGTAACCAAACACTGGATGGATCCTAGAGATACAGACCAGAGACAGATATGGCTCCTTATGGGCCTTTGGGTAGCAAACTCTGTTTACACACATCCTCCTCTTAGATCTTCCGAAAATGACTCTGAAGTAGGCCAGGGCGAGCACTATTTCTACAATATGAGAGGAGAAAAGTTAAATTGTAAAGGTCATACAATCTGCTCAGAGTTGTAAAGAGAGAATGGCAAATTCAGATCTGCTATGATCCATGCAATATTCCGTTTTCTTTCCCAACAGTTGTCATCCCAACAGGAGGGCAAAGAAATAATTGGGGATGTCTTTGAGATACTTTTCTTGATTGCCAAGAAAGATGGTTTATTTTTTCCAAAAAAGTGACAGGAGAGATTCGATTGTTGAAAAGTTTGGATAGAAAACTTGTGAAACAAGCAAGCTCTTTTTTTGTGGGGTTTATCCAGGTAGAAAGATGATGAGAGAGGAGTAGAATTGGACCCTGGATGTGATCTAATCTGACCTCCTCATTTCTGCAAAGGGCAATGCCAGGTTCGAAGGTCAGACTGGTGAGGCCAAGTTGCGTTTGGAACTCAGATGTCTTTATTTCACGTTTCTCGTTTGTTCACAGAATGAGGTTGTAGGCTGATAAATTATGGACCTCTGTCAGAAAAGAAAATAACAACAGAGGAAACTGAAAAAAAGGTGGGATCAAGAATAGGAGTGAGGACCCCAACCTCAGTTAATGGATTCGAGGTGAGAGTTACACGAGCAAGCTTTTGTGCGTGCGCAAAGACAGGCAGAAGCTCTGAATGTGAATAAAGAGCAGATTCAAATCCAACGGGAGCATGAAACGTATCCTCTCAGGCCTCCTTAAAACAAAAATAAACCGGAATGTGTCTCTCCATTTAGGGGTTGGGAATATCTTAAGTATAGATTGTGCATGCTAGGGATAAATACATGCCTTTATGATTGATTAAATTAAATCATTTTGGATCAATCGTGAGCAATTGACAAATTAGGAAGCTTTAATCTTAGCTGCCAGTTCTTTCTTTAAGAGCTGGAGAAGAGTGAGTTAAATTAACATCCAAATAGTCTGTTCGGTATATCTTATTGAAAGTGTCCTGAGTTCGACTTCGTATTCCTCATAAACCCTACATCATCAGCAACGCACCATCTAAACCGCACAGGGAAGTAAACTTTGTGCAGATGAGGGATGTATATTAGTAGCTAATATGTATTGTCTGTTTTAGCCAGGATACTATAAAAAAATAAGTAACAGAAATGTCTACCAAGGCATTTTCATCATTCGTTCATGCTCCAGCTCTTTGGAACCTAACTGGTATCTGCCATATTGGAGGGAACTGAAGGTGGTCGAGAGACCCAGCCCGCAAAGCAGTCGTGGTTTGTGAAGGACACGCTAGTACACAGGACAACGGAGAAGCAGTCACTGGCACAGGAAGGACACGTGGAAGGCAGCGGGTACCGAGGAAGCGCCTTGTCGCTGCCTGCTTGTTCCCAGCCCGGGCCCGCACCGTCTCCTTTCTGTCTTTTTTCTGTAGTCACTCTCCACTGTCTGACCTTGGTAGCCCTTGTTCCCAAGCTTGGCTGCAGCGCTGGGCAAAGCACCTCCTTTGCTGTCTTTAAGGAGAGTCTCAGATTCTCTTCTGCTCACTTGGAAGACACAGTGAACAAAAATGGAGACGAAGAGCATGTCACAAAACGATCTCAAATTTTGCCTTTACCACCAAAGCAAATTTGCAGAAGAGAAGATTGTTTTCTTTCTGTGAGTCAACGATAGCTTCCGTGTCATAGTCTAACATCCATGAATGTCAGAAAGACCAGCAATCTTTTTCTCTTGGAGACCTGAAAAAATAATTTAAGTCACACATTTCTAATAATGAAGAGATATTAAGCCTTTCCTCTAGGGAATATTATAAATAATATTCTTTTGTTTATTCAGTTGTACAAAAACATGTTCAAACCATGAAGTTTTAATATCTGCGTCGAGCAAAGGTTATTGCAAAGGTATGATATTGAGTTTATATATGAAATAAACACACTTCTATGTAAGCTCTTTTTCTCGGCATCAGAGATCTCTCCCCTGTCTCCTGCAAGACTTCATGCTTTTTTTTAAACCCCGGTTTAATTATCTTTTTTTAAATTACTACGCTATTAATTTGCTCATTTTACAAAAAAAAAAAAAGTTGGTTCAAAATCCAGGATGATGAGGTTCTGCATGTCATGTGTTTTGAGCAGGGTCAAAATATGAAAAGAGCATCCCGCATATATGATGTTCTAGATTTGTCTGTTTGGTTTTATACAATTGCATTTTAAGATTTTGTGAAATGATCTACTGAAAGCACCTGAGTTTCAGGATCCCGTCTCTGTGTCAGCTGATAACACAAGAGCAAGGGGCAGAAGAAAGCGAGAAGAGCTGAGCGGGAGGACAATCTCTTCATCACTCTCTTCCGTCCAGGTGGGTATGCTGTGGGGATGAGTGCATTTCAACGTGCCCAGGTGTGGTCTGGAATTAGTCCCAGGCGTTTAGTTTGGGCCTGAGGTCATTCCAAATCACTGTTTTTGGAAGGTGGCTACTTAGTCTACCCACCCTGCTGACCGGTAGCTGAGACTGGAGAGGCAGAACAGGGGAGAGAGTAGTGACCTTCGGGAGAAGCCAAGGAAGCCTGAGGCATGCTACCCCCAGGACCTGTGCAGCTGGCTGTGCCTAAATGGGGATAGGTGAGGTCAGTGCCCCCTAAGTCCGGACATGCTGTGCCTTCTTTTCCATGGGCAAAGCTTAGGTCTGTGCTTCAAGATTAGAGCATGGAGCTGGAGAACCAAACCCTGAATGTCCCCAGGGATGCCCTCCAGCTAAATTATAGGGGTAAGTGGCTTCTCCAGGACCGTAGCCATCTGGAGTCCCACATTTCTGGGCTTTACATGAGTGACCATGGGGTCAGTAAGTGAAAATCAGCAAATCCCCTCCTGGTAGACAGAATATGATGGCACCTCCTCAAAGACGCCCACACCTTAATCCTGGGGATGTGTGAATGTGAAACTTCACATGGCCAAGAAGACTTTGCAGATATGATTAAAGATCTTGAGATGGGAAGATGATCCTGGTTTATCCCAGTGTGTCTGATGTAGTGACGGGTTCTCAGAAGGGAGGCAGGACGATCAGAGAAGGTGACGCAGAGGGAGAGGGGATGTGACGTTGGAGCAGGCCAGAGTGACGGCCCTGCTGGACGGGCCACACGCCAGCAAATGTGGGTGACCTGCAGCCGCTGGAAGGGGCAAGGGACATGTTCTCCCTCAGAAGTCCCAAAAGGAGCTCAGAGCCGACTCCTTGATCTCAGGGATTCTGACCTCCAGAACCAGAGGATAAAAATGTGTGTCGTTTTGAGCATCAAGTTTGTAGTAACTTGTTTCAGCGGCAACGGGAAATTCGCATCGCCTCCTCGGGACTTTTATCCCGAAGGCACCTTTCTTTGGACGTAAGGGCTGAAAAGTTTCCAGGAGCGAAAGGGATCGGTGATTTTTTTTTTCTTGATATTTCAATCTCCATTTCCTTAAAGTTGGTTGGTCTTAAGGTGGGATTTTCCGCATCGAAACCACGGCACCCCGCATCTGCCTTACACCTCTGTCAGGCAGTGATTACGGTAATTAAACCGATACCAAAATAACTAAAAATCCAAGAAAGGACACGAAACACCCTCCACGATCACCTCGTACAATCATTTTTCCTTTTAGATCCCCAACGCGACCCTGCTCTTCTAACAATCAGAGAATATTTGCAAAATCTGGACAGCAGACATGCTCATCTTCCCTCCCCTAAGCTTCGACGGGGGGCAGTGTGTGAAGGGAAACGGGAGAGAAACCATTCATTTTGGCTTCATGCTTAACTATCAGCATCTTGGCTCCAAGCCAAAGCATTCAGCTTATAATAATAAGTGGCAGCCATCCAGAGCCTTTTAGAAAATAAGAAAGGCAGAAAAGAATTAAGAAAAAGAGAAGAGGAAAGAAAAATAAATCCAAGTGGAAAGAAGAGACTCGCGGAAAGAAGGGCAGCGAAATCACATTGTTGATTTTTCTTTAGAAAATAAAGAAAAACCACACACGACATATTTTCTAAAATCATGCGTTTTAATCATGCTCTGTGGCCTGTAATTAAATTTAAGTGAGCATCTTACCTTCCCTGCCTTCTGAAATCAGAATGTAAACATATTCAGCTTTATGGTGGATGTCATACAGATGAAACCACAGAGGAAAAAAAAACCCAACAAAACAAAACAGAAAACAACCCACCAAAACAATTTGGTCATGAGCTTGTTGGTGTGATTCAGACCAGGATCATATGTCCAACCCTGGTCTTACTAAGCTCAGAAAATATGCCAGGCTGACATGAGAGCCAGGACTGCGCGAGAGAGGGCTGGCCTGAGAGGTAGACGGGGGTACAGGGCCCAGAGGAGGCGCGTCCGTGTGAATTAAGCATCCCTCTCTGCCAGACACTGTGCAGACCAAGAGATTCTTTCCCAAGGATTGGTCATTTCTGCTTAGGTAAAGGATGCAAAGCACCAAGTCTTTTAATTCCCATGTGACGTTATCTTTGGACTTGAATTCCGTAGACTGGTTCAGCTGGATAATGGTACATAGCCCAGGATGTGGATGAGTTGTTGCAGTGAAGATGTGGGTGTTTTATTTCACCCTGAGAAAAGGTGACCATGAGAAATGATGGTTGGAAGCTAACTTGGAGTTGGAAGTCAGTGGGCCATAGCTGGAAGATCTCCTGCTGGGAAGTCAGAAACTTAAATACTAGTCTGACATATCACAAATACCAGGGACAAGTTTGGGAAGATCCCTTCCGCTCTCTCGTCTATCGATGACTCACGAAGGGCTGAACTCACAGTGGGGCATGTGCTGCCCCCAGAAGTGGAAGTGTGTACGATGCATTTCCATAAGGAAGACAGGTGCCCACATTAAAGATGGGAATCGTCATCTGAAGCCTGGGATGGAGTGCCAGCTCCGAGCCGGGTACTTTATGCATGTCACTTTCAGATTTATTCTCACAACTACTCTGAGAGGCAAATATTAATCATTTTCTACATATGAAGACTGAAGCCCAAAGAGGTTCGATGGCTTATTCAATTTCAAAGAGACGTTGTATGTCAGAGCTGAGATTTGAACCCAGAACTGAGTCCGAGGCGTCTATTCTTTTTAACTATAACTCTTCCTTCAAATTGGAAAATAGGGTTTTCTCCACCCTAAGGTGTAGACGTTAAAACTAAAGTACGCCAAAGAGCTGTCGACTTCGAAGACAGCAGACCCTGAGAACAAGCAAGCTCCAGCATCCTGCCATCATGTCACCGAGTGTCAGGCCCCAGGTGAGTCTCTCCCCTCTCAGGGCCTGGTCTCTCGCTCTGTCCTGTGGAGCACCTGACACAGCGATGCTCCAAAGCCTGGGTACTCGGAGGGTGTGGTACCCTGGACGGGCAGCATCAGACAACTGGGAGCTAGTGGCTATGGGAACTGCAGACTTCCGGTCCCGCCAGACCAGCTGGAGCAGAGTCTGTCTCTTCACGACATCCCCGGGGAATCCGTGTACGCGTTAAGGTTTGAGAAGCTTTCTGCAAAGGTCCTTGCACCTGTCATGTGCTGAGGCTTGATTGTATGCGAAGGGCGCCAACAGAGGCTGCTGTAGGAAGGAGAAAGCGCAGGAGAGGGAGGCGGCAGGGAGAGGAAGAGAGAGGAAGAGGAGAAGCAGTGGGAAGAGAGACAAATGAGGGAGCGAGAGACAGGGTTTGGAGAAGATGGAAAGGCGGAAAGAGAACACAAAGCCAGAGGAGGAGGGGGAAGGAGAAGGAGGAGAAAGAGGGCAGAAGGATAGGAAGGAGAAGAGAAAAATGCAGAGAGGAGGAAGTGCAGAGTCAAGGGGGCAGGGACCACTCGCCCGGGGGCTGGCACTCAGCGAGCTAGGGGCAGGGTGGGCCCGGGCCTTCTGGGTGGCAGGGAGAGCCTGGCGGACGGCGAAGTGCCCGCCGGAAGACAAGTCCTGGCTTGTGATCAAGAAGAGTCGGCCTGCAGGGCCTGTGCTCCAGTGTCCAGCCTGACGACTTTTTGGATACTTTGGAAAGGCTCATTTGTGTGGCAGATTAATCACTCGAGTCAGCTTTATTGTTAATGAGAAAAATTAACATTATCCATTCCTTCCACACGCACACACCCCTTTCTTGTATGTGCCCAGTTATAAATTAGCCATTTTCATTATTAATTTTTCCTGGATGACTCACGCTTCAGGAACTCGTCATCGTCTTGGTCTGGGAGGGTTTGATTTCTGTGGCCATCCGCTCTCTCGCATTCCCACACGAATTAACCCTTAAGAGATCACGCTGGGAGCAGCTGTTTTCCGAAAGCCTCACCAGGCTCCTGGTTCATCTTCCCAAGCAGAGTCGGGTGGGTGAGGAAGCTCAGATTAGAGTTTTATTTCTTTTTCTTCGTGGTTTCAGAGGCCAGGTACATAGGCAAGGAAATGGCCTGAATCAAACCTTCCAGGCATATGCTGGAAAAGATCTTTTTGCTTATTAATTCCTGAACCAGGTCATTTCGCTTTTCTTTTAGTTCTCAAACCCTGGGAGGGCGTCGGGACAAAGGGGCACGCCGGGCCCCGGGTCAGATCCTCTTTTAGCTGTTTTTCACCATGAACTTGGACTGATTTTTGATCCACCATCTATTTTTCAGGTGTGTAAAGGGAAAAGTATTATTCGCCAACAATCTTGTTGCAAGGGTAAGAAATGATTGGTTTTATCTAAATTTAAAAAAGGAAAACTTGCCAGACTGAGTCCTACAATTGAGTAAACAATTATTGGGGTATTAGAATGTCCTAAAGGACGTGTTAAAACTAATGAACGTAATTTTGTCATGTAAAAATCAAAGATTGCATGTGTCCTAATGCAAGATTCTGAGAGTATGGAATGCGCCTGTTTAAAATACGAAAGTAGAAGGATCTGAATAGCTTACAGAAAAACATGGTTGCTTCCGTTTTAAAACAGTGACTCGTCCAGAAACGGCGAAGATGGGGGCGCATGCTCCTTACCGTTTGCCTTGCGTGTGGGGTCCGATCACAAGGAAACTCAAGACAGACTTGACTCACGTATCGGAGAGTCGGTTATGGAACAGACCCGCCTCTGATATAAGATGCAGAGACACAGCACGTGGAGACTGAGGGCGATGAGGATGACCTGGTCCATGAGGCTCCACCTTATCCCCCTCCTGCCATGAATCCTACTGTCCCCGACGGAGGCTCACCGTCTGTTTCCATGCTGTCAGGTACCGATGCGTCTCTTCAGAATCCTCATGTTGAAACTCTACCTCCCAAAGATGGCGTGAGGAGGTGGGGCCTTTGTAGGTGCCTTGGGAGGTTCACGAATGGGCGTCTCGTCCTTACAAAAGGGTTCCCAGAGTTTTCTCCTCAGTGACGGTGCAGGAGAAGGGGCCCGTCTGCACCCTGGAAGAGGCCTCCACCCTCGCCCACCCCGGACGGCGCCCCGATCTTGGACTTCCAGCCTTCAGAACTGTGATCCATGAATCCCTGCTGTGTATAAGCCAGCTGGTCTGTGGCATCGTCCGGGCAGCTCACACCGGGTCCCACACCTCCTGACCCAGCTCCCACCTTGGAGTGCTTTCATCTCTTCCTTCTTGGCAAACTTCAGTCCCTTCGTTGAGACTCAGCGTAAGCACCACCTTCTCTGAATGGCGCTTCTTCCTTCTCTTCATGCCCAGGAATTCGGGGGCGAGGGGCCATGTTGGGAGCTGGAGGAAGGCAAAGGCCCCGTGGGCAGGGCTCTGGGGGGCCGCTCGGAGCATCTCTGTGCACCGATGAAACTCTGGGTCCTCCCCCAGGGTTCCTGCTGTGAGCTCACGGCCTTTTGACGAGAAAGCACGTCTCCTTCCATCTCCTTCCCCTGAGCCGGAATACCGTATTTTTTAATGTATTGTTTTAACATTTTAAAATCTGCATATCTTTAAATCAAGTTCCCCTTGCTTTTGTTTGTTTGTCTCCGTATCTGTTTTTTTTGTAGTAGGGCATCTGAGCCAGATATCCACCACAGATACCATTTGGGGAAGAAAAGGACCACTGCCCTCCCCCCCACATTTTGGATCCAATGCTGTCGTGTGCATTAAAAATGTATGATGAATAGGAACACAGCTTTCTGCCGTCTATATTTTTCAGGATAACGTAAATGAGTTAGCGTGTGGGGGGCGGGCATCCTGCAAAGGATGATCAACCCCCCCACTTCTTGGACACCCCATCCATCGAGTTCCAAAGCCAAATGCTAGTCACACACAGTTCCTGGCTGTAAAGTGAGAGTTCTCTTCTCGAAAGCCGAGATCCCAGCCGTGTTTTGTGTGCGCTGCATGACGCGAGATCCCAGATAGATCACTTTTTCACACGTACCCATCTGCCACCGCCTGCCTCTCAAAGAGCCACTCAGTCCTACTTTTGAAAGAGTCCTCCCTGCTGTAAGAATATATTTTGAAAATGAAGTAGGAACAAAAGATGAATAAGCCCTTTCTCTGGCCCCCTCCAGGCAAGATCAGAGGCAGAGGTGAGGCCATGAGCTTCAACCTCAAGGCCTCCCTCCCTGGGGCCAGGCTCCCTGCTGAGGATAATTTGGAAAGAAGCTTTTGCTGCCCTAGTTGCAGTGGGAGCTATTCAAATACTTTGAGAAAGAATCCTGAGTGACTTGGGTGCCTCGCATGAATCGTTATTTTTTTGTTTCCATTTGGTTTCAGTAATTACGCCTTTGACATTGCATTCACCATTGACATTCACCATTGACACTGAGCCTGTTTTGTTCTCCACAATAGGCCAGTGGTTCAGGGATGTTCTATGAGAAGTTCCGGGTTCCCGAGGAAGAGAAAGGGACACACGCGACTCCCAGGAGGTAATGGGCAGAGAACTGGCCCTTGGCAGCGATCGGACCGTTAATTCTAGGTACCAAGCCTCAGGTCAGAACGCGAGACAATTCTCACTTGCACGCTGTGCTGAAATTAGCTTTCATCCTGAGTCAAAATCCACAGCCTGGTTGCTGTTGTTTTCCCTCCTTTTATTTTTGTCCTCTTTCCTTTCTTAGTTCCGTTCATGGTAAAACAGAAAACCAGGGCGCTCAGGAAACAAGCAGCACTCGGGGGCTCTCGGCCGCTCCTGTATTTCTGTCGCATGTCTTGGTTGATGCGGGTTCTTAAAAGAAACATGGGCTGAGGGTTAACGAGTGGGCTCCGGCCCTCACTGGCTCTTCCCTGGAGAAGCTGCGCGACCTGGCATAAGCTCACGGTCTTCCCACAGCTTCGTCTGACTTGTTGGTTCGTAAAACGGAAGTGTCAAGACTGACTTTCTAGGACGGTTGAGCTGACTAATGAGAAATCAGTAAGGTGTGTTTAGCACAGCGCCTCTCCCAGGCTCACCCTGCACATAGTGGGGCTCGTTTACATCCACACTCTCTCCACTTAGATAAAAATTAAAAGGCATGTTGGCTCT
Organism: Pteropus alecto; assembly: GCF_000325575.1. Taxonomy (NCBI): domain Eukaryota; kingdom Metazoa; phylum Chordata; class Mammalia; order Chiroptera; family Pteropodidae; genus Pteropus; species Pteropus alecto. The sequence goes on from NW_006494609.1 coordinate 20,045,943, forward strand.
AGTTTTGACAGACTATTTAATTTAATCACATGGGAGGGAACTGGCCACAATACACGAGATTCCTACCAGGACCACTTCCCTCTTCTGGGCCTGGAGAAAACTAACAGAAGAGAAGCCACGTTCTCTCAGACGCCTGGGCTCCACTGGGGTATGTTAGATGCTTAGATTCACAGACAAACTCCTGGCCAGGAGTGGCCACCTCCTGTGTAACCTCAGACCGCCCCTCCCCAGTTCTGACGGCCCCGTTTTCCTGATTCACTTTCCCCCTAGCTTCTCGGCCACTTGATCTACTGGGAGTCGTTGTTGGAAGATCAGAGGATGAAAAGAGAGAGAAATGAAGGGTACATCCCTCCAATTCTTCTCTGAGCATCTCCAGCAATTGCAAGGTCTCTCGTTGGCCCCGGTTCCAGTGCATGGCCTTCCATCCAAGAGTCTCCCACTCTGGGCAGCCCCTGCTGTGGGTACTGCCACCTGTGTTACTAATTCCTGTATTAAATCTCGTCTTTCTGAGATACCTAAAATGGGCTCTGTTTTCTTAACTAGACCCTGAACATTATTAAGTTGATATATTTGCACCTGAACTTGAAATCGTCGTGAGCCAAGGAAACTCTACAGAGGGCCCGTTTTCTCTACCTCTTTCTTAGGCACATGATCAGCTTTTAGGTCACGTGATCCCTCTCTTTGCATGTTCATTTTGGTCTTTGGTCTGCACATTTGCTTGGGACTCACCTCCAGGTGAGAAACCACGGAATACTAGAAACGTTCTAGATGGAGCCAGGGTGTATAAAAAAATAATATAAAAGGAGCCACTTTAGAAAGGAGCCGGAGCTGCCATCCCAGAGGGATTGCCTTACATGGCTTATTCCTCAAACCTTTGGAAGGTGGAAATAGGGGGAAATCGCCTCTGCCCTGGACCTAAAGCAACATCGTGCTCCGATGAACTGTTGGCAAGGACAACACGAAAGCAGACGTTATGAGGGCAGACTGACGCTACCGAGCTGAAATGTTTTTTTAAAAAATTAGAATTAGCATCACTACGTTAGCTTATCTGCACCGGAAGAAACGCATTCTTCACTGACGTCATTGTTCCCCTTGGCTTTCTCGTAAATACTGATCGCCTTTGTCTCCTAATGGGGAAATTATTTGGGCTTCTGTCTGAATCGGTGCTTTTCTAATGGCTACTCTTTTTGATCTCAAATAAATGATTGTTGCCTCTCACTTTGACAGGCCTTTCATTTTTAGGTTAACAGGTGTGTGCGTGCCCCAGTTGGTCTCACGAGAGTCAGGTCTTGATCTTTGTCTGGATCCTGTGTGAGAGGGTTCGCGGAGCTGGCCGGCCGTCTCCACGTGGGTTTTGTGTCTCTAGCAGTGGCCGTTGCCCGTCTAATGCTCTGTGAGACTGTCACTCATGCGCTGAGGTAAGAAGTGCCAGCAGGGGAGTGAGGCTGCGTATTCGGCGCCGAGGCTCCAAGCAGGAGACAAATCGGACTGTTGGTCCAGTTCTGCTGCAACTTCTCCCTTGGCCTTAGACAAGTCGTTGCTCAGTTCAGAAACAGCAGATCACTGGGGCGAGAGAATAGGAGGGCACTTACGATGCCGCAGAAGCACCAGGGGCTGGTTTCCAGCTCTCGCCAGAGCACAATTTGTTGTTGTTGTTGTTGTTGTTGTTGTTGTTGTTGTTGTTATTCCTGGAACACGATTTCAGGATGATGTTTGTGACTCAGATTAATTTGGGGCCACACAGTTCACTATCACCCAGTCCCACTGTGGGAATCCCAGAATGTGACCTGGGCTTTGGCAAAACCCTTCTGTGTATTTTCTGTAGACGTTTTTATAGTACACCTGACCACGAGGTGTTTATGAAGGTGGAGCTCGTCCCTCAGAAAGGTGAGGGGGTATACAACATCGCGAAGTGATGGGGGGATGGAGAGGAACCCAGAGCTGTCCCCCTTCTAATCCCAGCATCCTTTTGCTGTACCAGCTTCTTGCCAGTGTCAACTTCCAGCTCATATGCAAGGTTACTGTCTGCTTTGTAGAAATCATTCAGTCAATATTTGCAAAATGTGGATAAAACAATTCATTGGAAACAAACTTGGGATCTCATTTCGTCCCATTGCTTTCTAATTGAGGAACTGAACCAGACTCAGTTTGCAAGGCTTTAAAAAAAAAAAAAAAAAGAGGAAAAGAAAACAATATTTAGGGCCAGTGGTGCTCCACTGAAAGGCTAGCAGATCAGCTAAGCATACCAACGGTCACCGACCTGAAGGCCCAGCAGTGCGGCTTTGGGCAAATCAATTAACCTGGACAAGGTGTAGTTTCCTACATTGTAAAACGAGCCTGGAACACTTAATGGAAATGATAAAGTGCCTGCTATCCTGACTCCAGTAAATGTTAAGTAGTGTCTCATATTATCATTTTATAGGACACGTGTTATTAACAGGGTACTGTTTGCAGATATCGCCCCTTCCTAATGACACGCGCACACACAGAATCCAATCACTAGCCTCCCGATTTTCTCCTCCCTACAGGAAGAGTCTTTCCAGCTGGGACTAAGGACTAGTGGATCTGCAGTGTGAGGGCTGAGAGATCTGGGAGAGAAGGAAAGGCAGAAAAAGAGTCATGTGGATAGGGGATGGAAGACAAGATGTTTCTCTTAGTTCACTGCATGAAGAGGTGTTTGAGATGACTCACACTTCGAAAGGCAAGGAAGAAGGGGGGATTGGAGACGGAGGCTGGTAAACGGCTCTGTGGACTCTAAGCAAATCTCTTTTAATAGATTGTGAGAAAATTGAGTAGAGAACGGAGATCTTTTTAATTGCTTTTGGTTTTTAAACTTCTTGGACATAAGGCTGAATCGTGTGTGTCCAGTATAAATAGGGATGTAGCTATTATGCATCAATTTCATCAACGGAGCTTTTTGAGTCATAGTCATTGTACATCCTTGATTTTGTGCCCAGGGACAGAGAATGCCTCGCCTCAAAAGCCAGCAGATTTACATTCACTTTTTGTCCAAAGAGAGAACAGACAAACCAATTGATATAAAGAGAAATCTTTCCAGAGCTACAGGTTAATAGCTAGGGGCTCATTCAGCCTAGAAAAACAAGCAAGCCATTCTAACTCGAGTGTCCCCCAAACATTCCTCCATGCTCAGTCACCGATTGAGCGGTCCTCTGCTGGCTGGGCTCCTCACGGCTTGCCGACTTCGGGGATAGGATGGTGAGGTAGGATCGTGAGGAAACATCTTAGTAAACAATATCTGGATGAAGCAAAAAAGAAACGGGAATAGAGTTGAGCATCACCCATGAAGTAACAGGTGGCATCTTTAAAAAGTAGGCACTTAAATAGAAAAGTAATTTGTAAGAGTCACGTTGACCGACACACTTGCGTCGAGGTCCAGGCTCCATCACATATTGAAGTTTGTGTTTCGAGCCTGACGATGCCCCCCCGTTCATGAGCTCTAGCTTTGTACTTATGACCGTGCCGGTTGCATGAATGATACTGAATATTTGCGAGCACTTTAGAGTTTACCTCCGCCCGCTTTCCCCTCCCCCAGCAGAAGCCTAATCAGAACATGGAGATGGGACCCAGGACTGGGGGAGGGGAGTGTGCCCCTTACCCGCAGTCATGATGTGTGAAGTTAGATGTCAAACCAGTCTCACCCAGAGGAAATTCTAAGTGTTGGCAGAGAAGGATGCCGGAGAAGAATTGTCAGTCGAGGGGCAAGATGAATTTCAGACACCAGCAAAGTGGAACCAACCCCGGGCTGAGGCGGAACAGTGAGAAGCCACAGGTCAGGACGGGAAGGTGGGTGGTGGTCAGAATTCACTGTGGACATGACTGGGGCCCACAGTGGGGAACTTCACCCTGACCCTCTTGACCAGGCCAGGGCAGGGTGGCTCCACCCAAGCCGTATTTTTTCAACTCTGGCTGCACAGCAGAATATAATTGTTTAAAATCACTGTTGCTAGGACCCCACCCTAGACCAATCTGATGAGAAACTTGGTCATCGGGTCCAGACCTTATTTCCTTTGTCATTTTGTTTGTTTATTAGTTACTTTGTTTGTAGAGCTCTCTGGGGGATTATAATGTGCGTCCAAGGTGGAAAACCACCGAATAAAAGTGTCTGAGGGAGGACAGCATGGGGTGGAAACGGAAGGCAGCTGTGGGCTCAGCCTGATCGAGTTTGATGCCCCACACGCGTGAAAACATTGCTCGTTAGTGTCTGCTCGTAAGGCAAGGTAGAAAACCTTAGGCAAGTCTGCCTGAGCCTTCTTTTCTCATCTGTAATACTGAAATAATAATATTGCCTGCTGAAGGTTTTTGCGAGGGTTAACTAGGTATTATAGGCAAAACTCTGATACTATGTCAATCAGTCTACTCTCTGGTAAAAATGGCTGTGTTAATTCCATAAATACTTATTATCCATACCTATAGGTTTGGATAGTTCCAGACGAGTAAGATAAATGGTATTTGTCCCTTAGGACAGTGTATCCATCAGAATCACCTGGAAGGTTTGTTAAAGCTGATGGCTGGTCCCCACCCTTGAGATTCTCCTTCAGTAGGTACGGGGTGTGAGCCGATCATTAACTTTCCTAGGAAGTTCCTCGACGATGCTGATGCTGCTGGTGAGGGGACCCCACTCTGAAAATCATTTCCCCAGGAAATGGCAGACTGCTAGGAAGAGCACAGTTGAATCAGTAGTTTGGTAAAATAGAATAAATGCTATGAGCCGAGAGTGTCTGGGGTGAGTGATAGGAGCCTGAGGAGAAAAGAGGAGGTGACCTTGAACCTATTTCAGGGAGTGAGGATGTCAGGGAAGGCTTCCTGAGGAAAGGTAAGGATGGGGAGGAGTTAAGGGCAAAGGGAGGGGGAAAAGACCCCCGGTGGAGGGAAATGGCCTCGTCCAGAACAAGAGGGGAGAGTGGGCCAGGGGTACATTGGGACCTGGGGAAGGAGGGTGAGTTTGGAGCATGGAGCGTGGGCTTGAGGGGTGCTGAGGGCAGGCGGGCAAGGACCAGAGCTGGGAGGGAGCTCGGTGCTTGTAAGCTATTTGTGCGCAGGGCAGTCGGGGGCCATTAGAGAATGCTAAGGAGAGGCTCAGACGGTCAGCTTTGTGCGTGAAAAGACCTCCATGGCTGCTCCCAGAAATGGGATGGCACTTGGAGCCTGGGGGCGCTTCCACTCTGCTCTGGGGGACACTGGACTCAGACTTCTCGTTATTTGTTGGGATCGGCCTTGTACAAAAGGCGAAGGCACTGGTCCTGCAGCCTGGTAAACCTGGGCATCCAAACACAGGCTCCTGCTGAGTCTTGCGACATCAAAGCCTTCAGGGACGAATTCCGACCAGTTTGGGAGAAGCTAAAGAAAATAGGACACGGCCTTTTTTTTTTTTCTTATAATACTGAAGTACTTTTCTACATATGATAGGAGTGTGGCAATAAAATAAACCAGGTTGTTTTAAATTCTGTAAATTTTGAGAAAACATGCACACATCTGCATGTGCACAGTGTTATTCCTTTTTATCTAGACTCCTCTGAGTCTAAAAGTGTATTATATCCATATGTGGACAGCTTAGAAATTTTAGTCTTTGCAGGTGATGGGAAAAGATACATAGGTTTCGGGAACGTAGAATCGTTTGAACAAATGTGAGTTTCTCAAGGATAGTGCACACAGGAAGGGAGAACGCTGAGAGACTAGTTTATAAGCGCCTATGGCTTTGCCCTACGTGTGAATCTCATCCCTGTAGAGTTAGTTTGAACCGAAGCAGAACAATGTTTGACCAGGCTAAACACAGCCTGAATGAAATTCAGCTAAATGATTTCCTTGTCTCCTTTGACCTAACTTAGTACAAAGTCCTAGGTCTGAATGCCGTGATAAAGAAGGAAGTCTTCTCCATAATCGAGCAGAGTAGAAAAAGGAAACGAGGCATTCGCCAGCAGAGGATGAAGACTCTGAGCTTCCTTTCAAGAATTATCATTGTGAATGCTAAAAAACTAAATGGCAATTTTTGTGGGGTCTGAGCTTTACACTTAAACTAGCAGACTAAGGTTTATTGTCATGAGTGGAGCGCAGAGGTGTGGGGCCTGAATTGGGGGTGGGAAGAGCTCGGCAGGATGTGAGGGGTGGAGAACAGGCAGGGTATCTGGACACAAAGAAGGAAGAGATCTGTGTCTCCTGAGAGAACCCGAGGACAAAAGTTCTTCTTGATCATGTGGAATGTCTGTGAAGAGCTATTTGTCATTGCCAAGGGCCACTTTGCTTTCTCCCTCCAAGGACTCAGTCCTCGAATCGCACCATTTGCGGGGGATAGCAGTATGGGGCTATGATAAACGTTGTTCTTGAAAAACAAAAGCCACAAAGGGGGCCCCCTTTTCATCTGTGTCTGGACTGGATCCCATTGGGATATTTGAGTATTGGGCTGAGCTCAGCACTCGCTGGTCCTCCGGCAGAACTTTAAGTGTTGGAACGCCCCTGAACTGCGTCCTCAGCTTCTGAAACTTCACTGCCTCACTTGGTAACCCTATCCAGACTCCTGGCCATCTATTTGTTAATGATTCCCAAATTTATATTTCAAGTCTGCCCACATCATTAAGTGCACCAAACTCATACATGCAACTACCAACCTGATGTCTGTAATTTGACACCTAAGACACATCTCAAGCATAAACCAGCCAAAGCAGGACTCATAAGGTCCTGTCCTCATTTCCGTCTGCCCCTTCCCCAGTCTTCCTCGATCAGTCTTCCTTGATCATTAGCATCCATTCAGTGGCTCAAGCCAAAGATTTGGGAGTCTGTTTTCATCCCTTCTATTTTCTAACTCTCCAAAACATCAGAAAACATTGTCAATTCTACCTTCAAATTGTATTTCCAGTCTGTCCTTCTCTCTCCATTACTGCTGTTATCAATCTCGTCCCGGCCACAGGTACTTCTGCCGGGACTACAGCAATCAGCTTCTAGCTGGTCTTCCTGTTTCCACTTATTCCCCCCTGCCATCTTTTCTCCATCCGGCACCCAGAGGGACCTTTTTAAAGGCATCAATCACAGCGATCACTGCCCTACTTGAAGCCTCTAGAAGCTCGCTTTTGTGATGAGTGCATGCTGGAATTCCTTACCACGCTCTACGTGGCTGTGACAGAAATGGCCACCGCCTTTCTTTGTGAATGCCCCTTCACGGTCCTCTAACCACCCTGGATTTCTCTCTCTCTCTCTCTCTCTCTCTCTCCTCTCCCCCCCCCTCGGTCACACCCATGCCAGACCCCAAATTTTTGTAATTACTATTTCCTCTGCTGGAGGATTGTATTTTAGATATTCACATCTTTGCCTATTTTTATTTATTTTTTTTATCATAAAGTTCTCAGTAAAAAATATTGTCTGCCTATGTAAATCTTTCTGGATCGACCTACCTATAAGAGTCATCTATTAAATCATATTGTTTTACTTGCCTACTATCAGATTTCATCCCCTGGCATTACTTATATCATTTATTTGCTTGTTTTGTTTGTTTGTTTGTTTGTTTTTCTCTCTTCATTGGGTGCTCAGTCTACACAGCCTCACATGACTCATCTGCCAGGGTGGCCATAGGGTGAAAAACTTGTCCTGATTTGATTGGGATTTTTTTCTGGTTTTAGCACTGAAAACCCCACATCTTGGGAAAACCTTAAGACAGCAAACCAGGACTGCTGGCCACCCTATCTTGAGTGTCACGTAATAAGCACTCAATAAACACTGGACCTTGTTTATTTCCATGACGTAAACGCATTGTGATTTCACAACTAAAAGCAAAAAGGTCACCTTGGATGATCAAAGCCATATAAGACAAACATATTTAGTAAACACATTCTCACAGAAAGAAAAGGAGGGGGCGGCGTTCGACAATCATGAGTCAGGAAGGTGAAGTCGTGAAAGCAAGAGCATGCACTTACAGAGAAGGATCCATTAGAGTTCTTGAAAGTGGACAGATAATTAGTGCAACAACGTCCTCTGCAGATGAGGTAAACAGATGCTTAGCTATAGAGTAAACGTGATGCTTGATACTTGAACATCATGGCTTGGAACGGCACAGGCTCACTCATAGGTGGATCTTTTTTTCAACAAATACTGTAAATGTATTTTCTCTCCCCTATAATTTTCTTAATGAAATTTTCTCTTCTCTAACTTCATTGTAAGAATACAGTATATAATATATGTAACATACAAAGTATATGCTAATCAACTGTGTGTCATCAGTAAGGCTTCTGGTCTGTAGTAGGCCAGTTAAGTTTTGGGGGGAGTCAAAACTTATACCCAGATTTTCAACTGTGCAGGGGGTCAGGTCCCCTAGCTCCCATATCATTCAAGGGTCAACTTGTAGTTTCAGTGAGGCTAAGTCGAGGGAAGCACACAGAATGAGAAAGAATTGGGTAAAGAAACGGAAAATACAAAAAAAAAAAATCAGAGGTCTGTAGCTTAGGCAGAAAAACACCAAATCTCATCTGACAGAAACTGTGGGCAGAGAGAGAGGATAAAGACAATGACAAATTCAATATTTTGAATGATGGTGAATGAGATCTCACAAAATTAAAACACAAAACGAAAACTCAAAACCAATATCGACCACCAGATTGCAAAGTGTTGCTAAGTGACAAGAGAGATTTGAAAAAGTCACGTAAAAACACGTAGGTAAGTTTAAGGGTGTGATGGAGACAGATAAACCACAAAGGCAGCAAGGTTAAGAAAGACAAATCACCTAAAAAGTTACGATAATCAAATTGGCATCAGGTTTTCCATTTACAGCAAAGGATGCCAGAAGTTATGAGACTATTATTTACAAAATATTAAGAGAAAATACTTTGAAACCAGAATTCCACATTTAGCCATGTCAAAGGTGATATAAAAATATTTATCTGACATTCAAAGTCAGTGAATTTACCACCCCCAGAATGTGATCCCAAAAAAGAAAGAAAAATACACCTAATTTTTTAAAAAAAACATGAAGTGAAATAGAAATACAGTCAAAAAAATTTTTAAAAAATCGCAAAGACATCTGTAATCAATAAATAAATAGTAAGAAAAAGATAATTCAGCAGAAGCTCTCGTAGCTACAAATTTGAGACTGATAAGAGAAAAAAGGAATAACAGTGATGTATCAATACCACAACAACTTATTTTCTTTCAAAATAAATTGATTTTTACTTAGGATTTTTGCCTAAAATAGATTCATTTATTCATTTTGGGGGGTAGGATCGAGGCTTCTTAATTTGTGCATGCCTCGTTGTTTCTTACCCAAATCACCTACTTTACGTTGCCAGCATTTTTCTTTTTCACTTTAATTTCTTTTAATTAGTGTAATTCATTTGACAGGAACTCTGAGTGTGGGCCCGTTCTAAGATTTTGCCAATGTTTTCCTTCTTTTATGTTTGTCTTACCTGCGTTTAATGAGCAGTTTTACATTAGTTACTCAGCTTTTTCAAATCCTTCGAAGCATTCGGAGTGGTTTTCATGGAAACAACTCCCTCTCCTTTTGCATCGAGTTTAGCTGATTGGTGTAATATTTAATTAAACCATGTAATTTACACCTGGGATCATAGTTTGGGGGTCAAACACGACTGATGCTTGCCTTGCCGCTGGCGTGGGAGAGCTAGAGGCACAGGCCGCAGCGACCGTGGGAACCAGTCTGCATGGTCAACAGAGATGGGGACATCTGGTCATCCTCCGAGTTGGTTTGGGGTAGGTCCGCTGAGGGAGCTTCTGATGCTCCTGGAGCAGTGGTACTAAGAATGATTATTAAATGGAATTTTAAATGTCTAACAAGAAGCCGAAGCTAAATTTCAGGAGGAAACAACATGGAGACAGAGAGGGGTGAAGACAAGGCAAAAGAGAGTCAAGTGCAGGCAAAGGCAATATTAAGTTTGTTTTTGTTTTTGTTATTTTCCGGAAAGAAAAGTGACATGTGGGTGTTAAGATATAAGAGTGCCTATACAAAACGTACAAAATAAATCTATGACTTCTGTACCAAAGGATGAGGATAACGTCTTTCTGAGACAAAACGGGGAGAAAAAAACTAAGAGCATAATAATAAGAAAAAAAGTAAAATAATATGACCTCCACATATCCAAATACATATTAAGCACAGTAAATAAAAGTAGGCTGCACTTATGTATTTAAAAAGAGAGATTAAGATTTAATTTTGTATTTAATTCAACGATGCTTACAGTTATTACATGTCAGAACGGCATTGTAGTTACGTAAAAATGATATGTATTTTAAAGAAATGCCTACTGAATCATACAGGAGTGAAATAATATGTCTGGCGTTTGCTTTAAATTAATCCGGTCAAGAAAAAGAAAACGAACTAGGTGAGGTAAATGTGATAAAATCCTGGTAATTGTTGAATTTGGATGATGGGGGCATCAGAAGTTTATTATGCTATCACCTACTATTGGTATATTTGCATATTTTCATTAAATCAAATCTTGAGGAACTCAGCTAAAGTGATGTTCAGGAGGAAGTGAAAAGCATTTATTAAAAAAACAAGAAAGGTTGAAAATAAATGAACTGAGTGTTCAACTCCACCAGCTCTTTCGGCTTTATTAAAATTCACCATTTAAGAGTGTAATTTGGTAAGTTTTTTAAAAATGTATAAAATTAGGTAGCCATCAGCAAAATCATAATATTGAACATGGAAGATTCAATATTTAAAATGTTAATTATCTCCCACTTAATCTATAAATTTATATTTTAATGTAATCCAATCAAAAGCCCAGTAGTGTTCTTTAGGATATATAAAAAAAAAAATTTGATTTAAATTTTCACATGAATGAGTAAATGACAATATAAATTTAATTTTTTAAATGGATAAATTTTCTCTATCAGATATGAAAGTGTACTATCTGCTACGGAAATTTAAATGACATAGATGTCAATAAATAACATTGTTCGATAAATGATAAACAGTTTATTGGGCCACCATGATGAGTGCTGAAGCAGACAATAGCATGTAAAGAACATAGAATTTGATGAAGGATGACTGATCAGTAGGTGTGGCAGAAACACTGCCAGGTACTCTTCAGGTGATTTCATTTTTCTCCAAGGACACAGGGACACAACATCCCCCATCTCTCCTCGAGTCTCGAATGAGTCCATGGAATACAGATGGAAGTGATATTCGGCATTTTCAGTTCTGGCCCCTAGACTTCTCCAGGTGATGATTCACATTTTCTTTGCCCAGCATGACAGGAAGTGAAGAACCGCAAGTTGTTGGGGTTCAAGATGGAATGAACCGGATCTCTGTCACCTGGCGTGGTGGAGAGCTTCCCAGGGGAGCAAGCTGATCTACATTGACTCGCAAGTAGTAACTGAATTGTGCAAATCCAAGGAGATCGAGGATTATTACAATAGTTAGCATTTAGCCTCTAGTTAATAAAGTAGGGAAAACAACCATCAAATTTGTGACATGAGGAAAATGTTTAGCCATTAGAAAGAAAACAAAAACTGCAATGTGATCGTACTCTGCTTCTTATCAAAGAGAAAAAATGTTCAAGGAAAAGTAAATACCTAATCACTTAAAACTCCACTTAACAGTATAACAGAAGGCCTCATGATCATGGGATTCAGGGGGCTTCCTTAAATAAAATGCACAACAGAATAAAACAAGAATCTTAAAGAAAAAAATAACATTTAAATATATCAAAATCCTAAGAAGAAATCTCACATCAAAAATCCCAGAGAATACAAGATTTTAGAAGAGAAAACATTTGTAACATACAATCAGTATTATTATTCAAAGTATATAAAGTTTGTCTACAAATTAACGTCGAAAATTCAAACCATGGAAAAGAAATAAATGAAATTTAGGAGTAGAAGAGGAAATTTAAATGACCCGTATATTTAGGAAACAATGCTCAACTTCTCTAAAAATCAGTAAATGCAAATTAAACAAGGACGAGACACCGTTGATCATAAATTAGATTGGCAGAGATTAAATAGTCTAATAATCCAAGGTTTGGAGAACTCACCCACACTGATGAGAGTGTCAAGTGTTGAAGACATCTTGGAGCACAATATAGCATTGCCTGGGTCAGTCGTGCGAGCTATGCCGATCGTAAGTGCTCCCCACACCAACGCTGGCCCACGCGCACAGCAGAACCATGCAAGGTCTTCAACACACCACGGTCGGCAAAACAAGGAACTGAAAATAACCTTAAGTTGGTCAACAAAGGAATGGTTAAATAAAATGTGTTATCTACATGTGATGGAGTAGTTCTTAAAGAAAAACCCAGATACAAAAATAGCATTTTGTGGTGGTGGGGTGGGGGGGGAAACATGTTGCACGTTGCAGAGCAAGATCTCTGGAACTCTCCCATTTATCTACATGTTTAAAAGTACACAAATCATCGACGATAGTCTCTCTTGTGGATTGCATGTAAATACATAAAAATGAATGACAAAAGCACACCCTATTGTTAAAGTTACAGCAGAAAAATAGATGGCACACTGAACTTGGGAGAACGTGTGGGAAGTTTAGTTTGTGTTTTGTTTTCATTTTTCATCTCTTTGTGTATGGGACAATTTATAAAAGCGTAATCAGCTTTGGGAAAATCAGAAGGGGCAGTGCCAAGTCTAGGTGTAGTCAGAGAATGAAACCTGGATCACCCCGAGACCTGAACGGGCCCATGTGGGGAGGAGTTGCTGGAGAAGAGGTCGTGTGGAGGGAAACAGAGCCAGCCCATGGCTACCGTGTCGGGATGGAGTTAGGGGAATAAAAATCCCAGATGTCGTCTTTTTTTTTTTTTTTTGGAAGTCTTGATAGATTTCCCTTCTCCACTCCCTTTGTCTTTTTTCTTCCTTCTTCAAACCTCTTCAATATGGATGTTTGGCTCTTCTTTGTTCTGATGCTTGATGAAATTTTTATTTTGGAGTCTGAAAAATCCATACTTTCCCACCGTTTCATTCTAACCTGACATTCTTGCGCTGCGTTTTAACGGAAGGACTGGGACACAGAGGCGCAATCTTCTTATCGTGTGTCGTCAGCTCATTAAGTGGGAAAAATTAAGCAGGCTGTGTCACCTTTCTGGACCACAGTTTTTTTATCTTTAAAATAGGCATGATGATACTGACTGTGACAAGTCCGTGGGAAGACCACGTGGGAGAACACAATCTCCCCGTTGCCTGAAGTCGAGCCTCACCAACTTCAACGTGCATTTGAAATGTTTGGGGATCTTGTTAAAACCGACGTTCTCATTAGTTGCATCTGAGGATCATAATGACCTTGAATAGCAGGCATCAGACACGGACGTGAAAGCATTGCACCTAAAAATATGTGTAGACAATTCTAGGGCCAACGGGTCTTGTACTGCAGGACTCCTCAGTAGCCCTGTGCAAAGGGATCCTTTGGGGACATCTATGGTGAATGTGGCAGACTCTGAGAAAGGCGGATCAACAGAATAAATTCCTAGCGTGGGACTTAGAGACACCCATGATGCAAAGCCTTCTCACCTGGCCATACTCAGGGAAATCAGAGCAGAGAGTAACATGTTCTCCATGCAGTGAATAGATTTTATCATTTAACTATCAAGCACTTAATTAAAAATAAGTAATTCATAAGAGTGATTAATATTCGATGGCTAAGTAGGTTTGTTCGACACTCTTGGCATTTAAATACAGGATGGAAATCAGGATTTCTTCAAAAAATTTCTTTAAGAAATGAGTCTTAGTTGAGCAAATGCATTTTTTACTTAGTTTAAAGAGAACTATAATCCCCATACTGGATGCTACTGTGCCAGGCTATTTGTAAACACATTCTTAGACAGAGCATACTTATTCGGCCAGCAAATATTTATTTAGGGTCTACCATGCCCCAGGCACTCCGTTGCACATGGGTAATGCTGTGGCAGAGAACAGCCGTGGAGCATGCCACCACCCTCAGAAACCTTATATTCTAGTGGGCTGGAGACTCACATATGACTTCAGTGGTAGGCACTATAGTCCGGGGAGCCACAGGACTTTGTATCACACTGAGGAGTGAGGAGTCTAATTAAAGAAGCCAAGGGAACACACACCAGTAAACTTGAACCTCTCTTTCAAACGCCACTTCCAGTCCAGACCTGCTGGCTGGCCAGTGCTCTGCCTACACAGCCTGGTCTCCCTCCCACCCTACTCAGCCATTCACTCTCCTCGGGGCTGTCACAGGGGCCTCAGGTGACCCTCAGTGTCAGGTTGAAATAACTTACGTCGACGTTGAAATCATACATTTGACTATAGGAGATAAATCCAGTGACGTCTAAAGTGCAAAAGCAAACAAGCCACCGAAAGAAGAGTCACCCTCACTGCTTCAGGACCCGTGAAGTCTCTGATAGCTGAAAAAGAACAAGTCCGAAGACGTTGGGAAGACAGCGAATTTTGCCACCATCAACTAAGTAGGAGAGTGGTCAAGATGATCAGGTGACTTACTTATCTCGTATAACATGACCATGGGGTCAGGGTCAAATAACCACAGCCATAACAGCAACGATAATAAGATCGCGGTACTTTTAAGCCACCTCTGGCATGCCATCGTATGACTTAGTTTGGGTCAGTTATCATCACCTCCACGCTGCATGTTGAGTAACTAAGAATGAGGCCCGGCCTCCCCTGAGTGGCCTGTCCTGTCCCACCGCAGCCCAGCTCAGGCTCTGGGCACATGTCGTACCCTGGCTTCGGTGTGAGGGCGGATGAGGTCTCAACAGCTCTTGTGCCAAATACCGTTTCTGGAGAAGCAGTGTGTGGAAGACCTGTCTACCCCAAGGCGCCTCACCAAAGACGGCAGGGGAGGAGGATGACATTGCTCGGGCGACATGGTGGCTTCGCCGTTCGGCACGGTGGGGATGGCGCCCTGGAAGGGGGCCTTGTGCACCGCCAGGCCCCTGAGTTGCAGCCGCCCAGCTCCCCAGCCTAAAAACCGGACGCACACCCTTTTGAGAGCCTGGAGTGTGGGGTTCTCTGCACTAACCTTCTAGAAGCTTCTAAAGCGCTTCTGGCTTAGGTACCTCTGCGTCGTTGCTCATGCTGTGCTCTCCTCTGGGATTCCTTGCCCTTTCGCTCCCCTCACCCACGCTTTCTCTTCCTGCTTCGCCATCCAGCTCGCCCGGTGCTCCTGCGAAAAGCTGCCTGGGAACGGAAGGGCCAGCTGTTTTATCTGTTCCTCCACGTCTGCTTTGAGTGACCTCTGTGGTGGCACCTGTCCCAATCTCGGGGTGTTTCCGAGCACCTCTAGCCTCCAGGTGGTGTCCTGGTCACCGCTGTAGCCCCAACCCAGAGCCTGGCACAGGATCCCGATCCATAAATATTTTTGCGTGAATTAATACACGAATGAATGAATGCCTGTAATGGCCGTCGAGACTCTGGGACGTGGGAAGCTCCGGCTGGACCTTGTCATCCTTTCCTCTTTCTTTCCCACCACTGAGATCAGAGGCAATATAACAGCATCGTTAAAAACACAGCTTTGGGTATCAAAGAAAACTGGAATGAAACCCCTTTTGACTACTAACTAGCTGAGTCTTTTAGTCATTTAATGGATTTAAACCATACCTGTAAAATGGATTAGTTAGTATAACAGGTAAATGAAGCCATAACTGTCATCTTTCAGCACAGAGCTGTAGCAACAGCAGCAGTAGTCATCACGGAAATATTAACGGTAATAATAATAGTAATAATAATAGCATTATATAGGTAATAGTAATGCCTAATGTTAATAATGGTGATTATTAAGTCAATAGTTCAGAAACCTCACATATTCTTCTAACTTGTTTTATTATTTCCAGCTCTAGACACGGCCATAGTTTTCACATCTCAGGACAAAGTGGTGAGACAATCAGATCAGCTGACAATGGGTAAAAAAGTAACTTTTTAAAAGGTGCTTCCATTAGTTAATGCCAACTAAAAAATAATCAATTCTAAAATTGCAACAGATTCACAGGGTTCTCTACTGAGAGGTTCTAGGAAACACCTAAGCAGGGCGTATGACATGAGAAACCAAATTTCCTATCTCAGGAAGAGCTGGGGCAGCTGCAGGAGTACCAGCCGGTTTGAGGCAGCAGCGTGAGTTTGGACATGGCAAATAACCAAGAAAGTGGCTGTCCCGGGGGGCCCTGCTTCATCCACAGAGCTGGACCCAAGAGCGTGCAGACCTCGGTGGTGTCTGCAGCCTCTGCCGCTCCTTCTGCCTTTCCAGCTTGGCTCATGCAAGCAGTCTCATTAATCCCCGGTCAAGTGCAAGCATGCAAAAGCCTAATGAAAGAGAGCGAGAGAGAAATGAAAGCAAGGATGGTCCTTGAATCACCTGGAACTGTGGGCTTTCCAGGATGCCTCTCCTCCAACCTCGGCGAAAGCCAGCGAGTGCAGACGGAGCAGCCGAGCGTGGCATGTGTGGCCGTCGTGATCTGTGCCCTGCTCCAACTGGCCAACAGCTGGGGTTTGGAAGGAGCCTCTGGCACCCTGATCTGATGTCGTTAAGAGACCTCTGCTTTCTAGTGCAGAATGCATTCGAAATTGTTTGTGACAGCGGTGCCTCCGCCCCTGTAATTATTTAATTCTTCTGGAATGTGGAGTCGGCGTGAGGCTCGGGGCTGGCAGTCCACGGCAAGTCCACTTTCTTCTCTCTCGCACAGGACGTCTACCTACCTGAAGTCGTGAGAAGGGGCCAAAAGTCCATTGGAGAAAAGCTTACTCATTCCGGTTGGAGCTGGAGCCAGGCCCAGCAGATGTGCTAAGTGCCGAAATCACTTGTGTCGACTTGGGAGACAATCGATGGACAGCTCCCAAACTAAATGGGTTTGCGATCCTTTTTCTCTCTGCCTCTCTCTGTCTCTTTCTTTAAGAGACTAAAACTGGAAAGCCAAATCCATTAAACAATTTACGCTTTGATTCGCAAAAGACAACAAACATATCCTCTGGGCAGGGGAAGCGTGTCTCTTCTTGCATCTGAGTTCAGGAACACTGAGTCTTCTCTTTCAGGTCCTTCAAGGTACATCAAGTTGAAGGGTGATCTAATCGGCTTTCAAGGCAAAAGGAGTGTTCATTGTCCGCATGGTTTTATTCGATCATTTTTCCGCCACTGAACACACACAGACTGATCATTTAACCTTGATTCCAACATCTGTAAAATAAGAATTAAAAATCTTATTCGCGGGGCAAACACAGGGAAACTGGATGTTCCCAGCACAAGACGTGACCTTGGGTAGCTGCTCAAAAGCATCTGTTA
>NW_006494609.1:20063291-20088935 GCF_000325575.1 Pteropus alecto
AGTGAGTTTTGCTAAGTGAACAAAACAATGAATCATAGGAGTGAGAGCTGAGAAGGAAGTAACAATAAATACATTTCAGCACTCCCACTTTCCCAGCAGAGAATGAGACTCACGCAGGGGCAGGAGCTGGCCCGAGGTCACATGGCCATGTCATGGCAGAACAAACACTAGGGTAAGTTCTCTGCAATCCTAGGTCAATGTCTTTCAACTACAGGTCAATGGACAAAACTGATGCTCACGAAAGGTCTATTAGAAATCCTCCTTTCTCTCTCTTGTTAATGTTTTATTTGTAATAGTAGTAGCAATAATAGCATTCAAAATGTAGCCTTTTGACCACTCCTAATTTGGGGACAGTACTTGAGAAATAATGACATCAATGGTAGCAAGAATGAGGCTGGATCAGTGCAGCTTAGGGTACAGTCCTTGGACCGACAGCTTCAGCATCCTTGGATGGTCTATTGGACTCTCTGGGGGTGGATTCTAGACCAAGGCAATCAGGTGCCTGTTGCATGTAAATGTAGCCACAGCCCTGAATGGTACAGCTAGGGACTATGGCAGGGGTGGTTGACTGACTATTTACTTCCCTCTCTCTTATCTTTCCTCTAGTACAGACTTAGAAAGTCAGGTATTCTCTTTGTTGGTCTTGCAGGAAAAGGTGGCGGCCACGAAACTAAATTCTCACCAGTGAGATGCATGTGGAGATCTACTGGCAGTTTGGGAAAGAGATTTCTTTCCTGCTCAGAAAAAGGCACATGAGGACAAACTTCGTGTCCGTGTCAACTTCTGTTCCTGAATTTGAATGCAGTGTGTGAGGATCTACAGCCATCTTGCAACCAAGAGGAGAAAGTCAAGAGAGCCACCGAGATGCCAGCCCAGAATAGCAGCACCCCTGAAACACTAAACTTATCAGCGTATCCTTGATAGGGAAGAACAGCCCTTATACTTCCAGACACACATCTACTATCAAAGTTATCATTTCGCTAAGAAGTTTTTCCCCCACGATAACCATGAATAACCATGACATAATAAAATGGAGTATAAATTTCTCATAACTCGTATTAAAATAAAATCAAATTAACTCACAGATTGAATACTGTCATGTAGAGGCAATGATTATGCAGTATAAAAGGAGAAGATGGAAGGAAGCAAAGTGAAAGGCATGGCTTTGTAAGGTGTCTATGCGTTTCCTAGGATGCTGTCATGAATTGCCACACACCAAGTAGCTTAACACAACAGAAATGGGTTCTCGCTCAGTTCTGGAAGCCAGATCTACAAAATTAAGGTGTCGGGGGGCCGATCCCTTCTGAAGGCTCCAGGAAAGAACGTGTCCCATGCCTGTAGTTATGAGTTGAATCGTATTCCTGCCCAGAGTTGTTAAAGTTCTGATCCCCAGCTCCTACGAAGGTGATCTTATTTGCTAATAGGACTTTTACAAATGGTCGAAATAAAATGAGGTTAGTAGGGTAAACCCTAATCCAATATGACTGTGTCCTTGTAAAAAGGGAAAATTTGAACACAGAGATAGACACGCGTAGAGGGACAAAAATGCGAAGACCAAGGACTGTGCCATCTGGAAGCCAAGGAACACCTGGCTCTGCCGGAAGCTAGGAGAGGGGCATGGACAGACTCTCCCTCATCGCCTGCAGAGGGACCTGACCCCGCCCACGCCAAACCCCACTTCTAGCTTCCGCTGGCTGCCAGAGATCTGTGCATTTCTCGGTTTGTAGACATAACACTCCCATGTCTGCCTTCATCTTCACGTGGCCTGTCCCTCTGTGTCTCTGTGTCTCAAATCTTTCTCTTTTCTCTTGTAAGGGTATCTGTCATTGGATGTAGTGCCCACTCTAAGTCCAGGATGAGATCCTGAGTTACATCTGCGAGAGCCTGTTTATAAAATAAGGTCACATTTACAGGTATGAGGGTTAAGACTTATCGCTATTTTTTTTTTTTTTTTGGAGGGAGAGATACAATTCAACCCACCAGAAAGCATCAATATTCTAGCAGGAGATATGATTTCATGGTTAATAATGTACTAAACCTGTAAAAGACATTACACACTACCTTGTACAATCAAGCACAGTGTCCGAAAGGGAACAAAGGAAAGAAGGAGGCGATTGTGAGTTTTTTCCCTCAGCCTTGCTTACCCGGATGGCTCCCAGGAAAAGGTCTGGGCTCCAGCTTGTAAGGTTCGGGGAAAGTTTTCCTGTCTCTGTACCTCTCCTCCCACCGCATGGCTTTGCTCAGAGCAGTAATTGGCCCTGAGAGGAGAAGCATGAAGATCAACACCGTCCGTGAGTGTGCTAATCACTCTTCCTTGCTGTGGACATAGCCAGTTTCGGTTTTTGGTCCCATCCTAAGTATGACATCTCAGTGACAAATTAAATCAATTAAGCTGAGAGCTCCTGGAGGGTGAGTAATGGGCTGGGATAAGGATGCCGGGGCTGTAGTGAAAGCTCTGCTTCTAATTAGCCGTAGGAGATTCAGCGAGACCCTGCTCTTCCGTGGGTTTCGCTTCTTCATCTGCAGAAAACAGGGGTTGGTCTGGCTTATCTCTCCAATTCCTCCCGCACCTCAATTCTCTGCACATACTCCCCTTGGAATTTGGACAGGACTAAAGTGTGGATTTGTTTTTTTTTTTAATTTTTTTTTTATTTTATGCATATGATCAGTATGGAGATTTATGGAGATGCTTGCTTTTTATACAGCTAAAAAGGAAACACGCACACACACACGCACGCACATTATACACAATAGCAGCAAGTGAACCTTTGCCAGCTTAACACACATTTATACAGCAACAGCAGACACAGTGACACCAGACTGCAACTAGGGAAAGTGACTCTGTCAATATTTACTGAGACAAAAATGGTAACGCAGCCTGTATTTAGCTTCTTCCACTCAACAAACACGTGGCGGCCTCAGTCTCGGCCTCACGTGCCAGACGCTGGGTCCAGGCGCTGGAGAGAGGCCATGAGCAAGACGGCAGATCTGCGTCGAGGGGCTCAGGGTCCCTCTGAGATACGGACAAGAGGCCACAGCACAGTGTCACATGTCCTATGATCGAGGTAAGAGCTAGACGCTGTCCGAGCTCTGAGGAGTGACAACACCCACCCCAGCCTTGGGACCAGTCAGAAAGGCCTGTGAGAGGTACTTCTAACCACCTTCCGAAGGATGGGCAGGAGGGTGAGGGGTGGGTTACCCCGTTGCTACCTCGTCACGAGGCGATTTGAATTCTACAGGTTCTCGACCTTTAAGTAACCCACGCTGAAGCAGGAAGCATCTAATGCTTTCCTGTTGGCTGGGATAAAACTTCCTGGAGCTCTCCCAAGGTGTATGATTATCAATTAATTCCACCCGTTATCCTCTTAAGCCACAGTTCAGATCAAGCTACATCACTCCTCCAAAACCCTCAAGGATGCACGCCAGCCTGCAGAATGACACCCCCATCTGGCCTTTCTGCTGCTCGAGGACCTCTGGTTTTCAGTTGACTTTTTGATGTCGTTTCACACCACAAATCACAATAGAACGTGACAGAGTGTTGGAGGTGGACTCACCTATTTTAGGTGTCGGGAGCATCACCCGAAATACACACCAATCAGCCTGGTCCATGCGGTTTCAAATGTTTATATTCTGGGGGGTTCGTGAGGCTGAGCCCCAACTTACGGAGTCAGAGATTTTATATCAACACCGTGCTCTGCCACTTACGTCCTTGGGCCAGGCTCCTTTACCTCGTGTGTACACTGGAGCTGGCACTCCCTGGTCTGACTGCCTCCTGGGAGTAAAAGTCAGAGAAGCAACATGGGGTCTTCGGTGTACAGCATTCTTTACGGAGGCCAAGAGAGGTCAATATAAAGTAAGAGGCTTGACTGTTACATCATGAGGCTGAGCCCCAGTCAGGGCTCCCAAGCATCCCTGTAAGTCTGTCTCAACTCTCTGAGTCTCTATTTCCCATCTGAAAATACATGCTGTCTGGCCCGGTTGTCGGTCCCCAGAGCTTACTGGGGAACTGTGCGAGTCTATCCGTTTCTTTGCCATTAAGGGCTAACACCTCCTCGGCGTAAGTGACATGAAATCTTTTGGAAGTGTACAAACACGGGAGAAACCATCCATCCTCCTGCTGCCTGACCTGTGTGTGCCGATGGCCCTACCTCCAGTTAGTTGTTAGTTTCTCAAGGCCAACGCCGGGCATGGCGCTGGAAGGCTGCTCTGAACATCCAGACTCCAGGACATCCTCTGTCCACACACTGAGTTGCTCGCATGGGTCGGTTAACTGTGATGTGTACATTCCCCACTGCTTGCTGGGGCACATGGGCGGCCGTGGGTGGAGATGCAACTGTGCTCGTCTAAGACCCAGACTCAGAGGCAGGCTTTGCAGAGGAGCGTCTGGTCCCTCTGCTCCGGGGCCCAGATCCAGCCCCTCGCAGAGTCAACACGCAGCAACCTCGGGGAGGGCCTCCAGTCCGCACTGTGGAAATTGAATTTCTCTCTGAACACAGGCATTCTCCTGGATCAGACATCCTGAGCAGACTAAACATCTCTGACAATGAGCCTGAAGTTTCACAGCAAAGCAATTTCACTTGGTAATTTGCTCAGTACTAAATGCTTTTGGTTCTTCCAAGTTCATCTCTCACTACATTATTTTCCCAGGACCATCCGCTTTTAACCTAATAAGGCGAGCATGCCTACGCTATAAAGGGACCTTTGCAACATGAGTGCATATGTTACAATGCCTTATTTTCTGTCGTGGAGATTTAATCAAATTCACTAAGTTGGGGGATTATAATAGAGATTTTCAATAATCTATGTTAAAAGGGTTTTTATATGATGTCTTGCAACATGTGAATAAATTCAGATGGAGCGTGTGTTTGGTACCGCCGGCAGATAATGAATTAACGGACCCAGGGGACCCTGGATCGTCCCTGCGAGCATGGGTCTGGTGAGCCAGCATGATCTGGATGGGCTTGTTTGATAAACTTTCTAAACAGAGAGGTGTCTGATCACAGTGTGGACATATAGGTCTTTCCCCAGGATCTCTAAAACCTAAAAAAGATATTGATTGCAAATGACCTCCTCTAGCTCTCCACCGTTTACGACATTCAACGCACTGTGGCTTTCTTATTTGCTCTCATTTTCGGCGAGCTATTATAATAACTCATTCAGGATCAAAATGCCTCTAATTTATTCCAAAGATAGTGTCTGATTAATTAAGTGAGTACAAAACGGCCTGGCTCCTGCCTCTCAAATCAAAATGGTACCTGGCTCGCTTTCCAGAGTGGCTTGTTAGCTTCATGCACATCCTGCCCCGTCTGTCTGTTTCCGCGGCATACCTCTCCGTGTCCTCGGCCTCTCACTGCTGCTTTCGCCTTGTCCTATATCTTGAATACTAAGGTGACACAAGGTAATGAGGCACTATGATCTCTCAAAGCTGCAGAGAGGGACAAGCAGCCCTGGTGTGATCTGCTAAAACATCCCAGACGTGAAGGATGACACTCAGCGTGCACGGATCTCCTATTGTAACCAAATTCGATTACTAAACCTCTGCAATGGGATGGAGCAGACAGTGTCGGAATGGCAAGCACACGAAGGTCAGCTACACATACGCACACGATGCCATTTAGTAAGTGCTTACTGTTTTGATCTCATTGGAATTACTTCCACCAAGGTAGCTAAAGCCACCACGTTACCTTTTGTTCTTTATTAAAACCTTTTAAAAACCGGCCCTTATATTTTCATTGTCCCTTTATATTGTCATTTTAGAGATTCACAGAATTGTAGCAGATAATTCAGTTTTATGTTATTTTACTACTTTTTTTTTCAGTCATTTCTTAAATATTTACTGGATTTATACTCTGTTCCAGGTGCCCTGCTCAGCTTCCGACACATCGAATCTGAGCAGTGATGGTAAGTTTAGTTAAGGCAATGATTTCTTCGCTTCCTGGGGACCCCTGTGCCCAACGGGACTATAAAAAATAAACTCTAACAGAAAGACCTGCAAACACAGTTCTGTCTCTACTTCCAAAATAGCTTATTTTTTCAAAAAAAAAAAAATGGACTAAACAGTGTTCTCACCTGTGCATTGGGATAAATAATAATACACACGTCACCAGAACGGAGAAGAAAACAAACCAGATGGCACTGATGACATTTAAAGTTATCTGAAAGCGTGATATGCTGCCGTACACACTTATCAACTGTCCAAAGAAACGACGTGAACCCATAAAAGAGAAGTTTGTGGAGAGAATAATTGGAATAAGAGCATTTATTCTACTGAAAAATAAGAAATTAATTTCTGGCACCGAGAGGCGGCTGCTTTGAAGAAAGATGCCCAAACCGTGACCTTGTTACGTCCTTGATCGCAATCCCAGCTCAGTTAAGTCCTAATTGGGTGTCAATGGTAATGAGAAATTGTCGCCGCCCACCAACGCTTTACCAGAAGGAAAAGGGTCCGATAGGACGGTCCTACCCGACCAGCTCCATGTGGTAACCATTACTCTTTTGTTCTTTCATTCGATCGATATTTATTAAAGACTTAGAATATGCTACAGACTGTTCTAGGCCCTAAAGAAGCAGTAACAACAGGTCAAACTCCATGCTTTCCTGTATCCAGAGACAGAAAATCAACAAACATGCACATAAATAAGCCTAAAGGAATGTCACAGCTAAGGGGACACCAAGCATGTGGACCAGAGGTAGAGGCTGATGGCTGTTCTGGTAAAGTGAGTGGACAGTTTAGGCTGAGTGGTCAGAAAAGGCTTTGTTAAGGAGGCGACATCGAAGCTGAAGCCTCCATTAGGAGAAGCGGCCAGGCACCCACAGACAGGGGTTGGGGGAAGGCAGGAGTGTATACTAGTCTGAAGGGCAGCAAACACAAACGCTCTAGTGTGGCAAAGAGGTAGACACATTGGAAGAAATGAAAACACAGCTCAGTCGGAGCTTAGGAAGTGAGCGGCCATGAGGGGAAAATGGTATCGAGGAGATTGTAAGGAACCGGTTGAGTTAAGACCCCTTTAGCAAGCAGTCGCCATCAAGTATGGTTACCCACATGTTTTTGCTAGGATTATTCAAAGCCAAAGACAATCTCAGGATGGGTGGATAGCTCCATGGGTGAGATATGGCTTCAGTCAGACTCTCCTGCATGAGATAATGCTCATACGTGAAGTAGCTCATCTCGCAAAGCCGCTTACCCTGAGTGCATCGAATATGTTTTAAAACCATGTTTGACCCTGGATCAAAGTCGTCAGCCGCTTCGTTCCCCAGTCCACGTTTTCGTTCACCTGGAGAGATGCATTTTCATGTGCACGCCACAGTAAGTTGTCAGGAACCCAAACACTCACCCCGCTCAACAAGGAGGAAGATGCTCCCTAGAGGAAAGACGGCAGCCATACTAGGAAGTCACAGACGTCAGGAGCAGGCGGGCCTGGGCTCAGACCCCAAGACTCCCTTTGTGATGTCAGCTCGCAAACTGACCCCAACTCCTGCCAGCCTTGCTGTGCTCATTTGTGAAATGAGACAGAACTTTCTTATCAGGCCAGCTTTCTCCTCCCTCCCTTCACTTGGCTAATCCCTACTCATCTTTTAAGACCGGACTCAAAGAAACTCCTGTACCACCCTGTCCCCGCCTTTGTCCCCTCCCCCCAAAATTTACTGTCATTTCCAGGCCGGGCTAAGTCCCCTCTCCTGAGTTATTATCAGGATAGCACTTACTTCACTATAAGGACATTATCCATGTAAATTTTTGATAGCTGTGCAGTGTCTTCAGTTTAGTATTCCCTGGCATAGAATAGGTACGAAATACGTTGTTCAATCAAACTGAACTCAACTTAGAAAACCTTTATATGTACATACTTTCAAAAACTATAGCGCATACTCAAATCAGTGGTCTACTGTAAGCCAGGAATGAGAATATAGTCACTTTGAATAGACATCGCAGATCTACTCACTTCTTTTGAATATTTTTAAATATATGCCAGTATTTTAATTATAAGGAATTTAATATACATGAATATTTTAGTGTGCTTCATTTCATTAATTAAAAAAGCGCTTACGATTAAATTGTATAGCTTGTACTTTTATTTCTCTAGAATAGATTTACAGATAGCTGCTCTGGTGTTTCTATTTTCCAGAGTTTGTAATTCATTATGTCTGAGTGTGAAAAAAAAAAAATCTGTGGTAAATATCTTGTTTGATTATATCTCCTTAATTGCATGAGATAGTTCCTGCCTGGGACCCCAGGGACCTGTTGGAAAGGGGGTGGACCTTTAGCATCTTTAATGGGTTTAAGGTGGTAAGGGATTGCTCTGTCTGTGAAAAACATGTCCTCGGAATAACGTCCAATGGTCTTAAACTCGGTTTGTGCTTCTCCCAGGAGTAAGTGCCTGTGTGAGGTCCCAGCACGTCCCCAGCAACAGCATGACAGTTCACCTGCGGTTCTGCTTTCAGAAAAAGGGCAAAATGAGCAAATGACTCTAGATAAATGTGGATCCCTGACAGTGGCAATGTCAGACTGAATCCTCTCAGCCCTGCCTTGCAAACTGCCTTTGTCACAGTAAAATCTTGCCAAAAATATGTTAAAATAAATAAGAAGCACCAAAGCACTGGACAGTGAGGTCTTTTGGGGTAGAAACAAATAGTCCCCCACTGTTCAAAGGCTGCCGATTCACTGCAGCTAGTGCCATAATTCATTTTTATAAAACATGACTCAGAGACACCGTATTAGTTATCTATTGCCATAGTAATTCCA
This sequence comes from Pteropus alecto, assembly GCF_000325575.1. NCBI lineage: Eukaryota > Metazoa > Chordata > Mammalia > Chiroptera > Pteropodidae > Pteropus > Pteropus alecto. The sequence goes on from NW_006494609.1 coordinate 20,072,032, forward strand.
GGTAACAAATAACCACAAAGTCTCAGTGGCATGCAATAATGAGCAGTGACTGTTTTTCAGGAGTCCATGGGTATTGTGGTGTTCTGGGCATTGGGCTGGGCTGGTTCCTCTCAGCTGGGTTTAAGTACAAATCTTGGGTCATCTCGTGGATAAGTCATGGGCTGGCTATTTTAGGCGGCCTCGGCTAGGATGACGTCTGTACTTGATGTGGCTTCTCATGCTTCAATAGGCTCACCTGAGCTTGCTCTCCTGGTGACAGGAGGGGGTCTGTGGAGTAAGGAAGTCTGCAAAGACACTTAAAGGCAAGGCTCTGAATTCGGCCGTAATCGCTTCTGCTACGTTCTAACGGCAAGTCACACCTCGGTCCAGGGCAAGCAAACGGGAAACAGACTCCATCTCATGATGGGAAGAGACGCAAAGTCGTGCTGCAGAGGGTGCAGGATGAAGCAGGGTGGAGAATCGGGCATTTTCACACTCTACCGCAGTCACGAAGAAAAGTTTAGCTTATATTCATTATTACATCTTTTGTGGAAAGCAAGGAGGTATGCAAAATATTTTATGAGCTTTTTATACAAATTAACCGGAGAAAGTTCAGCATCTAAGCATGAACTATCTAGAAAATTCAAGATGTGAAACAAGAAAGTCTATTTATTTATATAACCAAAGTAATGAATATATTCTGTATTAAATGTGAACATTTCTTAATAGGCACAAAGAAGAAAATAAAAACCACCCCAGTTCCCATTTCTCAGAGATAAGGATGCAAACATACTTTTTAATCACGAAAATTCCTAAACATGCACAAAATCACCTATACACCCTCTGCCCAGCTTAGCTTCAACAATTGTGGACAATTTATCATTCCTCCCTTTTTCTCTTATGCCGGATAATTTAAAAGCAAATATCAGCTATTATGTCACTCTATCTGAAATATTTCAGCAATGTATATTTCTTATAGGTAAGAACAAAGCATACACACACACATATACACAATAGTAACAAAGTAACAATTTAATATCATCAAATAGTTAATTCATGTGATTCCTAATCTATGTTCAGCTTTCTCCCATGTCTCAAAAATTTATATTGGATGGTTGATTTGTTTGAATTTTGAGTTAAGCAAAGTTCACAGATTGAATTTCTATTATTATTATTATTAATTATTATTATTATTATTATTACCACCTTAGCAAAAATAATTAGCATTTATTCTCGTGGGTCTACAGATTGCCTGAAGGGGGCTGATCCAGTGTAGCTTGGCTGAGGCTCCATCCAGCCTGGGGCAGCGGGGCGCTTCTGCTTCTCCCCGAAGCCAGTGGTCAGTAGCGGGGTGCCTGATCGTAGAGGGTATATCTGATTCATCTAGATCCAAATGGAATCAAGCTCTAGAATGAGTTCATAGAGTGACTAGAGAAATGTCTGTTGCTGACTAGACCTCAGGTTGTTCTTTTCCAATAACTAAAGAGTGGCCACGTGGTAGGGGTGCCGTGAGATTAAATGAGAATACACAAATGACGGTGCCTGGAGCTTCTCAGTGGGGCTTTTCCTACATGTGAGGCAGAGTGCAGGGCATAGTATTTGAGTTCCGGGTTTTCCAGTCAATTTGTATCAACACACAGGGAAGCACCTTTGTGGGCCGCGGTGCAGCTTCAAAGGACCTTCTTCCGCATTCTTACCTCGTAGCCAAGCCAACCTGAGAACCGCCTACCCACCACTCCCTTCCGCAGGCTGCTCTCCAGGTTTCGAGCCCCAGGGGCTTGGATGCTCCATCTAGAATGCCTTTCTTCCTCAGAACAGAGCCCATTTTTCATGGCGCAAGGTCCAACCAAGCTCAAGCTGATGCAAAGAATTTGCCCCAAAGGAACAGCTCTGGGGTGGCTCTGAGACTTCCCCGTCCAGCCCAGTTTCACTGCTCTAGCTGATGAGACGTGCCCAAGAATTATTTGTGCATGGGTGCAGTGTGTGCGTCTAATGAGAAAAATAAGGCCAAGGTGCATCCTGCCAGTGCCACGCCTCCCGGCACCCCGAGGGTACAAACACCCGCCCCCCGGAGGGCACGTAGGCAGTGCCTCTCTGTCCACACCCTGTCGGTCATGATGTTCTTTGTGGGGCTGCCAGAGAATGTCATTGTACAATTAGCTCTGTCGGCAGGATGTGTGTCCCAGGCTTGCGTACGTGCCTCCTCTTGGCAGCATGGGGCTTCCCCAGCTCAGAACCAAGACCAGGGGACCTGGCTCACAAAAGTTTCCCAGACGGGGAGGCAAGCAGACCCACGATAGAGGGATTTGGTCCCTGAGTGACAAAAAGTGTTCCACAGTGTCGTAATCTCCTTCTTATTAGGGATTCAGAGCCTAGTTTCCTATTGTATCTTATAATCTTCTCTGAATCAGCTGGTAAGAGACTCAACCAACCTATTTGTTTATTACAAAATATATCGAGTACCTTCTCCCAAGATATAGGACTCAGATTGAGACCACCTCTAACTCTTTGAGAGCTCCGCATTGCTGGCAAGCCATGGAAGTCACAAAGGTCTCCGGACCACCTGAACGATACGGAGTGTAGCTTTTTGCAAAAGGGTCTGCGGGAACAGAGAGATGGGACATTTAACCTGGGATGGAAAACGCAGAAGAGGCATCCAGGAGGAGAGAGATCCTCACGGGATTTTAAGAATGACGGAAAGTAATCTAAGCAAAGAAAGGTGGGGGAGGGCACGGCGGGACGGTCCAGAGAGGGGACTGCCTGTGCAGAAAGGTGAAGCCACCCTCTTTTGAGAACCGTGAACAGCGCGTCAATGAAGCACACTGTGGAGGGGCGTTTCCGGTGATGGCTCCAGAGATGTAAGTCGAGGGCGGCTCTTGAGGGGCTTTTTCATCTCTCACTGAGTTTGGACTCTTGCTCCGGGGCTAACGCATCTATCAGACAGAGGAAAGCACCAGATTCTCTGTTCGTAGTGCGCGTCTCCACCTAACAGATGAGGCAATGAAAGAGCAGAGAGCTTAGATGACGCCCAATGTCAAGTTGATGCTCAGTGAAAAAGCTGGGATCTTAGTATGGGTCACCTCAACTGGCTGCAGTTACGTAAGCAGAACCTCACAGAAAAGACTAAATACAACTGGGTAACCACCGAACGGTGGAGGAAAGATTCAATTCTTCTGTCCAGCCTTGGCCTCCCAGACTCCACACACGATCTGAGCAATTCAACAACACTCTCATCGACTTTATGAAAGCCCACGTCTTTTGCAAGACCTGGAAATTCACTTTATAAATGACATGTCTCCTCTTAGCTTTGAACCGATAAATTCTTTCAGAACATGTTGGTTGATGATTTAGTGTGAGACTGACCAACGAGGCCGGTGACTGGCCATTGTTAAGCTCTAAAATGGGAGGTATGTTTGAGTGATGTTATTCTTTGATAAGTAATCACTCCATTAGGTAAACGTTTGCATTTAGTGATGATTTTGCTTTCTGGGGCCACCTGGGAGTTAGATTAAAAAAAAAATCTCGCTGTGCTTCAAGGAAGCTCCCCAACACCTATTGGTTTGCTTCAAGGAATTTCAATTTGGTGAAGACAGGCTGACTTTCTAATCTCCTAAAAAGGGAGTTCGAACGGTTAAAAAGACTCCTATGTCCTAAGTAGGGTGATATCTAAGTTACCCCTTCAAAAGGCAGCATGCTCAACAGGAGAAGAAGTTGGGCTGGGATTCGGTGCCTTTAAATAGTGCACTGATGCCTGTGCTTTCCATGCATCTTCCAGGGAGAGATTTGGACATCTCCATTAAGCCTTAGAGGATTGTTTTCGCATCTTCCTGTTATTTTAAGGTATGGATTTTTCTTCCAGGGATTAAGATGGAAAACGTTAGCTGATGCTTTAATTGGAGTCCTAGATAGTAAGAAAAATTAGAATACCCTCAAACTCTGTTATTTTCATGTTTAAAAAATTATACACAAGTATTTGTTTGTTTGTTTTTCTGTTAGTTAAGCTCTTTAGACAGGTTTTGATTGCCCTGAGTCCTTTCAAAACGGAATCCTGCCCTATGGTCTCAGATGGCACCTTCAAGACCAGCCCCAGTCCTTTGCTCTGTGCCCTAGCCGTGGCCAACCCAATCGTCTGGTTTCTGGAAGTGTCTGGAAGTGTCTGGAATGTGCACTCCTCCTTCTGCGTGCCCTTAAGCTCGTAACTCTTTTCATAATTCTCTTCTCCCGACTCTATTCTTTCTTCCTGGTCCCATCAAATATTACAGCGTTGATGTCAGTTTCTTTATCCTTTGTCATCTAAAACTTTCTTTGGAGGCCTCCTCTGTGCTTCTACAGTGCTTTGTGTGAATTAAGAGGGAAGCTCAGTGACTGTGGAAGGGCCTGGATTTGGGGACTAAACGCTGCCTTCCAACCCCAACTCCAACCTTGACTCAGTGACCTTGGGAAAATTTACCAAAACTCTCTGTCTCTCCACTTCCTCGTTTGTAAAACGCAGAGAACAAAATAGTTCAAATCGCACTAGATGGTTGGTGGATGGTCTATGTAGAATAGTGCTTAATACAATTTTGGCACAAAATAATTTTTTATGGAAGTGTTTGCTTTTAAAATAAATAAGTCTAGTGCTAACCCGCAGCATTTCAAACGGATTTTTTTTTCTTATCCTGTACACAAAAAAGGAATCAGTAAGCTTCAGATGTCCTGCTTTAGAATGTGGTCCCCCTACGTACAGCAAGGCTAATAGCCTCTACGCATATGGGTCTAACGTTCTGTTACAAATACCAAGAGCATCCACAGACAAGATGGCTTCATCAAAGTGTTCCCTCAGCCACACTTCCACTCAGTGAGAGATGGGAACGCTTTTCTATCTCAGACGCCAATAAAGAGATGGCTCTTCTCATTGACGTGAGTAAGTCAAAACCACAGCATGGCAGCTACACACAAACACCAGAGCTCCCCTCAGAGAGAGCCCCACGGGTGGGCAGGGCTGATGCTCCACCAGAGAAGACAGGCCTCGTGTTTGTCAGGGGAAGTCAAACTTCACTCTGGTTCTCTTTCAACACACACCAAAGTCCAGCAGGGGATGATATTTACATGGTAACTTCAGCCAATAAATGCATCGACACCCTGAGATCAAGTCGAAAAAAAGTCCGGTTAGTTTACCAATGTCGACGGTAGCAGGAGACGAGAGGTAGTGACTGCATAAGACGATTGTCTGAACACACAGCATGTGCTACCTCACAGACGGTGCTGTATATTGGGACTCTGAAGCAACGTGGGAAAAAGACGCCACCAACACGTTAGAGCGAGGGTTCAGGAAAGAGCTGACGGAGAGCGAGGAAGAAAGGGGAGAGATTCGGGCGGCCGGAAGAGAGACATCCCAGAGGACCCCCCAATATGAAGGCCAAATGTGAGTAATCAGCAAAAGGCATCGACAAGGAAGACCATGACTTGGAAGAGAAGCGACGAGCCTGCATCCCTCAGAGTCCAAGGGTACGCATGTGTCTCACCCCATCTGACACAGACGCGCCCGCCACTCATACTGTAAAGAAGACGGTTTCCCTTTCTTTGACAGAGACAGGGATCTCCCGGGGGCAGAACTTTCACAGCCTCCATTCACGCCCCTTGATACTTGTACTTCGTCACAGACTAAAGGCTGCTCCCCCAGGCGGTCGATCATCAGCCTAGAGATCAGCCACATAAGAAGAACCAGCGCATGCCTCATTTTTGCAGTGAAATATATGAACAAATAAATTAAACACATTAATATTTTATTAACAACCATTAAGATCTACTAGAATAGACTCTATTACACTAGTAATAAAAGCGATCGTAATATTATTACAACAATGATAAAAACAATTGCTCTCTTGCATTGCTGGGTTTCTCCATGGCGGGCACTGGGTTGGCCACCTGACAATCAACACGTGGGCATGGAGTTTGTGACAACGCAATACCTTTAGACACTCTTGCTATTTGAAGGGGACGCCTGGCCTTCCTTTACCCTCTTTCTTGCAGTAGAACCCAGCAGTTCCCCTACCACTGCTGCAGCCAGAGCCCAGACTCGCCATGGGTCCTTCCATGTGCCCAAGGGATGCTGCGAGGCTTAATCATATGTGTCAACTTGACTGGATCACGAGATGCCCAGATATTTGACTAAACTTTATTTTTTTCTGGGTGTGTCTGTGAGGGTGTTTCCAGATGAAATTATAGTTTGAATTAGTGGACTCGGTAATGAACTTTGCCCCCCACCCCGCCCGCAGTGTGCGGTGGCGTCATCCCGTCTGTTGAGGGCCTGAACAGAACAAAAGAGTGGGGGTAGGAAGAGCTCCTGCCTGGTTGTTCAAACTGGGATGTTGATCTTCTCTTGCCCTGGGCATTGCTGGAGCTCGAATATCACACTTAGGCTGTTGCCCTCAGCATGCAGACAATAGGTCCTGAGACATCTCAGCCTCCCTAATTGCATAAGCCAATTCTTTATAATAAATGTCTTCCTATTCATACAATAAAACATTATTTCTGTTTCTCTAGGAGACTCTGAGGAGGAGTGAGAGAGACGCAGAAAGGAGATTGTACCTACTGCGTTTTGTCAACAAGGCTGCTGGCTGAGACTAGGCTTTCGAAGAGGGCGGCTGCTCCAAGGGTGGGTGTCTGGTGTGCAAGTGACTTCTTGGTGACAGCACTAGCGAGTTCAGTAGGGCCAGAGATCTGACATATCATCAGGGTCGGTTCCTTCTGAGGCCATGAGGGAGAAACCACTCCATGTCTCTCTCTTAGCTTCTAGAAGTTTGCTGGCCATATTACATGTTCCTTGACTTGTAAAGACCTTGCCCCAACCTATGTTCATCTCCGAGGATTAGGGGTTAGGATTCCAAAGAATAGATTTTTAGGGAATATCATTCAACTCATAACACCTTGGTGAGTGTTGTTTATTTCTGAGTACGTGACACTCAGCTATCTGAAGACACTCATACCTCTTTGCCCTTAGGGAGTCTCCCCTCGACCTGCCAACTGCAGCCATGACCTCAGCAAGGCCTGGAAGTAACACAGCCCCTTCTCCCCATTTTTTTTCCTGGCCTGGGTGTAGATGCAATGCGGCACATGCATTATTGATAGACCTCACGCTTGCCAAGCTCGCTGGCTCTGTGTGTGTGCGTGTGTGTGTGTGTCTGTGTGTGTGTATGTTTGAGACGGAGGAGAAAGGCACACAAAAGGGATGGAAAGGATGGCACCTCTCACTGGTAAGGGTTCTCCTTTCATTAAGAACGTGTTTGCCTGTTTTCCAAGGATATCCTTGACATTGGCTGTGAAGCAGGGGAGAGTAGAGGTGGCTTCGAACTCCAGTGGATGCATAGAAAACAAAGAATGTTCAAGTACTTAGCACGCTGCTTTCAAAGGCCAAATTCAGTAGTGTCCTTCACACCCCTCACTTGGCCCTCCATCCCCTAGACACAGCTTGGTGTCTCCTCATCTTCACATTCCTCTCTCACTTCTCCCTACCCCCGGCCCCCTCTTTCTCTCCCTTAACGCTCACAGGTCCTCCTGGAAGACTCAACCACTTACAGTTGTTGCGTGATTAAATATTTATAATCAGGGCAATGAGTGAGATGTTGAATAATAAATGCTAAGGTTGAAGCAGCCTTAGATAATTTCTGCAGATTTCTTCATCCATGGCCTCTTTGATTCCAAGGCAAAAAAAAAAAAAAAAAATTCTTTAATTAACTTTTTTTTGGGTGCAGCTGTGACAGTCGATAGGCCTTTATCTCTGTTTTGTTCATGAGCGCTGCCTTGCCACAGGGCTTGTGCTGCTGTCAGCTCCCAGACCCCCAGACATGCAGATGCCACGAGGTGAGGTGGCTGGTCCCCCGTTTGTTTCTGAACACTCCGGGGGAATGCATTTCTTTTTAAACACAAATCCTTAGACCACAAATTCACTGCAGCCATTTTGGGATGCGGAAGAAAGTTTCTGAGGCTCACTAACAGAAATGGAACTTCCTTTTTATAGACCACAGTCAAAGCAATTACTCCAACATTTTATGCACTATTGTCTTTAATTCTCAAAATAACTCTATGTGGAAGCTACTGGTTTTATCTAGATTCTTGTAGTTGAGAAGCCGAGACTCAAAGGGTTTACGTCATTTGCTCAAGGCACAGAGCTGATGGATGTTGGATCTCCTATGAGGGCGGGTACCATTCCAGGGCAGGGAGATAAAGAAATGAATCAGAAATGGTCCTTGCTCCAGCGGGAAGCTCAGAACAGGAGGGAAGAGATTCCTAAGCATGTCCCAAAAAGACTGAACCACGGTGATGAAGGTCAAAGGAAGAAAAATGTCTGAGCAGAAGAGTAAGTTGCCAACTCCATGTGGATATGTCCAGAAAGCTTCATAAAAAAAAAAAAAAAAAAGACGTGTGAACTGGCACTAAAAAATGTGTGGATGTTTGCTTGAGAAAGGGCCTGGGGACCAGCTAACTCTTCCATCTTCTGAATGGTTCTTATTTATCCTTTTCAAATCACTTCAGATGGAGAAGGGTAAAAAGTTTCAGTCAAGCTATCTTTTCCTTTTTGGATCAAGATTCTAGTACTGTGTTCTGAAAGCTCGGAATCAGAGGGTGTTTGAAGCTGCTTTACATGTGTTCATTTTGACCAGTGAAAAACGTTTATCTTCTATAGACGGATTGTGTTTTTTCCCCACTGCCTGTGACAATTCATATGCTGAAACTTAAGCCCCAACGGGGCCTTTGGGAGGTAATTAGGTCCTGAGGGTGGAGCCCCAATGAATAGGATTAGTGCCCTTTATTAAAAAGACTCCACAGAGCTGCCTGTCCTCTTCCACCATGTGAAGACACAGTGAGAAGACAGCTGAACCAACAGACAGGTCCTCAGCAGACACTGAATCTTCTAGGGCCTTGATCTTGAACTTCCAGCCTGCAGAACTAAAAGAAATAAATTTCTGTAATTTATAACTACCCAGTCTATGGTATTTTGTTATAGCAACCCAAACAAACTAAGATACTACCTAATTTACATAGTGATAATATCAGAAATCACTTATTTTTTTTTTCAAGAGTAAGGGCACTCTCCCTGCAGAAAAGGATGCTAGAAAGAAAAAAATCTCATCTCTTCTGTAGTGCAAAAGGAAAATTAAATTCATAACAGGAGCCAAAGACTTAGGCACACATATTTCCATGCCTGCTTTTGTATCAGTTCTGATTTAAAATAAGCCACTTTTTCACAGCTTGAAACAATAGCACAGAGCCAGGTTTCACCAGGTTTGTAAACGGGGCCATATTCTGCCGTATGCCATGTTCTATCGAGTTTTCAACAACCTCAGGCTCTTCCCTTTTCCATCTCTCCCCACCCCGGGACATTGACACATCCTTTGGGAAGCTGAGGAGCTATTTTGGGTAATTGATAGGGGGCCACCTGCAGGGGCACAGGCACATATCCTCAACATCGTACTTACTGTTGGGGCCAGAAAATGATTCCTTTCGGCATTAAAAAAAGTTATCTTCCAGCTCCCTTGATGCAGAGCATCAGAAGTTATATCCTTGAATGTCACTGGCAATTTTTTTAAGCAGAGAGAGATCATAAATTCCCATGCAAATTGAATTTATCAAGTGCCTCTCCACGCAAAGCACTTTTTCAGAAGCATCTTCTCCCTTACAGCATTCAATTTCTCCACGTAATTGTGCAGGTGAGAAATCTGGGTCTCAGGAAAAGTTCAGTGACGAGCCCAAGGTCACAGGATGGAAATAGCAAAGTCAAGATTAAACACGGTTTTCTGAGTCTAAATGTATTCCTGACCCTATTTAAAGTCCCCCTAACCGATGGCGTATTTATGGAGACATAGGACATAAATGAGAACTTGAACATGTTTCTTTTCGAAAGTCTAGACATGGGAATTCCTATTTCTCTAGAACAGTGTTTTCCTAAACTTATCTCTGTGGAATATCAGTTTTGTGATGAATTCATGAGAAGAGTTCCCCTAGACAAGTTTTGGACATGCTGCTTAAGCAAAGTTAGTCATTTTTTCTGCTAGTTTTCAGAGAGCTTTTAATAAACTGATATGCATTATGGATTTTTAAGGTACATTTTTGGTGTTAAATTTGTTTAACAAATATATATTATGTGTGGCACTGGGGTTGAATGGTGACTGCAGCAGACACAGCACCCCAACCAGCAAAAGTCTCCAACAGGGCGGTGACATCGATCGTGTCATCACACTCTGGCTGACTTTCGGTTTCTGTTCTAAGTGCCTTTTACTCTGCTTCTTCGTTGAATTCCTATCCCAAAACATCTATAGGCATGCAGGTCAATTGTTTATATTTTTTAACAGTTACTGAGATTTTAACCTCCTTGAGGCCATGTGACTACTTCTCATACCCGTTCAACTCCTCAGTGTTTATCATGGGAGCTTTACAAAAAGCAAACTACATAACGTGAAGAGCACAGGTATGAATAATGGTGTTGCCACCCACTAGTTGTATCGGGTGCATTATTTAATTCCTTTGAGTCTCAGTTTCCACCTCTGTAAAATGTGGGTGAAAATGTAAATTTAACAGGGTTTTGGGGGAGTGCCTACCGTATGCAGTAAGCAAAGGTCTCCTTAATGAGACCTCTTCAATCTCCCAGCTCAAAATTGAGACCCCCTCCACACCCCACCCCAGACACGTCCAGCCCTCTGTGCCACTCTAATTTTTTAAAAATCACAATTCTTATCACCTTTTAACATACTGTATAATTTGTTTCATTATTATGTCCACCGTTTGTTGTCTGTACCCCCCGTTAGCACATTCTTCCAAGAGGCAGTGGCCTCTGTCTTTCTGTGCTTTGATATATCTCATGGATCGACCAAAGTGCTGGGCCATAGGAGGAGCCTGAAGGTATGTGCTGAACTAACCTGGCCAAAGACTCATCGTCACACGTGGAGTGGGCAGTGATCTCACAGAGGCATCGAGCTGGGCACGCGAGACGAGGAAGCCGAGGCCAGTGTGGAGAAGAGCTGTGAGTAAGTTGTTTCGAAGGCTCTAGAAGCTCCTTTGGTAAGAACTGGCAGAGGCATCGAGCTGAGCACGCGAGACGAGGAAGCCGAGGCCAGAGAAGAGCTGTGAGTAAGTTATTTCGAAGGCTCTAGAAGCTCCTTTGGTAAGAACTGATGGTACTTACCTGCCCCTCTCTTTTACCACTCGAAAATAGATACTACTGAGCCTTAAAGTGATGGCGAATAAAACTGAGAATCAGAGAGAGACTAAGTGACGTGTCCAAGTCTATCCAGTTGGCCGTGACCCAGGTCGCAGACTCTGCATGCCCTGTTGTCTTGAGTGTTGATGAAATGGCGACAGCGAGCAGTCTGCGGAAGAGAAGAGGGAAGGACCCACGCGTGCGATCAGGGGGAAAATGCGTTAAAACCAGTGCGAGGCTGCCTGAATGGTGACAAGAGACCCACGCGTGCGATCGGGGGAAAATGCGTTAAAACCAGTGCGAGGCTGCCTCCGAAGGCGCCGCAGGCCCCTGCCTTATATCAGCAGCTCTTTTCACACAGACTCTTGGTATTTGGCTGTGTTAGTTAATCTGTAGGAGATAATAAACCCGAGGCATTGCACGTGGAAAATCAATACCTAGGTCAGAGCCGTAGCTTGCTAGGGGGAAGTCGGTCTTCTCAAGCACAGTTTGCAGCCTACACAGCAGTATTTCTAAAGCCTTGCTCTTGCCCTCGGGTGCCCAGAACAATAGCCGAGCCTTCTGGCTAACAGGGCAGCAAGGCTCATGGCAAGGAAGGGCTCTGTGTTAACACGGTCTCTTTTATCTTCTTCCCGAGGCAGGAAAGAGAGTGATTGTTAAGTCACCGAAGGCTGCAGAGATTTATCATCAGTTACCAAAGCTTGCTGATAAGTTCACGACATCCTGATCTGAACAGAGGCCACTACAACGTTGTGAGCAAGAAGCTCAGGAAGGTAGGGCGAGCGCAGGGCAGGAGCCGACACCAGGTAAGGATAAAACATGCCTCTCGAGGAGGTTAATCCTTCCTGGAGTCCACTGTTAAAGTAATAAAAGGTTTATGATTCATTTCTATCTTGATAATGGAGGAGACAATTAGTAATTACTGGATTTATGATATTTGTTTGTTGTGCTAACTCAACCAATAAAGTATCCAGCAAAATCGCGCTTTGAGGCACCTTTGTTGGAGAATAATATGACGAGAGCTTTGGAAAAGAAAGCGGCTGCACCATGTGTCGCCTACATTTGCAGGCAGGAGCAGGGTTCGGTGACGACCATCTGAAACCTAAAGATTCTAAGTGTTTAACCCCTGTTATCTTATTTCGTTTTTTCCAGAATCAATTCAAAGAAGTAGTAGGACCAGGCATCCAAGGCTACAACTTTGTCTAACATGCTCTCTCGGGAACACCTCGTCCTCTTCCAGTGCCATGGCCCACCCTTCTAGTGCCTGTTGAACTTGATTTTACATGTATTTGTATCCCTGTTGGAACAGTGTGTCTCTCAACCTTGGGCTCTGACTGAACACAGGTCATAGGACTGGCCATTTGACCCTCCCAGTATCTCTAGCACCAAGCAGAGAGTAAGGATTGTGGGTAAATGTTTGTGGAGTGATGTGGGCGTCTTGTAAAGACTCAGCGGGTATGTGTTCCACCCATCATCTTCAGAAATGTTTAAGCAGGAGGATGCTTAAATTCAATGAACATGACCATGGCTAGATAATTTAGAGAAAACTCTCTAAATATCTGACAATAGAACTATTTAGACAGATGGCAGTGACTATCAAGCCACGTTAAAAATATAACGTACGCACGCTGTAAAAATAGTCAAATTCTTAGAAATGATATTAAATGGTTAAAATGGATAACAAAAATGTGTACTTAGAATATTTATGCACATGGATTAAAACCAAATGTGCGGACCAAGTGCCTGCAATAGAATACATACTTAATTTGTGACATAAATACAAAAAAAGAAAAGAAAAGAAAAATTGGTATTAAAATTGCAAGAGTATATGTATATGAGTTAATTGACATTTATATGACTAATATATGTTAATTAAATTAAAATGTTTAAATGGAACTGCAATTGGATATTTTTTATTATTTGCCTCCCATTTTCTTTACTATAGTTAAATATTGTGTCCCCTTACTTAAGGTTAACTTCTATAATTCGGTAGAAGGAAACTGAAAGCTCTTGTCCCCTGCTATGGACTTCGGTTCCCGTGACTTCGCAGTCCAGCCATTCCCCTGTCCTGATGTGGGGAAGGTCATCCTAGCATAATGTCACTCCTGGTTTTCCTCCCAGGGTCTCATCACAGTGGGTCTCGAGAGTCCACTAAGTACTAGTAAGTATAATCCCACATCCAGAATTCCAGGTCCCTCCCTTAAGAACCAGTGAAAAACATAAGGTCACCTCGCAGTCAAGTACCTCTTCCAAGGTCAACCGCCACGATAACACACATAGGGCATACACACTATTTTTTGTTTTCATTGAACTTGGGAATTTCACATTTTTCAAAGTCAGACTAAAGTTGCACATTGACCAGTTGAAGAACTGTTTGTTTGGAAGCAAAAATTTTGAAAACTCATGAGAATGGGAGTAAGGTAGATAAACGAAGCACCAAAGCTGATTTATTGAATGTCAAACTGACCCAAGTAGATGGTGAAATATCTCCATGCTGATTTACATGACTGAAGATTGCTGTTTAAACCATCAGCCCCCACTGGCCTTGGTTCAGGCCCTCCGAGGCCCATGAACTTGCCTGTGAAAGTCGTTATGTGGCCCGTAGGCTGTCGTATTGAGCAACAACAGAGAAACGCATTAACGAACATGACTATTGAGCAGCTAGAGCCTGCTCGGAATTAAAGCATCAATAAAATGTTAATCTCTTAATAGATTATTGTCCCCATAAGGGTCCAAGAAAGTACATTGGACTTAAGCTCAGAAGAATTAAGTTTTATATATTAAAAGCCTTTACTTCTTAGAGGTCATGTGACTTTGGGACCATTGCTTTGCAGCTACAAGACTCAGTTTATTCACCATCACATAAAGATAATCATGACATCTATCTTATCTGTGGCACAAGCTGGACCGTATGACTTTTACCATGTGAAAGTGATCATTTCCGTGACTTAATGCTCATTAGGAGCAGCCAAAAATTTAAATCTCATTTTTCAAGGACTAAAATAAAGATCACAGAAGTTCAAACTTGAGCACCAATTTGATCAAAGAAAAATAGAAAGCATTTGGTTATCCCCAGACCACCACCAGAGAGGCTCTGCTTATCTCACACAGCTAAATTGAATCTTGGTGGTTCAGCCACATTTGACTGGAATATTTTCTGAGTAAAGACGTGTAAGGAGCAGACTTGGTGCTCATAGCGAGGACACAAAGAAGTTGGACATCAAGGGAGACCACAAGTTGAACACATGTTTGACTTCATTTTAGTTCTTGTGGCACTGTTGTAAGAAGATGAAGAAGCTCAATGAGTTTGTCTACCTTCCAAAGTCACACACCTAGCAAATGACAGACATGCTTTATCTCATACCTTTCTGCCTTCGAAATTTACATCTTTCTCTTCCAGCTGTTGCCATGATGCAGTCTTTGCTCTTCTGTCGTGGACGTCCCAGCAGGGCTGTGGGCCTCCAGACTCCTCTCTCTCCTGTGACGAGACCCCAGTGATGCTCAGTCACCTCCTACCCCTCGACTAAAGCTCAGCTCAGCTCAACCTAGTGTGATTGCCTCCAACTCTTTTTAGACTATAACAGAGGACATAAAAGAGCTGTTTTTAACTGAGAGTCATTTTGCGATGTCTAAGAGCATGAGATGTAGAGTTAAGCACACAGTGTGAATTCCTCTTTTGCCCTTTTCCATGGTTATTTCTTTAGGTTTTTTCAGACCCCTATGAGCCTCACTTACTCCTCTCCAGGGATGATTGAAAAGCATGGAATGTGGAAGGAAGGGAAGCCTTGTGTCCTCTTGGTGGGAATATAAATTGATGCAACCGCTACAGAAAACTGCATGAAGATTAAACAACAATTAAAATCAGAACTACCATATGATCCAGCAATCCACTCCTGGGTATGTATTCAAAGGAAATGAACTCATTGTCTTGAAGAGATATCTGCACCCCATATTCATTGTACCATTATTTATAATAGCCAAGCCATGAAAACAGCCTAAGGGTCAATCAACAGGTGAATGGATAAAGAAGATATGCGTATATCTATATCTTTATCTATATCTATATACATAGTGGAATATTATTCGACCATAAAAAAGAAGGAAATTCTGCCATTTGTGACAACATGGATGGAACTTGAAGGCATTATATTGAGAGAAATAAATCAGACCGAGAAAGACAAATATCAGGTATGATCTCATATGTGGAATCTAAAAATAGAAACCAAACTCATAGTTACAGAGAACAAATTGGTGGTCACCTAAAGCAGGAGTTGGGGGATGGGGAGTTGAAATGAGTGAAGGTGGTCAAAAGGTACAAAAAAGAAGCATAAAAAGTACTTTAAATGGTTCCTGGTATATAGTTTTTTCCTTTTTTATCTAATATTAGAGGTGACTTTAGACACTAGGCTACTAAATGTTTACTTTTCCATAGCCTCAGAGGCCTAATTTGAATTAAATGCTTTCTTGTTGTTTTTTATGCATGAGAATCACTATAATAGATTAACATATATCTGTGTTTTTAATATTATTCAGTTGAGGAAACACAGCACAAAATGTTCAAGTGACTTTGCAAAGTGTCTCTATCCAAGTAATCTGAAACAGAAGTGAATTTGTACCCAGCCCCGGACATCCCAAAGCCCTGAACTAAGACAGCCTGAAGGCCTGGGGGTCTTAGGGAACCCCTCTGCACTGGGGGTGTTGGTCCCCAGCCCTTTCTGTGCTTTGGTGGCACTGAGTCCTGCTATCTGATCCCAGGCCCCAAACAAGCACTTTTGCTTCGCTGATCGAAATATAATTCCCAGCAAATTACAGTAAAGACTGGAGAAGTTGTGGAGGGGAAAAGTTAAAAGCCAGTTTTTTCTCCTTTGAAATTTTTATGTGCTGAAACGTGAAATTTACTGTCAGAAGAGTAACACTTTCACGGGGCCTCTGGCATCGGGACATCCTAAACATAGTGCAGAGGCAGGTAACTGCGAAGGCCCGGCCACAGGCCTCCAGCTCCTTCGCACAGAAGTCGACACGTCTCCGCTCATGTTCACAAACACTCCTCAGCCCCCGGGAACACGGCCAGGCTGGCTCCTTGCTCATTCGGAGCTGGGGACCAGGTGATTCAAAGCATGCAACATGTTGGCAGAGGACCTGGAAACAGGCTCCAGGAAGCTCGTGTCAGGTCACCTCCTCTGGCTTCGTAAAAATAACTCTCTCCCCTGAGCCTCGTATGTGAGGAAAGTGATTCAAATGATGGATTTTCATGTCGTTTTTCTAAGTCCAAATGAGAAAAACATTCCCAGTCCAATTCGGCGTGTGTGTATGCATGTGTGTATGCGTGTGTGTGTGTGCGTGTGTGCACGTGTGTAACAAGGAAGAACAGTGGCAACAGTGTAAACGCAAAGTGTAGAGTAGAAATTTTCGAGCAGACATGATCCTCTCCTCCTGGCATGGTCTCCACATCACTGGACAATTTAAGAGATGAGGACTTGCTCGGTCACAACAGTGAAAAATGATAAAATCAGGAATAAAATTAAATTGCAATTTACAAGCCCAGTTGTCTACGGCTCAAAGCTCTGTGTCCTAATCTCCATGCCATAGCTGTGTCCTTGAATCATAACCTTTTAGAGCTATAGGGGGCATATCACACAACTTTTCTCGTCCAAACTCCAAAAATTCTCTTTCTAGTATCCTTGTGCTTAAAGTCTTCTTAGGGTCCTTTGGGGTTAGAGACACCACCTTGACTCTAAGACAGCTGACT
>NW_006494609.1:20089022-20100764 GCF_000325575.1 Pteropus alecto
GCTGAATCATCGTCATATGCTGGATCCAAATAAACCACACACACACACACAAGCACACACACACGCACGCACATTTTATATGTATATATGTATAATGTGTGTGTGTGTGTGTATGTGTCACAAAGACAACAGGCATTTGATTCATTCATCCACTAACTACTTCTTGAGCCCCTGCCATGTACCAGACCCTGGATGTGGCTCTAGGGAAAAGTCACAGACAAAAAGAATTTAATCATTCACTTATTCCAAGACATGTCTAGAAGCCAGAGCATGGATTCACATCACTGGACGAGATAGGGGTCTATTATCAGAGCAAGGATGAGGCTGGTCTCCAAATTGAGGAAGAACCTCACTTTTTGAAATGTTCACTCAAAGTTCCGTCCACTGACTGAACTAGATATTCTGAACTGTCACCTACTTAGATGAGGCTGGCTGCAGCCCTGTGGAGTGCTTGGGCTGGCCCCACAAGGAGATTGCATGAGTTTGCTTTACAGAAGCGAAGACTGGGAGCAGGCCAGCCTGGGCAGTGTCCTGTCCCCTTGTCGGGCTGCTCTTTTTGCTGCTGACCCTCCAGGTCCCCGAGCACTGGGTTTGGACGTGACATCTTCTGTTGGAGTGCCGTGAGAAGATCTAGGGAGAATAGCACTGGAGCTCTCACCCTGGACTGCAGGTGCTTAGTCTCGACCTCATTAACCTCCCCGAAGGCCCATAAGTGAACCTTCCCTTGAAGCCTTGCTTGTCTGCAAAGACCTTCACCTCCCTGCAGAGATTCCACATAGAAAGGGCCAGAAAGAAGACCCAGGCCCCCCTCACAGGATTCTGCAGCAACCCCACACCCCATTGGGTAGTGAGCTTGTCCTCTGTGCTCCTTGGGGGAAGAAGGGACTAATGCAATTAAACAATGAGGCTTAATTAACAAATTAAGCAGAAAGGGGTATCTGCTGATGACATAGGAATCACCTTTCTACTGCTGGGGAGAGATGGAAGGAGGCAAATATTTCCTCTGAGCCTGGGAGAGACTCTCTCAGAACCTGCGAATGCAGTTATCTAGGAGCGGGTGCTGGGGGCATAAAGAGCTGGATACGTGGTCAAGGAATTTATCAGAAAAGAGGGGAACTTGTGGGTATGTCGAAGATTGCTTGAGGGTCCAAGGCGAGATTCCAAAAAGTAGCCTACGTCGGCCTCAGTGGGGTAGGGACTGAGGCTATAGAGGGAGAGACCAGAGGCTCTGGTCGGGCCACTGGGGAAGAGCCCAGGGGGCAGGTACAGAAGAGCCTGGGCCTGGCCAGTCTGTGGGAGGGGCCGGCTCAGCCTTCACCTCTGAGCGTTAGCACCACCAGACAGTGGGTCACCGCCTTTTCGAGCCAAAACATTTGAGTTTGATTCCTAATTTCTTCACATTTTGGCTGTGAGACCTCAATTAATTCATGCCAATTGTTCTCATTTTTATTGTCCATAAGATGACCACAATTATTTCTCTCCCAGAAGCTTGTGGAGAAGACTCTCTGAGGCGCCGTATGTAAAATCTAGCTTCACACTGTCTGCTCAGCGGGCCGGAGGAAGAGATGCCCAGAGGCTATGAGCACACCGAGCACCTAGATTCTGGGTTTGAGACCTCGTTTGCCAGCCAAAGGGATCCTTCTGAAGAAATGGCTGATTTCAGGACTGGTTTGAGGAAAGTAATAGATGAACCTGGATCATCTTCCAGTGCCTAGAAATAAGGACATGCTCGAGAAGAGATGGGAGCTTGCTGAATGGACGCAGGAGCCATTCTAGGGACTGAATCTGGGATAAAGTCAACAATAAGATACATAATGATAACAATGGACTCTTAACCCACAGGATAAAATCAGAATCCAGGAGTCCATAGTGATAAAATTATTTGAATAAATAAACAAATGAAGGAGAAGAGGAAACTCTTCCTTATGAGAGAGTATCGACTCAGAAATGGATAAAAAAAAATACCACAAAAAAAATTTAAATCACCTTTTGGTAAAAATTGTTTCAGTCAGGAATCCTCAATGGCTGCTAAAATTAGTGGGTGAAAAAACGATGAGAAACAGGATATTTACACAGTTTCAAAAGTTGGTGCCATAAGACGCTCATTGATTATAAAGGAAAAAATAGTAACTTCGTAGTAGAGAAACTCGACAGACACCCCTGGGCTCCGTGATCGAGGTGACCATCACCAGCACCGAGGCAGATGCATCTCAGGAACCTGGATACTGAGAAAAGCGTGACATCACTTCTGAGGTATTCTTGCAAAAAAAAAAAATGTATAACTTAAATCGAAGCAAGGAAACATCAGACAGAGCAGAATTGTGAGTTGTTTGTTAAGAGCGGTATGCAAATACTAATTTCCTGTCTAGGTAAAAGGTATATGAGAATCTGTCCTCTTGTTACAACTCTTTTATCCATCTAAATTCTTTCAAAATAAAAAAAAATGTTTAAGATTTCTAATTAAAAAGGAAAATCTAGCTCAGTATTTGGCATATAAAAAGGAGCTCGGCAAATGGAGTTCGTCATTATTTCTAACAGGAACAATTGATGGCTGGGGCAATTTTCCACCTATTGTCCCCGAAAAAAACAAGCCTTGTCCCCGGAAGGGCAGAGTGAGGAGGCAGAGTTGTTTCTATAACTGCCGCAAACTTCAAGGTTGCTGAGTGACTGTGTGGAGGAGAAAAATGTGCCGGATTCCGGAGAGAATGGTCCCTTTTCTTTTCGCAGAAAAGAAAAAGTACACATGGCAAAACTCAGAGAGACAATGTGTCTTCCACAGCCTGTTGCGTCCTCCAAGCCATTGTCAAGGCCTGAGCTCAGGGCCGCAGTTTGAAAAGAGCTGCTGCTTCCTCCTGTCCTGGGCGATTCGCTTAGAATCGCATCATCTCTGTGAAAAGCGAAGGCAGAGTGGGGCCAGGTAGGGCCTGGCACAGGTCCGCAGGGACCTGGCGTTGACCTGAGGCCCGCAGGAGTGGATGCAGGAGGCACCTCTCCCCTCTCATGACTCTGTAGTGCATCCAACGACCGTACTTTTATTCAAAACAAAGTGTCCTCGGAGGATATGATCTCGATGCAATCATGTCCGATCTTGGTATTCTGCACCAAAAAGCGTGGGGGAGGTGAGGAGCCTCGTGTCACAGAAATCGCCACGGATTCTGGCTTCTGCCCTGTCATAGAGAATTAATATTTTCCTCCCGTTCTACCTCAAACGATTGATTGTCTCCTGGCAGGTCTCAGAATAAATTCTAAAGCATTTCGTGTGACTCGTGGGCATTTCTGATCGAGCCTCGGCTTCTCTTGCTTCCTCCTTAAAAGTTATTCTCCAGGAATCGAGAATTGCTTACAGTTTTACCAGCATACCTTAAGACGCCATGCCCCTGTGACGTTTCGGTTCAGAGACCACTCCTTCCTGGAAATCTCTCTCCTACATCATTCCAAGCACTCTGAAGAGCTCAGATCATTTCCTGCCCTGTGATTACTTCCCTCTTTTCTGTGACACACTCACTCAGCACTGCAATTCATCGTTTGCATGTCTGTCTTCACTCCAGACTGTCAGGTCTTTAAGTCAGGGACCTGGGCCATTTCCATCCATGTCCCCAGTACCGAGAATAGTCCCGGTGCCTATAAATGTTTTGCAATTTGAATTGAGAAGTGTTTGATTATTAAATGCACTAAGAAAGAGCATTTAGATTTTTTTTTTTTTTTTGGTGCACACAGAAGTAGTTAACATTTATGTATTGATTAACTATAAATTCACCTTGCCCTTTTTCTCAAATGATAAAGTGTTTGATGATGAAATGTTTATAAAATTCAATGAAAGTGCAACACATGATGAAGAAATGCCTGAGAAAGAGGAAGTATTTTGCATTTACAGATACTGTTTATAAATTTTCATTAAAAAAAACTGCTCAAATTGATTGCTCACTTTTACCAAATAGCTTGCTGGAAACAATAAGCTGCAATTTGATGTAATATTTTTATGGCGTAGCTAGAACTGACGTTACTGATTTCAAAGATTCTCCCATAGATAAAGGAAGGTTATATCCTATCAAACATGACACAACATTTGCTTATTAATTTGAATTACGAATCTTCTAATTATATGTTAATGTTGATGAGAAAACAGGCTTTTCCTTAGGAACCCTAAATATGAATCTACATGAAATTCTGATGTCAAAAAATATATTTTGCCCAGAGAATTTTATGTAACAACTTTATTTCATGTGTGAAACAAAATAAATATATTGTCAGATATACAAAGTCTTGGAACAAAAATAAACCTCAACCTAATCAACATGTAAAGAACTTCAGATTATGACAAATGAAATCGACTGATTTAAAACAGAAACTTACAGTCAACAGAATGACTTACAGATCCTTTATTATTAAAAATAATACTCGAGCCAATTAATAATTTATTAATATGATTTCGTAATTTAATAAACATGTCAAAAACAATTTTGGAAAGAGTTTTTATGCACTTTAAGACAATTTTTCATCTCCTCAAATGGCTTTCTCTCTACCCACTTGTTTGTGGCAAAGGTCCAGAAGTCATCGTCACCAGCCCTGTCCAAATATTCATCCAGTCTTGCTTATATGAGGTCCTAATTATTTTCCTTATCTATTAACTTCTTTCCACGCCCACTGTCACCTCACCTGGACTCCCTATGGACTCCCGCGACCTCCTCACAGGTCCCTTTGTTGGGGCCTCTCCCGCTAGTCACCTCTCCCTGTGGCCAGACTGCTCTTCCCAAAGCTGATCTATAACTTATAATTTAGTGGCTTCACCTCAGCCTTGGAAAAGGTTCACGTTCTTGCAGGATCAACAACCCCTTGCTTTCTAGTCCTGCATTCATTCATACATTCATTCATTCATCTGCTCACTCTTTGATAAACTCAACCAGTCTGTATGAGATATGGCCTGTTTGCTGGAAACTATACCAGGCACTGAAACTTATGTGAGAAAACACTCAAATAAAGCTCCTGCCCTTGTTAATTATACAGACCCTCAGAGAGGTGACTGTGTAATCATTTAATAAAAGCTTTAGGGCAGGGGTCCTCAATCCCCAGGCCACAGACCGGTTCTAGTCTGTTAAGAACTGGGCTGCACAGCAGGAGGTGAGCGGCAGGCAAGCGAGAAAAGCTGCATCAGCATTTGCAGCCACTGCCCAGCGCTAGCATCACTGCCTGAGCTCCGCCTCAGCTCATCAGGCGTTAGATTCTCATAGGAGCTCTGGTCCTTGCTGCCAAAAAGGTTGGGGGCCGCTGCTCTAAGGTATGTTTGCGCATTTGGCTGTGGTAGAGTGAGGAGGGAGCGGTTTGGGAAGTTTTCTCTACAGAGACTGACAATGGCGGAGGCCTTGGGCAGCAAGCGACTCTGTGTTTGGAGGGTAAGGTGATGGGGTGACTTTGTGAGGCGAGCTGGCACAAGATTGAGTAAGATACCCAATACCGTGCTAGAAGTTTGGACATTTTCTTGTCAACAGAGACCCAACAGAAGTTTTAATCAGGGGAACCATCATAATCGATTTACTTTTGAGCAACCCATTATTTGGTCATTCACTTGCTAAAAATGACATTCATGTCTTTTATTAAAATCACTTGGCATTTAACTCTTGTAGACTTTCAACAGATTGTGACACTGCAGGTCACAAAATTAGGAAGGGTCAAAATGGCCCAGGGTCAGTTAAAAGAAACTGAGTCAAAGATGCTCCAGAGTCATTAGATTTTTTACAGGGTGATCAGAAGGATCCAGTAGAAATCCAAGCACTAAATTAGACTTGAAAAGAGATTTTAGAGCTTGTGTTTACAGAGACTGTAACTGAATTCCTTGTTTGACCTCACATGTCACCGGCTAGTACCAATTCTTTTGTGAAGAGGGGACAGTGTGGCCATGTTTGATAACTGATCTGATAGCAAGTCAGACATTCCTCTGTTGCCCTGGGTTCGTTATGCTCTATCACCTTAATAAACGCCCTCGTCCTCTGCTTATTCAGCCGTGGCCTGGTTCTCTGACTTGAATTGTTTGGGACAGCCGGGTCTCTCCTGAGTGACCTGTCGAGTTATATTATGGTACCTGACCTACTTTGTACAGGTCTCAGACTGCAGTGCAAGCAGCACAAGCCCCGTAAATGTCCACTGTACCTCTGGTTAGAGACAGCGTAGACTCGAGAGTCCCAGAAGGGACCTTCAGGATCAGCGACCCTAACCCTGCTCCTTCCCCAGCTCCTAAGCACAACCCTCCGCTTCCCTATCATTGACGAGTGGCCAGCTGGCCAGCACTGATTCATTCCTGATAATGAACAACTTCTATTCATCCGCTCAACTAATACTTACTTTGGCAACAGTGGTTCTGTGCCAAACCTTGCCTTCGGTATCGGCACTATGGCAGGATAAGTTGGACATTGTCCCTGCCGGCGCCAGCCACATTCGAGGTAGTTAATCACATGACCGCGTTATCACAGCTTTAAAGGGACAGTATGAAGCATGATGAGAGCATGGACAAAGGGACAGTGCTTAGCCTGGAGTGTTAGGAGATGCTTTCTTGGGGAAGAGATTTTAAGCCTAGGAGCTGGAGGTTAAATCGGACTTGAGAAAAAGGTTGGCGGGGAAGGGATGCTCAGTAGAAGAAATCGCAGTGCAAGTGAACAGGGAAAACGCAGAAGGCCAGCGTGGGTGGATCAGAGTACAAGAAGGCCGTGAGGTTCAGGTCCCACAGGGCCCCGTGGGCCATATTAAGAATCTTGATCTTTGTACTTGAACAATGAGAAGTGTTTAAGCTTCTAGAGGATAATAAGAATGACCTTTGAACAAATATCTTTCCAGCTGAAGAGAAAAAAAAACACTCAGATCTTATTGTTAAGATACATGATCTTTGTTTTTGCTTGTGTTGCACGGAACATCATGGTCTATGGGGCCTGGCACTGCTATATCTGAATCTTAATTTGGTCTCTTGCTAGGTGAATGATCTGAGGGAGATTTCCTAGAATTTCGGAGCCTCATTCGTCTTACTCATCAAATTACCAGTTTACCTTTATCTGATTGAACCAATAATCTCCCAGGATGGATCAGAACTTGCAGGGCCAGTGTTTTCAAAAGCTCCACTGGGAAAGTTCATTTTGACTCAGCCACAAACAATTCCTGAACACCTACTCTGCAGAAACTCCAGGCATTGGAAAATAAATAACACATCAGCTCTGCGCCGGAGACCTCACAGACAGAGGTCACAAATCAAAGGCTAGTGGGCCAAGTCCACCGAGCGGAGGTGTTCGGTTTGGCTGGCTCAGTGCTTTATAGAAGCGAAACAGTGACTCTGAATTCCTTCCACAGGGTGTGTGCTCTCTGGATTCTCACGGGCCCACTCTGTGTTGTCTTAGCCTTTCCCAGATTGATGACAAGGGCTTATCACCTCCCTGGCCCAGGGAGGCGTTAGAGTCTGTGACCCTGGATTGGTGAGTATTCACATAGAAGGAAAGACAGGCTGCTGTGTGAGCAGGATAAAAAGAGAGAAGACGCAGTAAAAAAAAGAAAAGAAGAAAAGAAAAAAAAAGAAAGGAAAGAAAAGGAAACATAGCAGAGGAACCTAGCAACTTAGCAAAAGTGTTTAGGTCTGCAAATGTGCGACTGTCATAAATTCAGTAAGAGTCACAGCCCTGAGATGCCCAAGCTTGGCCTAGGAAGCAGGCACCCGTGGTGACTCGACCGTTCGGGCCAGGAGAGAAAACCTGCACGTGTAAAAAAGCTGAAAATAAATCAAGGACAAGTTGTGAGCGTACCCAAGTTCAAAGTGCAAGTGCCTTACACTGGGCTTTAACTTCCCCTGGTCACGTTGTCTCTGCCTGGCATATCCAGTTCTTTAGGTCTCGGTTTAAGCGCCACTGCATTTGGGGAGCCCTATGCACCCCCAGGTGGGGTTAAAGACCTGTGTTCCCCAATCTCTCAGCAGGTGGGCCCCCCATGGTTCTCCCAGGCCTGTTCCCACCTCTGTCCCTCAGCTCATGGGGACAGGATGTGGAGGTGGGAGGGTTGGTGGGGACAGAGCTGTTTCTGTCGCCACAAGGTCAGAACCACTGCTGTGCGTGCGTAGCAGGTAAGCGGTGACGGTGACGTTTAAGGAAAGAATGGACGAAGGCCTGGGCAGTGCTCCTGGCGATGTGGTGCCATCCTTTTTCTAGAATAAAAGCTGAAAACAGCTCTAACAAGATAATCTGGAATGAGCTTAAAATCAAATGAGTTAATTTGCTTATTCAATTAATACTTGCTGATCAAGGTTTGCACCTTGGGAATATCCTATAGAAGTATAAAAATAGGTCATTTGGACCAGCCCGATGGGGTACAGAGGAGGCGGAATGTACTGGAAGGAATAAGATGAGAAGTCTTCACATAGAACGCGGCATAAGATTCAATCTGTTGATACTAACCGAAACCATGTATGGAAGACTTTTTTAAAAGAGAAAAATCAACACAATTTATGCGACAGTGTGAAGTACTGAGCAGTCACACTTGTACAGATCATCCCTTTGCAAGACAAGTGTCCCGCCGGGCCAGCATCGATATTTCCGAAGAGAGCTTTAGAAAGGAGCATGTGTGCCAGTCACTTTGGGTGCTTGTTAAAAGTGCAGGCTCCGCCTACAGAGTTTCTGACACAGAATGTGTCAGGCAGACCCGGGACCTGCATCCAGGTGGACACACCTGGGAACAGCAGATGCTGTTTAAATAATCTTAAAGACTGTGCAGCCTTAGAGACTATGACACTTCCTCGTTGCACAGAAGAAGAAATCAAGACAAAAGTACTATCTACTGAGGCTTAGGTATGAGCCAATAAAACACAAATACCACAGACGGGGTGGCTTGGAAACTACAGAAATGTATTTGCCACAGTTCTGGAGGCTGGAAGTCCAAGGTCAGGGTGCCAGCATGGTCGGGTCCTGGTGAAGGCCCTCCTCCTGGCTGCAGGCCGCCCTGGAAGTCCAAGGTCAGCGTGCCAGCATGGTCGTGTCCTGGTGAAGGCCCTCCTCCTGGCTGCAGGCCGCCCGCTTGTCCCGGTACCCTCACATGGCAGGGAGCAGAGAGGGGAGGCACCCTCTCTCATGACTCTTGTACAGGAGCTCATACCACCTTGAGGACCCGCCCTCACGATTTCATCTAATCCTTTCCTCAAGGCCCCACGTTCTGAAACCATCACCTTTGGGCGTAGGGCTTTGCCACACGGATTTGAGGTGACCCAAACATTCAGTCTCTCACCGTTACTTTGTGTTAACTGTTCCTGTTGATTCTTTGTGTCACATCCGGGGCTCTAACCTGAGATTTTTATCTCAGAGCCATGTTCCTTCTCCAGCAGAGCGGTGTGCTCCGTGGTCTGGGCTGCTTGACTCTATGAACGAGACGGACGGGATGTCACTGAGGAGAAATGAACAAAAAGTGTTTAACAAAGTGCCACATGGAAGAAACGACCCTCTTCCCTGATGCTTTCGAAAAAGCACCTCCTGGTGCGTGGTTCATTCGTTCCCACATTCTATGAAAATCCTGTTCGCTCATTCCTCGTGGTGCTGTTCTCTGACCACGGAGGGGTCTAAGAATAATTTAGAGCGGGAGAATGGGAAGCTATCTGGCAGCACGAAATCCGTACTCACAGAACACTGAAAAGCACAGCTTCTGCGGGAGCAAAAGTGGGAGATGCCCCGTCGTTTTGCGTTCACAGTGGTGGGGTCGCAGTGTGTGAAACTGGAGAGCACGTGGGACGTGGAAGACTTACAAGCTCTTCCCTGGGTCATAGCCCCAAAGGCAAACCTG
This sequence comes from Pteropus alecto, assembly GCF_000325575.1. Taxonomy (NCBI): domain Eukaryota; kingdom Metazoa; phylum Chordata; class Mammalia; order Chiroptera; family Pteropodidae; genus Pteropus; species Pteropus alecto. The sequence goes on from NW_006494609.1 coordinate 20,098,815, forward strand.
AAGTGCAAGTTCCCAGTGTCTATGAAGGGGACAGAGTGTCCCTTCCACGCCAGTAGGCCTCGCTCTTAAGAAGTATTGGGGGCGGGGAGTCAGCCCAGACATCAGACAGCCTCTGATGTTGATATTGGGGTTAGCCAGGCAGTTGAGGTGGAATTTGCATTTAAATGTATAGTGTTGCTTTATAAGCCTGCATATTCCTGGGCCCCTCTGCCTGCCTCCTTCAAGGCAGGAGCGGTTATGTTGTACTTGTTTGTCACGACTTTTAAATCAAACCTTTTTTTATGTGCTGAGTTTTATGCTGACGAGCTTATTTAATCCATGAAATTGTCCCTTTAAAGCCTGGTTCCGCTGCTTCACACTTTACAGACAAGAACACTAAGCTGGGCAACAATGATGGCCCCTTATCATGATATGGCTAGTCAATATCAGAGTTAGAACTCTCATCCAGGTCCAGGGACTAGCACATGACACTGTTCAGTATTTTTGCTCATTTTCTCAACTCTCATTGCTCTAAATTCCATAGTTTAATACCCAAGACTTGGTGACTAATTTTGGCCTTTGTATTTGTCAAACTGACACATGGTCTTCAGCTTCTTCCTCAGCCCTGGGCTCAAAAGGTTCTCTTGACTTGACATCTCTCAACTTTGGGTATGAGACCCTCTTTCCTCCAGGCCCAAGGCAGACCCTCACCACCCAACGGCCCTTGGGTATCTGCCTGGGTGGGGGGCATTTGCGTAGGGACATCATGAATAAATGAAGAGCTCAGACGAGTTCCTGAAGAATTATAAGCTTGGGACATAAACATGTGTTAACTGAGCTGGAAGAGAAGGATTAGACGTTCATTTATGCTCGTTCTCAACTACTGCAAAGACGTGGGCATGAAGACCCACCAACTATGATCTGGTCATCACAGATATCAGGAAAACGACCCTCCCCAAGCACAGACCCTAGAGAACATGGAATCTCACCAACTTGATGTTGGAGTCCCTAGACCTAATGGTCTCTTAAAGCAAGGGACTGAGTATTTTATAGTCAGGCAAGACCAAATGGCACAGAGTAAGACAGATAGATGATGATGATAGATAGATGATAGATAGATAGATAGATAGATAGATTAGACAGACAGAAAGACAGATAATAGATGATAGACAGATGATGATAAGATAAATATTGAGATATATTCTATAAGTTAGAAATTTAGAAAGAAGCTACCACATCTTTTATTTCTATTTTCTGAATATAGTAGAATGTAGGCAAATAATACTTCCTGACTAGGTATAGTAATAACATCAACTTAAAATGTAAGGTTTAAAAGAATGTTACAAAACATTTCTTCTCTCATCCGACACAACAACAATAATGAAGGGAGATACAGCGACCTAAGCAGCTACTAGCAGATACTCCTCTGAGCCCAGCATTGTACTGAAGGCTCTCCATACATGACCTTATTTAATCTCACATCTCTGCCAAATAAATGTTGACCAAACCCCTCCCATTTGTCTTCTGGACAAGTAGCTAAACTACAATTCCTAGAATCCCCTGCAGTTAGGTTGGGCCCTGGGATTAATTTCTGGCCATTGGGATATGGCTGGGAGTAACATGCACCATTTCCTGATCTGTCCTCTAAAACCAGCGCTGTGATCCTCTGTGCTCCCACTTTGCACGCTGGCTGGCCAGATGGGGAGGATGCAGACAGCATGGCCGAGCCACCAGAAGGACGACGCTTGGGTCACTGAACAGCACCATGGAGCAGAGCTTCCTGCTCTGCTCACCCCCACTGCATTGTGACGTGAACCAGAAATAAAGTGTGTTTTATTAAGCCACTGAGAATTGGGGGTTGGAGTATACCAGTTGCAGCTAGTATTAGTTCCTTGAATAACAAAGTATTTGTTGTTAACCTCATTTTGCCAGTGAAGAAGCTGATCCACACAAGCCCTCACACTAGTCCCC
>NW_006494609.1:20100787-20104985 GCF_000325575.1 Pteropus alecto
CACAAGCTACAGCACCATGCACCTGCGTCACCTCCATGTTTCAGGTAAAATGACAGGGTCATGCTATAAGAATAATTGCCATCCAATCTGGGGCTCTCCTGGACTTCTCAGTGGCACAAAGGGAGGGAACTGAGGGAAGGGGTGCTGGATTCCTATTGGCTGAGAAGTATTTTGTCACCAAAATCTCCTTTTCCTGTCTCCTGGGCCAGGTAGTGGATTGGTGAGTCCCAGCTGGATGCCAGCCACAGAGCGTTCCAGTGGCATTGGATGTGGCTCAGGGAAAGTCGAATGCCTGGCAGGGAGCTGTCACTGGGAACCACACTGACCAATTTCTTGGAAGGACAAACTGTGTTGTTATTCCAGGGACAGAAAGGTTATTTGTGTATGCGACATTGACCGGTGCGGGGGGGGGCAGGGCGGGGGAGGGAGGTGTATATGCATGTATGTGTATACCTATGCAACAAATGTGTAAATACCATGTGCATTTGTACGGATGTACATATGTACATATGCACACATACTCACGCACGCAATCAGCCCAGCCCATAAACATCATTACGCATTTATTTATGAATGTGTGTGTAAGTACATCCATGTCAGTTTGTGCATAGAACACTATTTTGTGTGTGCGTATATGTACACACACATATATAGTGTGGCCATGCTGCTTAATGTAGACGTATGCAAATATAGAAAATAATGTATATCCACACATTCTTATGCCTTTGGATGTATGCGTGTATCTATAAACAGACATCCAAGGTATTAAAAACCCCTCCAAGCAAATGGAAACACATCTTGTTTCTCTCACAGTTTTGAAAGCCACCAAAAATCCACATGAAAGTAGAGATTGGGGAATTCAAATAAACACAAATGTGCTGTTAATGCAGATGCTGGTGTGAGAATTATTTTAAAACCCAGTGACTCAACAGTGTCTCCCCTTAATTTAGGGGAGAACTGGGCAGGGGATTTCTGTGGCCACCAGAAATCTGAGTCCGCGCTCCGCCGGCCAGCCCTCCCCTGACCACCCAAGTCTGCTCGCCCTGCGACTGATAGATATGTTTTGACAAGTTCTATTAAGTATAAAGACGGCCACCGGGGCAACATGTGGAGTTGATAGAGTGAGAGGCAGAAAGGCAGATCGCAGTGTGAGGCCTGCTGATGTTGACAGAATTTGCCGGAACAAAATGAGTCCGTGCTCGCCATCATCTATTACCGAATTTCAGTAAAGTCTCTGGCACCCACGACGCTTCGGAGGGCAAGCCTCGCCTTGGTTTCCTATTTCTGTCTCCCGATTGCCAGCAAGTGAAGGCTTTCTCAGAACTCTAATTGGCTGTCTTTATTTACGCTATGTTACGAGGGATGCCAGGGAGAGAAGGCGTGGAGTGGCCGAGGCCGGTACCAGCGGTGTGGACTTCAGCGCCTTCCCCTCGCCTGGACCCCCTCCGCTCCCCCGTACCTGTTTCAGGAGCTTTTCCTGGAGGAGAGCTGGCAAGCACAGCCAAGCCGATGGCTGGAGCCTCTCTCGCCATCTTGAGTACATCACCGTCACCCTCCAGAGCCCTCCTAAATAAGGCCTGGCAATGGCAAAAACAAACACTAGTTTACAGCGGCCTTGGATGCACTTCCAAAATGCAAAAGCAATCCATCAGTCGTCTCCCTGAGACCCTGCTCGACGTGGCTGCTGCCTGTGACACAGAGCTCAGCTTCGGTGGGAGCCTAAGAAGCGCGTGAGAGAGCCCAAAAAGTGGTAATAGGCTTCCATTATTTATTTGTTTAGAAGACTGGGGAGTAGAACTTGAGCTGTAAGCACATAGATAATCCATCTGAAGCCCTCCCAGCAGCGAGGTCTTTTACTCCCTGCCTGAGCACTCTGCTCAGAAATGGATGGGTAGTTTCACCAGGTCTGGCGCGGATCCAAAGGTTTCTTGTGTGTCTGAGAGCGCGTGTCGGTGGGTGTGTGCGTGCATATTTAAGCAAGCTATTTTGGGGGCCTCTGAATATCTTTGAGCCTTGTATAAAGACTGCTGTTTCTAATTACTTGACATCCAGCCTGTACTGCTAGTTTCTAATGGATAGGATTTCTGTGTGCCGGATTTTCACGTCATTTTATGGAAAATCAAGACTGTATGTTCTCTGAGTGATTCTGTCATCTAGCAATGTCTTCTCAAGGCATGGTGTAATCATCTTAATAACTGATTGTAGGGAAGGAAGTCCCTTGTAGCCCCGGTTATTCCCAATTTTGAACTTTGTCCTCTGCAGTTTATTACACACGTGGAAATGTCCAGACGGATCCATCATCCTGGGGAAATTTACCAGGGCAGGCACCCTGCCTTTCGAAGCCACGGCCGACAATTTAAGCAAAGGTTGCTCTCCTGAAAATGCCGACGAGTCAGGGGGAATAGAGATGTCCAATTCCGCACAGGATTTCCCTAAGAAATGGAAGTTCGGATACAATAGCGGAATGTTTTCGCATCCAAGTTTGCAGAGATCTCCGTAACTGCAATTCCTTTCTCCTAAGCCCTTTGTCATATGTGTTTACATCTCAAGGTTCTGTTCGAAAGCTGTCTCTTCCACAAAGTCTTATATAATTTTTTTTTGCTGGACCTGGTCTCTTCCTTCTTAGAATTCCCACTGCACCTGACTTGGGGTCATCTTCTCTGAAAGTGCTTTTCCTTTTTTACATTTCCTGACATTTGTTATGGAGATAAAGGTCCAGGTTTTGCTGATTTTTGTTTTTGTTTTGTTTTGTTTTGTTACAACATTGGACTTAGTCCCTAATTTTTACTTAGCAAATATTTATTGGATGAATGAATGGGTAGATGGATGGATGGATGGATGGATGGATGGATGGATGGATGGATGGATGGATGGATGGATAGATAGATAAATGGATAAATAAAAACTTTTATCCTTTGTCATCCTACATATATACCAAAATCCCAGAATCGTAGCCCGAGCTGATATGAATGTCGGTAACTGTCCGTACTGGGCTAAATGGTGACCCCTCAAAAGTCGCGTGCATCTGGAACCTCACAGTGCAACCTAATTTGGAAACAGTATTTTTGTAGATGTGATTAGTTAAAATGAGGTCACACTGGAATAGGGTGGGCCCCATGTTTGATATGACCGGTGTCCTTATAAAAAGAGTAACGGACACACACAAGGAGGGCAAATGCCATGTGAAAATGGAGGCAGAGACTACAGCCAGAGAACTCCAAGGATTGCCAGTGAGCACTCCAAGCAAGGAAGACACAAGAAGAAAGCCCTCCTCGGAGCCTTCAGGAGCACGGCCCTGCCGACACCTGTCTGGCAGAGAAGAGACTGACTCTGTCTGGCTGGGCTTTCACCGAGGACCCCAAACTGAAGTGAGCTGCCCCTGGCAGTGGAGCCAGGGAGCCATGGAGCTTCACAGTGGCCTCAACAGCTGATCCCCCCATGCCGAGAAGGAAGGACAGGCCGGGGAAAGGCAAAACACATAACGGAAAGTGTGAAGGAGACAGGCTTGGGGCCAAAGTTTAGGTCCCAGACGACAGGATGAGGACCACGGGAAGAGGCCGACGTCATGCTGGCTGAACTCCAAGGGCAGCGCCTGGACAGGAGGGGTTCCTGTATGCCTTGGCCAGCCTCCGGTTTGGACTCTTGTAGTTATTGGCTGGGCATAAGACATGGGTGGAGTAGCCTTGGTTAATGAGCCAAAGATGAGGCAGAGAGAATCCTAAAATTGCCTAAAACTCAAATTCCTCCTTGGCATTTTTCTTTCTAAGTATTTGGCCATCTCTTGGTTTTTTTTTTTTTTTTTCCCCTCTGTTATATTCACTTTCAAATGAAACCTCAGTCAAGGCTACAATTTAAGTCCTTCCAAATAATCCTTAAGTGATGTACAATTTGTGAAAATGCCATCATGGGATTCACATTTCTTTGATTTTTAAGTTCTGGGCAATGTGAATAAGACATTAAAGCACAGTGACCACAAAACCCCCTAATTCCGATGAATTATTGGGAGGACCGTCAGACTGTATGGCGAGAGACTGAACCTAGAAAACATTTTTAAAGAAATCTCATTTTATTTTCTTCAAGGACAAGCGCTACCCAGAAGGAGGCTAACATACAGCTAAGTAGCGGCCCTCGGAGGGTGAGGTTTAATGAATAGATAAGAATGGGTTGTAATTAGTCCATCATTTGTTTGTCTGGAAAA
>NW_006494609.1:20105879-20112167 GCF_000325575.1 Pteropus alecto
GTGTGTGTGTGTATAAATATATGCACTTGTATAAAAATGTATGTATGTTTATATTTATAATTATATATATTTTCTACTTCTCCTATAGAAAGAAAATATTAAAAAATAGACAATTTGATCAAATCCATGCTTCTATTCTGCTTCCTTGAAGTTAGTCCTAAGGGGGCAGAAGATTTATAGCAAAGTGCAATTATTCCGTTAAGTTGTGAATCTCCTCCACCTCTAACACATTAAGGCGTTCCATACCTCGCCAACTCACATGTAAGCTCTATTAAAAAGATGACCAGTGGATGCTGAACAAATCCACTTAGGTGTCTTTTACTGACACATAACAGAGTGGCTATTTCTTTGACATACATTTAGTTCTTGGCCACTGAAGGCCACTGACAACAGAGTCCATTTCCAAGGGCTCGCTAACAGTGGAGCAAACTTCTAAGCATCTTTCTTCTGCAACAGCCTCCTTTTTTCCTTTTGGGATGCTCACACAGGCATGAGTTTCCAAGCTCCATTTTAAGTCACTGTTTCAATTCATCTTAGTGAACTTTTTATCAATTTTCTATTTATTAATTCATAATTTAATGGTAACCAGAAGCCTTGCTTAACTAAGATATTTTTCTAATGGAAAACCAGTATTTTTTTTAAAGAGGTGGTTAATTCAAAACTTACATTTGATTATAAAGGAAGCAACAGTGTTCCAAACACCTATTCTGGTCATTCTGACAATTTTTTTAAACCAACATAGTCTTTTTAATATACACTTAAAGCAAGATCTCTCTCTCTCTCTCTCTCTCTCTCTCTCTCTCTCTCTCTCTCTCTCATACACACATATAATGCAAAATTTAAGTAGATGGGTATAGATTTAGAGATAAAATGAAATCTATAGAGAGATATAGAATAAACATTATAAATGCATTCAAAATAGAAATTACTCTTTTTATTCTCTACCGGCAAAAAAATCTATCTGCCCCAATTTCATCACCTGATCCTCTGTCTGTATAATAGAGGTCTACAGGTGCACTGATTTCATTAGAAGATGGTGTTTCTGTGCTCCTTTAATAAAAAGTTTCAGCCTAGAATAATAACTACCTCACATTTTATTTAAGTTGCTGGGTATGGTGTGTGCCAGTGTGAACAGCAATAATGGTCACGTGTCCCTATGAGGAAATTTATTTTGACACCTATTGTTAGATGACAGGTATGTGGTACACTTGCCTCCCAGCTTTGGGACCAGTTTCAAATGCAGCAGCCTTTGTTAACGTGAAGGAAATCCTCATGGTGGCATCAAGTGACAAGTCATAGGAATGTGGTCAGACAGGGGATGTGAACACAGAGCTGGCAGAGACCTGTTTGCAGGATCGTGGACTGCATCGTGCTCCACCCCACCTCCCCTCTGACAATTCTCTCTCACGTCCACTGAGGGACCCAGTGGCCGACCTACTGGGCAATGAGAAAGGTCAGCCTGGTCTCTGGACACAGTTACGTTACCTTTTCACCTTCAGAAGAAATGGTGGGAAACTCATCTCTTTCACCTTTATTCTTGAAGACAGGTGCTGGGGCTCTTCCTACTGGAGGTTTTATCACAGGGGTATCTAGATATAAAAAGTGATGTCACTGAGACTTTTAAAAAAGCATAAACACTGTAGAACTGCTTTCTGTAATTTGAAATAAGGTGATCACGTGACTATTGAAAGATGTCAGTGAAGTAAATTGCGGTATATCTATTCAGTGGCCTAATCTGCCGTTATTGAGAGGGGAGATAATAACTCTACATTGACACTGAAGATTTCAATGATTTGTTTTTGAGGATTAAAGCAGGTTATAAAATGACATTTTAAAATATACTGTAATTTTATTTATATAAAACAGAGACCAAAGAAATATGTACCTGAAAATATGTTCAAATGGTCAAAGGGATACGTTCGATTTGTGGATTGTTAGGTGAATTTATTTTGTTTTTTTCTATGTATTTGATTTTTGACGTAAATACACATTCACTTTATATTTAGAAAACAACAAAAAATAAAATAAAAGCTATATTATTTAATGGAAATACAGAAGATGAAATTCATTTGAATGACCACTACCATCGTTCAGGTTTAAGAGACCATAATTTTACCAGTTAAGGTCCATTCTGGAAGACCCCATTCTAAGAACCTTCCTTTTACTCATCTATAAAGTGCGACTAACAATAATACCTATCCCCCAAGGAAAGGTATATAACGGAAAAGCATTGGTGAAAATATGAGATGTAACACAACGAAGCAGTGAGAGCTGCAGGCTCTAGAGCCAGACTTCCTGGAAACGAACCCCAAGACAATTGCTTCCTAGCGGGGTGACCTTAGGCAAGCTGCTTAACCTTTCTGAGCCTCAGCCTCCCAACCTACAAATGAGATAAGGAAATGCACCCACCTCATGGCTGCATTAGGAAGACAAATTCAACTAACATTTGTAAAGCATTTACGACAGTGCTGCTGCATAATGAGCTCTGTATGCATATTTAATAAATAAGTAAAATGTTCTTTGGAACATTCCGTTGTAGAATTTAGATCTCTAACTGCCCAGGCAAAATCTTCTTTGAAGTAAATCATGCTGAAGTTAGGTACTTCATGTAGTCATTTCTGTTGTGTTTTGTACACACGTATGAGCAATACAGCACAAAGGCACCAATGAGGCCAAGGATGTAAAAGTCATCATGGAAAAAATGTGAGTGCAAAGTAATCATGAGAGACAATTGCTTTGTTCTTTGTCTTAAGTAGGTCTGCTCAAATCAATACTATAGTTTGAATAATTTTTCTGAACAAGGACAGATTTATACTTGAAAGGATCTGGCATGTTAATTGGAAGGTCTTTATTACCGGTCGTCCATTCCTGTTAGGGGCTATCTTTCAAACTAAGATGGCTGCCACTTAAATCAAGAATCAATTAGAAACATTAATAAAACAGCTCTGTGAACTCCCATTAGACCCAGGCCAGACCTTTTTTTTCTCTGTTAACCAAGCATTTGCTACTCACTATTTTCATCACTATCTCAGAAACATATGAAATATCTGAAATTTACCTCCAATAAATGAATAATACCAATTGTTACCTACTCGCAGTTGAAGGACTTTCCCAGGGGGAGAAAGGAAGTCTATACTCTGTCATTTCCTGTTTGTAAAGAAGAAGCATCAGTGCCTGGAAGAAGACAAACAAACGAACAAACATTGTTTTCCAAGGGATAAAATATGCAGGATAAAATATGCATTTTCTCTTTCACTTCTTTCTCTAAGAAGTGAAAGAGAAAATGATAAGAGGAATCTGAGAGGAATATTTGGAAAAATAAGCAAAAGAATGTTAAAAAGAGGCCGAGTTAGTCTGCACGTTGTTGGCTCAGTCGAGAAGTTGATTTACTTAGAGAAGACACCTTCCACGTGGCGTGTTAGAGAATCAAGATGCACAAGAGGAGGCCCCTGAAATCTGGGATCTTATGATCTAGTGTGAGAGACAGACGTTTAAACAGATAATTACGTGAAGTCTGGTCCACTTCAACAGAAGAGGTACCTGCAGAGGTTGGGGGATGCGAGGAGAGTGAGCACCCGATTTAGGAGAGTTTGTAAGACAAGGATTCATTCCTCCGTTATCCTTCTTTGTATATGGTTGAGGGGAGGAAGTTAGATGAGCAGAAAAATATGGCCTTATTTATAGGTCAGAGTGAGAAATGATACAGCAAATTACTTGATCCAAACTTCTACTCTTTTCATGAATCCCTTCTTAACCACAACTCTCCTGGCTTCTGATCAAAATCCTCCAGGGGCACAAAGCACCCCACTTCCAGAAGCAGCCCATGCCTACTTTGGAAATTCTGATCATTGCAATATTCTTCTCTCTGTTGATTCAGAAATTGTCTCTTTTGATAGTTTCTGTGGATCTATCGTCAGTCTCATGAGGTCTGATCAGTTTTCTAATGTGGATCAGTGAAAACGAGCTTGGGGTAAGTAAACTAGCATGTGTCTCAGTTTCATCACATCTAAATGCTGTGACCTTTGGGATTTACTTTCCTCAACGGGAAAATTTCCACTGGGAAAATAATAACTACCTGCCATTGCCTCCAAGGAAGTTATAATAGTCATATTATAGAGAGTAAGGTATGTGAAAATAACTTTTAAATTGGCGAGATTATTGGTATCATCACTTCCTTTTCAATACAGTTCTTGAGATTCCTGAAGGAGTCCCTTGTGTTTTACCTGGTTCTTCTTATTTCTGTTCTCAAGGTCTCGAGCTTGCTTGACTGTTCCCATGTGACTGAAATGCTGCAACTAGAGTTTAGAGTTCTGCCTGTAAATTTTTCATCTCAAATGAGCAGACCCAAAGACAAGCATACACCTGGTTTACGTAATTGCAAGTTGAATTGTCTACTAGTTTCATGTAGATAGTACAAGTCAGGAAAATGTATTCAATGGTTACTGCCAGAATCCATAGCTCCGGTGATCCCCAAACCATAATTTTATATTAAAAAAAAAAAATTTAAACTGTGAAAGTCCTGTGTTTGAGGAGGAGGCAGATGGTATAATGGAAAGAAATTGGTTATAGAAACCAGTGTGACAATTAATTCTGAAAATTAGAGCTGGAAGGAGCCTTAGAGATCATGTAGGCTACTGGTGTCATTTTACATAAGAGGATACATTACAACTTGCTAAGACCACTAACTTTGTGATACCAGGCTACTCCTCATTAGTGTTGGAATAATGCCCCCAACATAAGCAGAGAGTTTGAAATAGGGATTTTGAATATACAGATACTTATGGTGGTGGGGTTGCCCAATAAACTACAGGACACCCAGTTAAATTTAAATTCGGATAAATGATGAGTAGAATGAAATATTTGGGACATTCTTATGCAAATAAAAAACTTTGTTGGTGAATCAAAGGGCATATGCATCGTTACATGTGATCGGCATTGCTAAAATCCCTCCAAAAGATTCATACCCGTTTACCCTTCCTACTAGCTATGCATGAGAGTATGTTAGCATAAATTCAGAATTTTTGCCAATCTGGTAGGTAAAAAATTGTATCACAGTATTGTTTACATCTCCATTTCTTAAATGATGAATGACTCGAGGATTTTTTCATATATTTAGGACCTATCAAATTTTTTTGCTAAGAAATTTCTATTCAGATCGTTTATTGCCACCTCACCCCTTTTCTTTGATGATGTTGTTACTCTAACTTACAAAATTTGGGGTTGTGAGAAATTATTTGTTTATCTCTAATGTGAGTTTTAAGAATTTTTCTAATTTTATTACTTACCTTCTAATTTTCTTCTGATGTTTTTGGGCATAGGCAAGTATTTTACCTCTAGTGTGGTCGAGTTTATCAATTTTTTATGCGTGTGCTTGGTTTCTGGATTTTGAATCACAGGTAGATTTTCCAGACACCAAGATTATCAAGGAATTCGCTTCTTTTTTCTTTTTATAGTTTTATTTATTTTTTTCTTAACTGTCTTAGATTTTCCAGTTTTTAATTATGTCCTCTGGCAGTTATAATGAAAGTATTTTGTTCCCGTTCATCTTTTTGTACCTTTAATTTTTACTCCAGTACAAGGTCTAACACTAGTAGTGATGATGGGTATTCTTGTCTTATTCCAGATTTTAGCCATGTGGCTTTAGTGTCCCCCCATTCAGTTGCTGCTGGCCTTTGGGTGGATAAATATGTTTATATACTTATAAATATCTATACATATGCTGTGTTGTGTTCATCTACAGTTGATTCCTTTTTTATTGCCGAGTAGTATTCTATCGCATGAATATGGCACTTCTTGTTTATCCCTAACTCTTGAAGGGCAGTCGGATTGTTTCTAGTTTGGGCTTTTTACAAATAAAGTGGCTTTGAATATTTTTGCACAAGTCTCTGTGTTGACATATGCTCCATTTCTCTTAGGTAAATATCTAAAAGTGGAATGACTGTGTCACCTAGTATCTTAAGAAACTGCCGAAGAATCTTCTAAAGCAGTTGTGCTGTTTTACATTCCTCTCAGCAGTGAATAAGTGTTGCAGTTTCTCTACATCCTCGTCGACACTTGGAAGTCTGTCAGTCTTTCCATTTTAACCTGTCTAGTGGGTATATAGTGGTATCTCAGTATAATTTTAATTTGCATTTCCTTAATGATATGTGCTGATGCCATTTCCCATATATTTCTTATATTCATATGTTTTCTTTGGTGAAGTATCTGTTCAAGCCTTTTGCATATTTTTAATTGGGTTGTTAGTCTTCTTATTATTAAGTTTGTTAAGAGTTTTAACAAGATATATAT
>NW_006494609.1:20112289-20164475 GCF_000325575.1 Pteropus alecto
AATCTGAAGATTAAAGGGTATCTAAAATTTTAATATTAAATCTTTCACACAAATTTTTACTCCTTACATGAAAAGTATTAAATAAGTTACATTTAAATGAATTACATTTAAATCACATACATACATATATACATATATATGTATAAATTTTTTCAAATGTCTTCCCGCAGTTGTAGAGATGACCAATTAATTTGTGCCTCTTAGATCTACTAATGTGATAAATTTTCTAATAATGAAAGAGCTTTTCATTCCTGAAATAAATACTACGTAATGTGCTTCTGGAATCAGTTTGCCATTTTTTATATAAGATCGATGTACTGAATTTGACAAGGAAGGTTGTTAATTGATATTTTGTGCAATGTGTGTCAGATTTTGTCAATGATTTTATAGTTATTTTCAAATATAATTAGTATGCTATATTCCTTTTAATATTATGTGGAACAGTTTAAGTAACATGGAAGCTATCCACCATTTAAAGTTGTATTAGAATTTTCGGTGCTCCTAGGAAAAATGGGGCTGGTGCAGGAAATATACAAAATGAGTCTGGGACAGCTTGTAGTTCTGGAAAGTAAACTTGCACTAAAAAATTTACGCAGTCATGGAAATATGCTGAAGGAACAGGAGCCAACTGAAAAATCTCCCAATAGCCAAAGCTATAACAATATGACCGACAAAATAAATAAAGTAGTATTGGATTATACTGATATATATATATAAATGATCAAATAACAAATAGGTGGGAGGAGAAAAGACAGTTATTCCATGTAGGTGAATTCCAAATAATGTTCTACTCACAAGTAGGTAGAATGCAACACCCTCTCCTAAAGCGTAGGCGGTACATAGGGATTGTCTTCCAAAGATGACAATTAAAAAGGAGGAAAAAAGAGAAATTTGTCAGTGGAGAGATCTGTCAATCACGACTCCAGCCAGATGATAAAGGTTAACATCAACAATGATTAGGCATGCTGATAATATGTCCCCCCAATATGATGTGGTGAAATGGCATTTTACTTCTATGGTTTTCTTTCCCGCAAATTCACGACCCCAGTCTATCCACAAGAAAAATACCAGATCGATCTCATTTGAACGACATTCTATAAAATATGTGATCAGTCTACCTGGTCAAAGTTTGTGCGTATGTATGGTGGTGAGATCAGAGTTTCACTGGAGAAATCAGAGATTCATAAGCCTCAATAAAATAATTGAATTATACCTTGGAAATAGGAAGGAGATGGAGAGATTTTAAGAGAGGAGAAATGTGATTCCAAATGCCAGGAAAACGGGCCCATGTTCACATGTGTTATTTCCTCCTGGTCACAGGAATTAAACTCATAGTCCATGAAACAGAGGGGGGATCCCAGAAACAGACTCACAGAAATATAGTCTACTGATCTTTAACAAAGGAACAAAGACAATATAATGAAGCAAAGATAGTCTTTTCAGCAGATGATGCTGAAACAGCTGGGCATCCACATGCAAAAAAATGAATCCAGACACAGACTTTACATGCCTCACAAAAACCAACTCAAAATGGATCACAGACCTAAATGTAAAACACAAAACTACAAAATTCCTAAAAGATAACGTAGGAGAAAACCTAGATGACCTTGGGTATAACAATGACTTTTAGATACAACACCGAAGACACAATCCATGAAAGAAATAATTGATAAGCTAGAGTTCATTAAGATATAAAAGCTTATGCTCTCCAAAAGACAGCATCAAGTGAATGAGAAGCTATAGACTAGAAGAACATATTTGCAGAAGATATGTCTGATAAAGGACTGTTACTTAAAACTGAACGATAAGAAAACAAGTAACTCAGTTTACTATTTTTTATTAAATTTATTAGGGTGACATTAGTTAATAAAATTATATAGGTTTCAATGTACTATTCAACAATACATCATCTATATATCGCATTGTGTGTTCACCACCCAAAGTCGAATCTCCTTCCGTCACCATATATTTGACCCAATTTAAAAATGGGCCAAAGATCTTAACAGACACTTCACCGAAGACAATATCCAGATGCTAAATAAATATATGAAAAGATACCTCATGTCTCATGTCATCAGGGAAATTCAAATTAAGAGAACAAGACATCATTACACACCAATTAGAATCACCCAAATCCAGAACCCTGACAGCACCAAATGCCGGTGAGGACGTGGGGCGGCAAAACTCTCACTCGTCACTGGTGGGAATGCTACGGGGGGCAGCCACTGTGGGACTCTCACTCGTCACTGGTGGGAATGCTACATGGTGCAGCCACTGTGGAATACAGTTTGGCTGTTCCTTACAAACTAAACATACGTTTGTCATACGATTCAGCAATTTCACTCCTCGATATTTACCCAAAGGAGTTAAAAACTTATGTCCACCCAAAAGCCTGCCTACAGATGTTTATATCAGCTTAATCATAATTGACAAAACTTGGAAGCAACCAAGAAGCCCTTCGGTAGAGGATAAATAAACTGTGATATATGCAGTCAACGGATTGTTATTCTGAGCTAAAAAGAAATGAATTATCACACCATGAAAAGACATTCAGGAAACTTAAATGCATATTAATAAGTGAAAGAATCCTACCTGGAAAGGCTACTTACTGTGGGATTCTAAGTATATCCTGGAAAAAGGCAGGCAGTGAAATGATCCTTGGTTGTCAGCAATTAGCAGTGGGTACGGAGGAATTAATAGGTGGAGCGCAGATAATTTTTCAGGCAGTGAAATGATTCTGTGTGATACCATAATGATGGATGCATGCCATATTATATTTGTCTAAATCCATAGAACGTACAACACCAAGAGTAAGCCCTTTGGTTTACCGTGGACTTTGGGTGATTGTTATGTACCAGAGTAGGTTCATCAATTGCAAGAAATGCACCATTCCGATGGGGGATGTGTGGAGGCAGAAGATATATGGAAATATCTATACTTTCCCCTTAATTTTGCTGTGAACCTAAAACTGATCTAAAATAATAAGTTCTTGATTGAAATAATTGTATTTACATATGCGACCTGATTCCATAAGGATCTGTTGAGTAACTACCTACACATGGCAAGAGACTAGGATGGAAAACACATTCCACTGCAGTCCCAGGTGGCAACTAGAACGAGAGGGGGAGAACTGTGCACCACTTCCCAACAGGGGGGCCAATTATGAATTTTTCCTGTCTCTAATGATCATTGTAATTGACAACAGAACTAGATTATTTTGCTGGGGTGGGTGGTTCTAGACCAGATTGGTCTGTCATGCCCTCGGTTCATGCCCGCTGCTACGATGAGACTGAGGTAGCAGGCAGAGGTGGCCTAGAAAAATTACTATCTAGTATTAATTGAATGCTTGCCCTTTCTGGTCAGTGTTCCTCAGCATTAACATCAATTTACACATTTAATCTTCACAACCACCTTACGAGGGAGGAACTCTTATTACTCTCCCATTTGGTAGATGAGGAAACTGAGGCTCAGAACAAGTAGCGTTGTCAGGATTTGTGAAGCATCTGAGATTTTCTGTGACCTGCAAGCTGAACTTGCTGTGGTTCCATGAATGCTGGTAAAAGGCATGAGATTCCTGGCTCAGAGATAAAGGACCGTGTCTTAATATCTCAAGTATCGGGATTTCTAGAACCTACCCTCTGAGTCCCAATTCCCACTGTGTGACATGAAAAGGACAAACCGACACCTGCACAAGAGTCGTGTTACAAGAGAGAGCTCAGGAGCCTGAACTTCTCGCAATGGGCAGTACGCCTGCCAGTCTTTCCTCTCGAGGGAGATATTATCACTATCTTCCAAGACTGTTGGCTAATCCAGAACAAAGAGCAGTCAGTGCCTTGCTGAGATATGCAGAAACACATGAACATCATGGAGAATTGTCTCCCAACATAAAGCACTTACCCAAGGTCATGAGTGGCAAAGCTTGGATTTAAACTAGGGCACTCTAGAGCAGCGGTCCGCAACCTTTTTGTCACCAGGGATTGGTGCTCCTGTGAGAATGTGATGCCTGATGACCTGAGGTGGAGCTGAGATGGGGATGATAGTGCTGGGGAGCAGCTGCGAATTCAAATGATACTTCTCTCCCTTGCTCGCTGCTCACCTCCTGCTGTGCGGCCCAGTTCCTAACAGGCCACAAATCGGTACCAGTCCACAGCCCAGGGATTAGGGACCACTGCGCTAGAGCCCTCATGCCTCACCACAGGCCCCGTCCCCTCTTGACGTTATCAGAGCATCTGACTGATGTGGGTGGTTGAGTGGGCAGGGGAAGAACTTTGAGGATCCAGGGGAAGGTTCTTTAGGATCTTAGGTGTCTTGGGCCATGTGTCTAACCTGGAACTTATTACCCTCTGAGGAGTAAGCAGGGGCAGGGAGTGAGCAGACCAGGGAAGGGAGTATACAAGTGAGCTGGAATATGAAGAAATAGAAACAGGCCCAAGAAGATGAATGTGACGTGTTTTGACAAGATAAGAGAGAATGGGAGTGAGGGCAGAGCTGAGAAAATGCTTTGGTTGGAATCCTTGACCCCGTGGCTCACTCTGACCCGCATGACTTGTGGGAAGGCCCTTGCATTTCAAGGGTTAAGTCCGGCATGGCCACCGTGAAATACAGAGCGGTTTAAAAGCTTTCATGCAGAATGTCTCATAGTAGATCAGCAGGCTGGGGACCTGAGGGCACAGCCAGCCCCTCACTGACCGTTCCTTTCCTCAATGAAACCCTGACGGCAGGGACACTGCATAGGAGGACAGCTCAGGGGGGTGGTTTCGATGGCAGGGACTCTGTGTTTGACAAAGTTCTAATCTAGGTTAGGGCTCAATGCCGAGGGCTCTTTGGAATAAAATCATCTCTTTATTAATGAGATCCAGCCCCATCTCTCTGATAGAAATGATGGGAAAAGGTGTCCCTTTGGTGCTATTCAAATGAACGGGAGAGAACAGTGGGTGTTTTTAAAACTCTCTCCTTATCATAGGAGGATGGAGCTCATTAGCGAGGGGAATGATTTTGCTGGGGAAAGGCTGTTACAATAAGAAAACATAACCTACTCAAGATGAACCAGATCCAAGTCAATTAGGCTGGAAAAAAAATGGGTGGGGGAGAGAGAGCAAGCGAGCTTCAAAAATACCACCTCTGTCCTTCCATTCATTTGAATAACAGCAAAGGGACATTTTAGTTTTTTAATCATTTTTTTTTTTACTTGAATCAGTCTGGATCTCATTAATATAGAAATGATCTCACTTAAAAAGGCCTAGTGTTAAACTCCTGTTCAACTGAGATTAACCGAATCAAACATGATGTGACCAAAAAGAGAAGTCTCAAGTATTATAGCTATTTCTGATACACTGCGCTCTGCCTTTAAAAATAAAACGGTACACACGATGCTTCTTATTCGGCTTCTTTTGATGTATCTGGAACACATTTCCTTAGGTAAACTGGAACTGAAGTCGCAGTGAAATGTGGTTAGCCACATGCAGTTACTGCAAAAGAGGGGATTCGAATAATTTATATGTGTCTAAGCTGGAGGAGGGTCTGCCAGGCAATGTCAACTACTGAGAAAACATATCTTCCATAAGGGATGCATTTTCCTGGGATCTGCCAGGGACCCTCATCATATTAATCTTGCTGGGCCACGGTTCCTATATGTCGTCAGGTAAATACACTGAATGTGAAGGTTTCGCAAGCTCAGCCCTGTTGATCTTTAGGGACCCGGACACGTGGAGTCCTGTGCTCCGGAGTTGTTATGTACATTACAAGATGTTTAGCAGCACCCTTGGCCTTCACTCTAGATTTCAGTAGCTCCCTCCCATCCAGTTATAACAACCAAAATGTTTCCCAAATATTGCCAAATACACCCCAGGGACAAAACCACGGTTCTCTCCCGCCCGCCGTTGATAACCACTCATTCAAGGTAATCTTGGCAAGAAGGAGAAAGGAAGAGTAGAGTGTATCACAACAGTTATGACTCGGTTGACTTTATCATCTTGGCTTTGTTCCAGAAGTTTCTCTCGAGTACCTTGCTCTCCCTCCCATCCCAATCTGCACTGTGCACTTGTTTGCTCCGTCCCCTCACTCCATGGTCATGTAACTAAGGGACCCTCTTCACCCCCAGCTAGGGTAGGTACTCCCAGCAGGAGGGGAGGGTATGTCCTGAGGTCACAGGAAACACGCACAGCAAAGGGATTCTTGGCTCTGGGGTCTCCTAGGTGTAGAGTCTGTAGTGCTGGCAGAGATGAGAGACAGAGACAGAGACAAAGACAGAGACAGAGAGAGACAGAGAGAGACAGAGAGACAGAGACAGAGAGAGAAAGAGAGAGAGAGAGAGAGAGAGAGAGAGAGAGAGAGAGAACCTCCCTGGCTTCTCTCTTGCACCTGCGTCCGGGTCTCTGCCTTGGGCGCCCAGTGGCCACACAGACAGAAGCCGGCCGGCAGGGGGAGAGGCCTGGAGAGGGGGAGGATGAGGCCGCAGTGAGCATCGGGTCTGAGCGAGCTGGGCCAGGGCCCATCCACACCCAACAGCATGGTGAGCTGTTACGTGAGCTGCTCCTTTGTATGGCGGTTCTCCTGGCTTTTCAGAGTTAGAAACTGCCATTGTCAGATGACTAGAATATGCCACCAGGAAACAGCCTGGCAGCCACTAACACCACTTCTCCCTAGCCTCAGCCATCCGAAACCTGGAGCAGATTCAAGACAGCCTCCTCTCATGTCGCTGAGGACGAGCTGCCCAGAAGGGAGAAGGGGCCTTGTGGACAGATATCAGCAACCCCCCCATGCAGGCCCAGCTGGAAAATATTTTAGCCTTTGCGAGCCATACCTCCTCACTCCAGTATCATAGCACAGCAGCTGCTGTAGACAATTCGTAACCCACCAGACATCACCTTTTGCAATAAAACTTTATTCACAAAAACGGCGGGCTCAGAGGATATAGATCACCAACCCCTGCTCTGTAGGGTCAACCACGTGTCCCTAACTCTCCAAGGACAGTAGCATGAATTTGCAGTCATTCCTTGAGGAGGTGGTGGGAGTGGGGGGCGTTGCAAGTTTATAAAGCACTTTTTAGTCTAATGGTCCACGTTTAATGTAAACATAAAGGTTATATTATTCACCCTTCAAAATACACTACTCATCAGGAGATTATTTAAAACATGATTTAAACTGGGAGACAGACCTAATCGCACAGGAAGAAAAGAATTTTCCACAGGGCGTGTGTCTTGTCTCGCAGAAAAGCACGTCAGTTTCCTTGGCAAATTCACAGCCTGGCATCCTCTCTCATGCACGCTCCTAACGGATTTACAAATGCAAATCAGCCCCGCGCCAGAGCCGGCGATGTCTTAGACGGTGTTTATTACGCGTCTGGTGTGCCCGCACACACATGCGATGATCACTGCTTCTTCCCCCAGAACAATTAGCGGCGGGCCGGACTCCCATCGTTCCTCTTACAGTAGGATCTCTGATGTGGAGGAGAAAACGCACCCCCTTCACGGGATCCCTCGCCTCTGCCGCGAGGAAGCGGCTTCTTCTCCTGGGGATGCGAGACGTGTGGTTTCCGTGCAGACCTGTCTCCATGCAGGACATTTCAGGAAATGAGACACACGCCAGCCCTGGGCGCCAGCTGGTCTGAAATAGTGCGGGCAGTCCACGGACGCACCCGGTTGATGCCAGTCCTGTTCCCACTGCACGCCGTCCCCTGCTGGCTCCCCGCGCGCTCTGGGGGACCTTTAGTTCCTGAACCTTGGGGCTCCTCTGGAGTCATCTCCCTTTCCCCCAAAGATTCCACGCTGGATGGCAGCCCTGGCACAGCCTCATTCTGATGGGGCGATACAGTTTGGAGGGTAGAGGCGTGAGTTCTGGCCTCAGAAGTGTCCGGGTTCATATTCCAGCTCCACACGGGCTCGCTGTGTGACTCAGGGGGATCTCCGGGCCTCAGTTTCCTCGTTGGAGAAATGGGAGCAATGACAGCTGGTACGGGCTGCACCGCGTGCCCCCAGAATTCCTACAGTTAAAGTTCTAACCCCTGAGACCTCAAAATGTCACTGCATTTGCGGGAGGGCCTTTCAAGAGGTAATTAAGTTAAAACGAGGCTGTGAAGTCGAGCCCTAATCCAGTACGACTGGTGTCTTTATAAGACACAGGGATCAGAGCGCAGATGGGCACAGAAGGAAGACCAGGAGAAGACACAGCAAGAAGACGGCAGTCTGCAAGCTGAGGAGAGAGGCCTCGGAAGGAAGCAGCTCTGCCTGCACCTTGACCTTGGACTTCCAGCCCCCCCCCAACTGTGAGGAAACGCGTTTCTGTTGGTTAAGTCCCGCCACCCCCAACCCCCATCTGCGGTGCTTTGCGGTGGCAGCCCAGCGGAAGAATGTGATGCCCACATCTGCGGTGCTTTGCGGTGGCAGCCCAGCGGAGGAATGTGATGCCCAACCTACAGCACCGTCCCGAAGATCGTAGCATGTAATGGACGTACTGTAGATACTCATCTTCCTTCTGGCTGCTCTAAGTACGAAGGCTCCTTCCATCCTGAGAACACACCACATATACGTGTCTTAGTGGACAGCAGGGCCAGGCGAGGTAGCCCGCTCACGCAGTGGTCGCACGCTTCCTGATTAAACGCATCTAGAGCCGGCGCGCTCACCTCTGGCAATGCAGCCTTCCAGACTCAGCGCGTTCCATCGCTAGAGAGTTCTTCACTAGTCTAAGCCTGACCAGTCTGCCTGTACCTCTCCCCTGCTGCTCCCATTAAACCTTCGGCAACGCACGAAACAAGTGAAATAGTTGCATATGGGCTCGAGTTTATGTTCTCGGGGATGAACGAGGGTCGTACCTTTGATGTGCCCACGATGCGATTGCAAATCCCTGCATCTCTCCCTTTGTGGCCTCTGAAGTACACAGTCTGCTCTATTTAAACAGCTCGTGGAGCGTGGGTCCCAGCATCTACCCTTTGGCGCTCAGGATGACTATTTTGGTGGTTTTTTTGCACTTACGTAGCAGACCTCACAAGGTTCATCAAGATAGAAAAGATACTCTTTAATTAGGTTAATATTTTATTTATGTTGCATTCACCCCCTGGTCATGTCTAACAGAGATTCTATTTACAATCTTGCCAAATACCACAGAATCAATCAACAGGACCTAAATTTACTTTTTCAAAAGATGCTATTTGAACGAGATTTACATTTAAAGGTTTGTGTTTGCATTTCCTGCAGGCTCCCTGCTTGGTTCATTCTGTCCAGACAACCCTCTACAAGAGTATCAACTTACACGAGCTTTCGGAAGAAGTTGGATGTTACTTTCTCTGCCCCTTTGCACAGATTAATAGTCTTTAAAAGAAAAAAAATGAGGAGCAGTGTGCCTGGGAAAATGATTAAACTAAAAGTCAAACAACTCATTATCACAAAACTACAGCTGCTGTCCTAAATTTAATAAGATAGCAGAAACGAGAGCCAGCATTTGTAAAGGCCCTACCAAGTGTCGGGCGCTGTAAAGCTGCAAGTTTCTTACTTGTAAGCATCAAAACAAACCAGTGAGGAGATATGACTGTTCTGCCGTGAACCATATTCCTGACATAGGAATTAGCTCACATACAGTAGGTAAATAGGGAATATTGTCTGTATCATGCAGAAAAGGGGTTTGATTCATGAGATGTATATTGCATTTTGCACCATCCAGAAACAGTAGCTAAACTTCAAGTGCACGAGCCCAGTGGATCCCAGCAGGCTGAGGAAGAAAACAGCCCTGTATCAGTGATAACTGTTCTCCTGTTTGTCTTGGCTCAGTTTCACCACAAGTTCATTCTTGGAAGTGCTTATTTTGTGGTTCCCCCTAGGCTCGATACATTTCATCCTTAACCTTCCCTGACACCCCCGTCCATTAGAACCTTTTACCTTAAATTACAGGTGAAGAGTGCCAGTTAAAGGCTGCATGCTTTTATCCATTCGAATTCGACACACCTTCGTTAAGCGAGCCAAACCTTCATCCGCGTATTTTTAGGGGTCTAGCTGCAAAGTTACATACCTACTGAGTTGCTAGCTCTTCTCTTCGTGCTATTTCTGCCCTAAGCCCTGCTATTTTTAGCGTGTGATTTTGCAGGATGCGAGCTTTTTCAGGAGCACATATATCGCGTCATGGCAGGAAGATATTTGAACGATGAAGAGGCTGATGCTTTGTACAAGTCAGATAACTTTCATAAAACCACACAGCAGGAAGATGATGGGGTTTGACTTAAGCCAGGTCCCTCTGTCTGTCCTGAAGCCCACACTCTGTCTGTTCTGTAACCTTCACCCTCATAACTAGCGTCACCCGAGGGCGAGGTACTTTTTCCTGTGTCCTCGCGTTGCTAGGTTCAAGATTTGCAAAATAGTAGTCAGTACTTCCATTTCACTGGAGCCCAAAACCAGATTGAAAGCGGGGGAAGAAAAAGGATGTTGCAAATGTTTAAAATATCAATAAAATCAATAAAAATAAAAATAAATAAAATGAAAATCAAACGAGGTGCACATATCACACCTCTCTTGTTCCAAGGTTCTGAATTTATGAGAAACAATGTGGAAAATGGGCGGTTGGCAGAGTCTGGCACACGGTAGACGCACAGTGGAATGGCACCTGATCTGTGGCT
Source organism: Pteropus alecto (assembly GCF_000325575.1). Classification (NCBI taxonomy): domain Eukaryota; kingdom Metazoa; phylum Chordata; class Mammalia; order Chiroptera; family Pteropodidae; genus Pteropus; species Pteropus alecto. The sequence goes on from NW_006494609.1 coordinate 20,122,890, forward strand.
CTCAAGGACTACCCTGACAATTCACGCTTGGAACCCGAGGATGACGCACGTCGAACATCGTTAGCCAGCCTCCCCCACGTTCTGCCTTCATCCGCCGCATGAAAACGACCTGCCATGATGCAGATGTCCTTATCGTAAAGCTGAAAATAATCCACGTAAACCGCCCCTGACATTGTGACCTTGGTTTATGGGGGAAGCAATGTAGCCTCAGGCTGCACTGAGATCCCCTAAATTAAGGATTACTTCTCAGTCTTGGAGGAGATTGTTGTCTTAATACTATCACTTAAGTTTGCCTGATTTGGACTTCTGTAGAAGTGGAAATGCACCATCTGTCTCCCCCTGCATCTTGTTCTCAGACGCCCTTCATAAAACCGAAGGCGAGGGTCCGTGTGACAGGATGTGCCCTGGAGATCACGGGCCAGTGAGAGGAAGTAGAATTTCTGGATTTAAGGTCTTGGCACTAGATAAGCTGTTACTTCTGTTGGTTACCGGGACCCAGGCCTGGCTTCACTTTTTTGCCAGCTTTTTCACCCTAGGCACGTTGTCTCCCACCGCTTTTCAAGGAATCAGTTTCCCTTTCTCCCCACAGAGAGTCAGTGTCTCTTTCCAGGGGCATTTCTTATAGATCAGGCCAGTGACAGGGCGTGGCCGTGTGCTTTAGGCTGTGCAGGACTATTGGAACATAAGGAAGAAACTAAGATGATGACGTAACCACCATTATTTAAAGTGACCTGACTGGCATAGGGGCTGTGGCACGGTTAGCAAGCATCGCCGCATCTAATCATTCGCTGTTTCCCTCCCCCCATTTGATGGTACATGCTGGAATAGAGTGCTGTCACCCGTCTGTGTGTGGTGTTGTTCTTTACGAGTGACAGGAACACATGTCCACACGAAGAAATTATTGTTCTCATCACAACGGACATCATCTAGCAGGAACAGGTGGTTACCTGCCAGCACGGACAGACAAGGCAGAAGAGTGTCACAATGGGGCATGGAGTGTCATCCACGGAGACACGAGTCCGTGTTGGCACCACGCTCCACATGAAGATGGACGCGGTGAATCTCTCATGCTCCACCGTGACCCAAGAGGGCAGGGGGACACACCTGCTAATGCAGCACTGACACCGAGACGAGTGTCCCAATTGAAGGATGTGCCAAAGATGCGCAGCCGGTCTCCTCGGAGGACTGAGAGGCTGCGGCGAGCACACGCTCAGAGTCACAGAGACACGGAGAGCAATGACACGTGCTGCAGCCCGGACCACCCTGAGCGCCTCCCAAGGAGGCGACTGGTGGTCTGGGGACCCAATCGGGCTGCCTGTCTCCACTCCCGCCATTTCCAGAGACCCCGATCTCCTTCACTCTGGCTGCTCAGTGCAGCCTGAACCATGGGTATCTCCTTCCTGTCCGCTCAGATGCTATGTTTTGTTAAACATGACCCAATCATGCGGGAACCCTTAGTCCTGCTAAACAGGATGACGGTAGCTCTGTTTATTGGGTGCCTACTGTGAGCCAAGAATTCTACAGATGCTTTATCATGAAATCCTCCTAAGAAACTCCATGAAAAGGTATTATCATCCTCATTCTACAGATGAGAGAACCAAGCCAGAGTTAAGGCTTAGGTCAAAAATACATTCTTTATTCATATATTTAATATTAATTTATGGGCACCTACTATGTGCTGACAACCGATTCAGGTGTTGAGATATCGGGCGTCCGCCATGGCCTTTGATTTGTGCTTGCAACACTCCATTGACAATAGGCACCAGGTCCACACACTCTGCCTGTCATCCTTGCTTCTGACAGGCACCCTCTGCCCAGCCAGGAGCTTCTCCTGGAGGAGTTGACTCTAATAAGAGGAACACCAGCCTTTGATTTAATCTACGGGCTTATGTAATATTCGAGTCGGAAGGAGCCTTAGTAGTAATTTAGCCCACAGTTTTGTTTTGGTTCTCTCGAGCTATCCCACTAGGAACCCCTGGGGTTTCTCAGAGGTCCTCGAGGATCCCAAGGGAAGTGTGATGGTGGTGCAGCGAGGTTGGGGGCTGGGCCAGTTGAGCAACTGTCCCTCGGACACACCCACACACGTCCTCTGCTTCAAGGGACAGAGTCCTGCTCTTCTCTGGCTCTCATGTAAGGCTTCCACGATTCCTTCTTCTGAATGAGGCTACTTGCCCCCAACCCATGGCCAAAAAAAAAAAAAGAAACACATTCTCCTGATCTAACCCCATCCTTTGTTCTGCTGAAGTTCTTAAGTGTCCTGCTCCAGTAAGTAAGTAAGTAAGTAAGTAAGTAAGTAAATAAATAAATAAATAAATAAATAAGGGGATTTTTTAAAATGAATAATTGGAAAAAAAGAAGCAAACTATTTAGAAATTACCACGTGCTTTCTTTGAGGACCAGGATGAGGGTTGAGTCCTTCAGCCCCTGTATAAGTCACATCCACAGCAGTGCCGACCCAGTACCGTACACTCAGAACACCAGCTAGTGACATCATAGGATGAGCTGGGGGAAATGATGGCGGCGCAATCAGCAGGACCCTAACGAACGCCTGGTATGCCCTTGCCTGCCCCCTCCGTAAGGCGTTTGAACTCAAAGGAGAAAAACATGCAGTGTCGATCGATTTACAGCTCCTGACACTGGTCAGACACAGCAGGCTGCAGCCTCCAAAAATCAGGCCGTGACCAGACCTCTTCCAAGAACAGCTGAAGGCTGGACATGGACGTCCCCCCAAGTGTGCACATGCCCCCTTGGCCACCTGCCCAGAGGTGACACCAGATCTCTCTTCTAAGACTTCCCTCCCACAGCAACACTGGTTCTTTCTTCCTCGGGCACCTGCTCATAATAGGATGAGAGAAAACTCATTTAGTAAAAGTCTGCTTTGTTTTATTCAACTACATTGATGCCTTTAACCTTCAAAATAGCCTGACTGATTACATATTACAAATCTGAGAGTTTGAAACTTTAACTTACTGGCTTGGGCTCATTCAACAGCGAAGGCACAATGAAAATAGTGTCCACTTCCAAAGCGACTGCTCCAACTGGTGTCAGACACTCTGCGATGACACAGAGACATAATTTGGAAGACTCCAGTTTACAGCTTATTGAAATATTCTGATTTTAACTGTGTTTTTTGAAAGGATCTACGTAGGCCTCTCCTGTTGATCAGACCAGCCAATTCATTCTCAGAGGCAGTCAGAAAATCTAAGTTGGGCTTTTGGTGGGTTTGAACTTAAAATCCCCGTTTTGGCCAGAATGTAATCAGCATAGAAAAGTACTTCAATAAATTTCTATACTCACAAATACCTACACACACACACACACACACACACACACACACACACACACATGAGTAATCTTATAGAATCAAGGACAGGGCGTATAGTACGACCACATAAGAGACTAGATACAGAATTCAGAAAGCTACTGGGAACACAGCAGCCTCCTCTTCTTGACTCGGCCCCTGTCAGCACGTGTGTTCCATCCATCCCACTTTCTCCAAAGCCACATCTTCAGTCCAGCACATGACACACAGGGAAGTTGTAAAAACTCCAAGGTACACAGTCCTAATCCAAGCAACCGGTCCTGAGCAAACAGTGCTTTTCAAACCCACATATAACTCCCCCCTTGTAGACTGCAGGCTCTGGTTTCAGGGCAAAATGGCTTATGAAGCACATTAATATAGTCCTTTCTGCTCTGAACACATGGAAATACTAGATGAAACATGTAAATTATCTAACAAATATTTAGCTGAGCTCTGAAGCCAGAAGAAAAATATGCGGGGGCTAGAAATGAAGAAGAAATCCAGAGTCACTGATGGATCTGGACCAGACCCCAGCTAGACAAGCTGGCTTCCTGGACTCCACCCTTCTTCCAGGTACGAGAGTCTAGAACACCAGCTCAAAAGCAGCATGACAAAAACGCAAAGCAAAAAGTAAAGAATTGCCTTTTCCTTGAACTGGGACTAGAATATCTCAACCCACTGGGGAGAAGCTCGCTGCCTACCTGGCCCATGGTGAGATGAGAACCCAAAGGTGCACAGCAGTAGGTGTGGAATTCAAATATAGCCATGAACCTTGCAGGAGCTGGGCAGAGGCAAACGCAAAATTTTCCCAAAATTCACCTCCATGCCTCAGGCCGTGCAGAGAAAAGAAGGTCCACTGAAGATAATGTCCACGGGAAATGACGTAGAACACAAGAATTACAAAACATCCGACAGCATAAATGACCGTTTACGGATTAAAAAGTGGGAAAACTTACACCTATGAAATCATGTCAAGTCGGGACGTCCGAAAGATACTTATAATAAGAATATTTAATATAGACAAAGATATGAAAGATCTTCATTCATAATGCGAGAAATACCAATGGAAAACATGAGGGAAAATAATCCATTATAAAGCCTAAATATCCAAAAATACAATAATTGAAAAGATGTATTTTAATTTTAATAACTGAATAAAATAGTAGGCTTAGCAGAAAATGAGAGAACTAGTAAATTGGGAGGGAGAAGAATGCTAAAACTGTGTCTTTCAGAAGAATTAAGAGAAAGAAAAACATGAAACATAAATTTAAAAATATAGATCAAACTTCTTGATTAGAAGAGGTAGGTGGAAAGAGCGTAGGGAACCGTGGAAACGGTTTCTGAAGAGTCAATGGCTGAAGTGTATCTGGAGATGGATGCAATACTGTCATTTGTTAGTCAAAAGATGTATCATTTTTGCTTCCTACAATTTCCATCGAATTGGCCCGGAACTCCAGAGAAGGCTGGAGCTCAGTCACCATGTCGTGAATAGGAAGTGACTTAGAGGCCACCGAAGTAGAAATATAAGAGGAGGCCAGGTCATATTCTGAGAGCTGTCATTCAAGCTGTGATCAGCCTGAGTCTGATTATATTATCAAATAAGGGGGGCTGATTAAACCCTGATTAGTTTAAGCTACTGTTTTGAGGGGCACTCTACTACTTGTAGTTTACATAAACATTATCAAATTGGGAAAAAAAAAACAGATTTTCAGATAGTTAAAGACTAAGAATTCTAGCCACAGACTTTCATTGAAAGATCCACTACAGGAGATATGTTAGTAAGTTCAATTAAGTCAGTAGAAGTAGGAAGTGAGAAGTGATGATTATGAAACAACTTGGTGACACATGTTGAAAATGCTAAGTCAGGAATGACTTTATCAAATAATAATCATGGTTACTGTTCCTGTTAATCTTATATGCACAGAGTGAGTTAGAACTAAGATATTGGATAATAACTGGTAATTTAGTGGAATGAGTGGGATTCACAGTGAATTAAAAACTTTGAAGTTTTTGCCCTGTTTGGGGAAAGAATAAAGGCGCCGATTTGCTTTAGACTTTGTCTAAAGATGTAAATTCAAATTTAAGGGTAACCATAGCAGCCCTGAGATCTTAGAAGGTCGACATCCCTTCCATCCCTTCTAATCCTTGACCTTCACGCTGCGCACCTCACGGGCAGTGGTCCTTTCCGGTGTGTACATCTGGTTCACGCACCACTGGACGGAGAGCGGAACTCCTCAGTAGCCAGTGGTCCATTCTTGAGATGGCCACAGGGGCAATGATTCTCAGAGAAGGCAGGCGTGGGCAGCACCCTGAAGATGGCTTCGCCCTTGGTGACTATGAGCTATTCCTCTCTCCATCATTAAAAAGTTGTGTGGCCTTGAAGAAGTCACGCCACTTCTCTCAACCTTAGACTCCCCTCCTCCATGCAATAGGTTAATTAACACCTCACTTCCAGTCTACAGGGTTCGTTGGCTGTGAGCTAATGATTATAAGTGCCCCCTAAAGAGACGATCATGTGGTGGTGGTGTTATTTTATATTCCAATGGTTTTTAATGCTTTTGGAGAGGTTTTTTTTTTTTTTTTTAATCCCCAGAAAGGAGACTTTTTTTTTCCCCCGGAATAAAACCAACTGTCTACCTTTGTACAGAATTTTGCACTCGCCTCTTGAACGCCCTGTGTGACACTCGATGAACTTTGGTCGAGCCACCCACACACATGGTGACAGAGAGAAATCATTGGCAGGGAACTGCTGGCTTCACCCACAGGAGGAAGAAAGCTAAAGAACTCCTGAGGAAGAGGACACCTACTTTAGGGAGTGGGAGGGAATCATAGAAAAACTGCAGGCAGTAGGGCTCAGGCCGGGAGGTGGTGGGTGTGGCTATGTCTGGCACGCTGACCTATTTGTTGCCTTGCTGGACTGTGAGAGGCACCAACAATCTTTCTTCTGCCTCTTGATTTTTCCTACAGATACGACCTTTATTTGAAGGGACAGGAATTTCACTCACTGTCTTTGAGAATGACTGTCAAAAAAAAAAAAGAAAACCACATAAAAAACCCAGCTTGTTTTATTTTTTTGTACTTTAAATCCTCCTAATCCACTCTCTCTTGGCATGGAGTATTTTCTAGAACAGAAAAGCTACCAAGTGCCATCCTGCCGGGTCTGCCAGGCACATGGCAAACCCACGTCTCTGGTCTTGCCTCTGAGCCTCGGAGAGCCTTCTCGAAGGGTCCCTCCCTCTGGTCCATCAGCAGCAGCCTCAGCCAGCTCCCCGAACTCCTGGCTTCACCTTCTGTGATTTTCCCCACGAGAACGTGTAAGGCTTTTCTCCTTGTGTTCAAGGCTCCCGCTCTTCTCCATCCTGGCGCGCCTCCACGACTCTGACAGGTGTCCGTAAGTTTTTTCCTTGATCTGATGGCTCTTTCACGACTCAGATCGGTGACCTGCTTCCTATCTCTTAGCTCCCCTGACACCAAATACTCATCATTGGCATTCATCCTTTATAAGACTCACGGAGAAGAGGGCCCCCACAGATCTGGCAGGTTATTTTGCACCCCCTTGCCTATGGAATTATTTCTAAACCTCCCAACAACTCTATTAGCTGTATCATTCATGTTCAGAAGTGAAGAGATGGGGGCGGGCCTCACGCCCTCTAGATGATAGGACCAGACTTCAAATAGAAGAGCCTAATCGATTAGTGTCTTAAAGCCCCTCTCTGCATGGATTTCTCCTCTTCAGTGGGACAGCATGTGCTGACTCTGTCAGGATTGCACATGAGCATCCATGTGCTAATGCACCGAACCCACACTAACGAGTGGAAGATTGACCCTATTAGCGTTCCCACTGAGAAATAGGGACACTGAGACTCAGAGAGGCTAGCTTCTGGGGGCCTCAGAGCTAATAGGGTGAATCCAAGCCATCTGAGCATCAAGTCCACCTTTTTGACATCTTTCTACACAGTCCCTCTTCTCCCGCAGTAAGGAATCATGAGTCAGAGTCCAGGTCTCAACAGCTCTCTGCACTCTGCTGGATAAGGGTCGATGTCCTCCATGTTGTCATTTCTATGCATTTGGAAAGCTCTCAGAGAGGTGGGGAGAGATGAAGAGGGACTGTGTATGTATGGATGTAACACCCATCCATACTGAAGGGTGGCCCAGGAGATGTCCCCTGAGCTGCTGGGTCCTAGAGCTGAGTATTCACCACATTAATTCTCTCAGGGTTCAGGAAGACATAGATTTTATTTCTTCTGATTGGACCAATAATCCCAGTGAACCCTAGCATTTTATAAAATCTTCGCCTTTATTCTGGAGCAGTTAGAGAAGGAGAATCAAGAGATGCTTGCCTGGCAGGGACGCTGTACAGTCTGGCATCAAAGACCTAGAGGAGATGGATAACTCCCAGATCTCCGGACAGTTAAGGCCAGGTGAGCTACACAGGTGTTCTAGGAAGCCCCCATTCATGCATGTATTCTCCTTAATCTGTCTGGAGCATGGACAAGTATTACATCCCTTCTCTCCTTGTATGGGGTTTTAAGGATGCTACTAAAATGCAGGAATGGGGCTCAGAGAGCCACCTAATGGATCTCTGGGGAGTCATGAACAGCTTCCAAAAAAAGAATGTGCCTGGGCATTAAGTGGGGGTTACTGTAGAGTGTCTTGAAGAGGGAGGAAAGAAGGCCTAAAGGAAAAGGAAAATGTAAACACATTTAGGAAACTCAAAGGTTCAAAATAGTTGGAAATTAAAGCACTCAGGAAATGGCATTAAGGAAATGAGGAAAGAAGACCTTGAGGACAGAAGCAGGACCAAGCGATGAAGGACATGGGATGCCATGATGATGAGGAGTTTGAACTTGACTCTGAGGGTGGTGGGAGCCACTGAAGATTTTTGAGCAAGGAAGGAGGTTGGCAAAATTGAATCCATGGGAAGATATCAAAAAGAGGGATTGCTGGGTCATCTGGTAACTTCATTATCAATTTTTTGAGGAAGCTTCATCCTATTTTCCATGATGGCTGTACCAATTTGCATTTCCAGCAGCAGCGTATGAGGGTTCCTTTTTCTCCACAACCTCTCCATGATAGCCATTCTAAGAGGTATAGGTGATATCTCATCATGGTTTTGATTTGCATTTTCCTAATAGCTAGTAAAGTTAAGCATCTTTTCATATGTCTGTTGGCCATTTGGATGTCTTCTTGGGAGAAGTGTCTGTTTGGGTCCTCTTTCCATTTTTTAATGGGATTGTTTGATTTTGTTGTTGTTGTTGTTGTTGTTCGAGAAATGCTTCCGAAGTGGCTTTGAATGTGACAGGAGAGCCTGGGGCATCAAAGATGATGGGTGCAGATCAGATATAGATGGGTGTCAGATGAGTATCTGCCTTATAATAAAAAACAGAGAGTCGATCCCAATGAGAGTTAGCATATACTGAGCTTTACTGTGAGCCAGGAGCTTTTTGCATGCAACTCGCCTGTTTAATACCCACAATAATGGAAGGGTTAAATAACTTGCCCAAGGTCTCACAGCTAGTAAGTGGCTAGGATTCAAACCCAGGCAATCAGAGTTTCAAAGATATGCTCATAACCATCATGATATCACTGCTACCTAGCTTAGCTTTGTACCTGTTGAGTTTCAAGAACTTTGCGGACATATCAAGAGTGATTCTCAATAGTCTATTAGGTTGAGTGTACCAAATTCAGAACAAAAAAAGAAGCAGATACACGGATTTGTGTGCTTTTCAACAATTATAAATGTAGAGGAGACACCCAGTGGGATGAGATCTCGGAGGAGGCCCAAGGATTTGTCAATAAGGAGTCTGCTCACTAATTCTTATACTAAATCATTTAGATTATTGATTGGATACCTCTTGTGGGCCTAGCACTGCAGTCTTAGGCCAGAGTACAGGACTTTATTTAATAGATTAGGATGTTAGCAAAGAAAATGTTGATTGTCATTAAGAATACATAAGCTCGTGTACATTAAAGCGTATAACAAACACATACATGTGCTACCTACATAATACACATTTATAGAAAAGGAGTATTGCTTAGCAGAGTGCCCCAAATCGAGAAACAACAGGCCATGAGGTGTTCTCTGTGTTACAACAACATTCTACATCTCTATGGCATTGGAATGCAGTGTGTTTGTCTTCCCCATCCCTGGAATATGTAGTTTCTTAGAGGATATGTAAGCATATATATGTAGGATTGATCATTTATTCTTGTATCGAGACAATTATTGATACCATCGGGGCTGAATGAATGCCTAATAAATACCTTTTAAAATGTCCAGCTAAAGCCTAGAAACATCCGTTATGGAAATGTCAACAGTCGATAAGCAAAGAGACTGTTTAATTATCTTTGTCTCACGTGGATTCTGATGGGGAAAATGATCACGTGTCTAACGAACCTAATGGGACGTTGCTTTTCACACGAATCTTGCTCCTGCGTGCATTCTAACAGTTATCTCTTTGTCCTTGCACTCTGTCTGTTTGTGTACGTTTCTTGTCTCCCACGCCCCTTTGAATTTCTAAGCTCCTTGAGAGTTGAGAACCTCTTCGAGGAGGGGAGATAAAGTGGAAGAGACACACGCTGTACAAGTAGAGAGAACTTGGTTATGTCCAACTCAACCACTGAGTGAGTAGCAGTCTGGATCTGGGACAAACCATGAGTCCTCCCGGGACCTCGGTTTCTTCATGTAAATAGGATCACCGGTACTCAACTCGTAGGTGGGCGGTGAGGATTAAACAAAATTGTACAGGAGAAAGGACCCAGAAGCATTTTGCTTTTGCGATGTCATTGGAATACACTTGGTGTAAATTTAATTACAATGAGAAGAATCGTATTTAAGGGCAGGTTGGTTGTAATTAGGTTTATCCACTGTAAGGATTCTTGGGTGGGGAATCAGAACATTTAAGAACTCCTTCAAATTATTGGCAATGTATTTGTCAGTGAGCACACATGTATTTTTCTTCTGAGGAGAGTGGTTCATCATTTTCAGGGGTGTGTGTGATCACTTGGTGCCAAGAGACATGTGAGGGACGATGTGGCAGTCACAAGGCTGCCTCCCTCGGTTTCCCTTTAAGCTCGGACTCGCCACTCAGCTGCAGGGAGTGTGATCTATAAATAGCATCCAGCTATCAGCTCCTTCGGGATATCCCCCACTGCAAAGAGCTGCTCTGCATAAGGTCAAGTGCTTCTTACAGATACTGCATCATGTGGTTGAGCTAGGTGGGAATAAAGACCTGAGCATTTCTTCTCAATCTGGGGCACTCTGCTAAGCAATACTCCTTCCAAAGAGCCCGCTGGTTACCTGAGACATTGTTGTACCTACATCAGTGTCCACCTTCTCCCCACTGCCTTCTCACAGGTGTTGATTCTTAGTAAACATTTTGCATCTTGGACTTCATGTTAGAATCTGCTTCTGGTGAACTTGACCTGCGAGAGAAAATAAATGAGAACAATAGAAAATTAGATGAGGGTAGAAGAGTATGAAAAAGTCTTAAGAGGGTGGGATGGTTATCAGGATCACATGCAGCACAAGGTTCAAGATAAGGGCAGAGGTGTTTCGGTAGGCTAAGAGCTAGTCCATAGGGCCCACGGAAACCAGTTTCACAGGACCAATAGGAAAGCTTTGGGTTAGATATTTGATAAGTCATTGGGGTATGACAACAGGAGACAGCTAGTTAGAACCCTTCTTTTGAGGCAAGAATGCTGAATGGGGATTGGGGGAGGGTCATGGGGTCAAGGAGAGATCCGAGAATGTTGATCATTTGCAGAGATAATTTTTTAAAATCTTTTCTTAAAAACCACATATTCCCCTTTAGACATATCTGAAAAAACTTGGCAAGAACAGCCCTCAAATCTCCCCCAAATTATTAAGTCAAATAATGGGCTTTCAGGAATATAGGAAGTTCAAAAGGCTGTCAGGTTGGAGCCAGACATCTGAGGAATGTGTGTGCCCCAGGAGGAGGAGAGCTTCCATTAAGACGTATCAGGTGGCGCTTATCAGGGAGCCCCATCAGCCAGTCAAAGGACAGGTTATTGTGTGTGCCAGGTCACTCAGAAATAGCCCCTCCAAAGTTAACTGCGAGCCGTGGGTTCAGCCCTCCCCTCCAACCCTGTTCAAAGAAAACACAGAACTCTGTGGTTTGGGCAGAAAAAAAAAAAAAACGCTGGAAGAAGATTGTGCATTGTAGAAGGCAAATGGATCAACAAGTCCCAAGGGGTCGCGTTCCTGGGCCACTGATTTCTGCTCCACCTCAGCGACAGCTTTTCAGGGCAGAAGACTCAGCCGCATGGGAGGATTCTAGCCTGAGCAGACGTGGCATCTCCCTCTGGTTCCTGCAGTGCAACTGAGACTTGCCAGCATTTTCTAAGTGATGTTGGGCCAAAGATCCATGGCAGAACGCCAAGGCACTAATGGTCTATCCAATAAGCTGGACACAAATATTGCCACTGACAATTAACCAATCTTGAGCTAAAAAGACTCTATTTCAACTGCAAAAGGCTAAAATTATAGAAAGTACCAGGGCCATGTCTCCACTGTCACTTCCCTCAGCCCCATCCTCATGGCCTCCAGGCACCATCTTTTTTTTCTGGCTTCGCAAGTGGTAATCTAATGAAATTTTATTTTCTATCCTGGGTGGGGAGCGGGTGCGGGAGACTATTAAAACACACTCAGTAAGGCTCAAACTCTTTTCAGATGTGCCGGTGCCCTTAGGGCCCTCCCGCTTGGTCTTCCCTGGAAACAGTCACCTTTGGCAATTAGACGTGTCCTCTCTGGCCTTCAGAACAGAGAGGGCGAGTCAATGATCTCGGGATCATTTAAGACTTCATCGATACTAACAATCCCGTGATTCCTGATGCCGATTCAGAATTCTATACATTACACAAGCAATGACGACAAGTTTCACCACTCAAAGACGAACACGTCATCTGTTTGGCTATTCTGCGGAAAACCAGCAATCAGGGATGGCTTACTTAGTCTAGCGATGAAATCTCTACGGCCTTTCCGACGTTGGGAAGGGCTTTCGCATTTGGCACTATCTCACTGGATCTACAAAATAGGGCAGTCATCACTTATACCTACTTTATAGATCAGGAAATCAAGGATTCTAAAACGCGACGCAAGCTTCCTGCTCGAAACAGCAAGACCCGGTGCAATCCAGACAGTTCCTAGTTCTGAGCTGCTGCAAGAAAATCCACTTCTTAAAAATATTCTGTATAGTCTATGGTCATGCCACCCTGAAAAAACCTGATCCTGGCTGATCTCGGAAGCTAAGCAGGGTTGGGTCTGATTAGTACTTGAATGGGAGACCACCTAGGAAGACCAGGCGCTGTAGGCGTAAAAAAATATATATAGGATTGTAAGCTGATAAGGTCCTTGCAAGCTGTGAGGTGAACCAAGGGTTGCCTCGCCTTAAAAAAATAAAAATTAAAAAATATACATCCTGCATAATGGTTGCCTGAGCAACCTCCGCAATCTTGTAAAAGAATTGCCACCAATGTGTGTGTTTGTCACAATGCAAGTTTCTTCTACATTAGGCTCCTACTTTAAAATCACCTCCAAATTATTAAACTTCCATAGAAAGAAATCAAACCAAAGGAAAAATAAAATGATCAAAAAACTATTTTATAAATAGCTTTATTAACAAATCAGGGACTTCTAATCTTGGCCAAAGGGATGCTTTGGAATGGATTTGTCCCAAGAATGCCCAGCCCCGACCGTGTGGCCTGTGCACACCCCACCGCACAGCCCGAGGCACTCACTCGGGAGGGCCACGGCGATCAGGTTTGTCATTTACAACACAAGGCCAACCAACAGATCCTGTTATTCAAACGCGCGAATCAGACCCAAGGAGAGGAGGCACTTTGATCTTTGCTCAGAGGAGACATTTGCAGCTCTTTTCACTTACTTTTCATTACTTCACCACAGGGGAACCATTTCCAGGAATTATAATGTTAAGCGGTATATTAAAAATGACTCTTGGTATTTTTTGCAATAAATAACACTTCCCATTTATTCTGAGAACACAAATGCTCACCAGAAAGTACCTCCATTGTCTGCCATGGAAGATACAGACTTAGTTCCTAGGAAAAGTGACACTCAGCTATTTGGAGAGCACTCGCTCTACACTGGTCCCCATACAGGGCGCAGATGACACAAAGATAAATAGGGCACAGGCCTTGCCTTCAGCAAGTGCTTAGCAGGAGCTTGAAGAGGCATCACCACAAAGTAGAAAGAGCAATAGCTTTGGAATCAGAAAGATGAGCATTCAAATGTCAGCTTTGTTGATTCAGCCAAATTGAATAGCTGCCCTTAGCCTCAGTTTCCCCCTAAGTAAAATAGGAGTAGTAATATCTGTTGTTCAGGGTCTTGGGAATATGGAAATAAATAAAGACCACTCAAATGAGAACAAACAGAGACCACTGATTTAGAGCTTGCTATAAAGGAGTCAGCTCCCACGGTGTGCATTTGGAGAGACTCAAAGGCAGGCGGGAGATGGGGCAGCTTGATAGGAACTACAAGGGAAGGCTTCAGGTGCGCCCTGACCAGATACTGTGGCCTGGGGAGGTGGCGGTGGCTAGCCAGGAGCAGGCATCTTATGTGATTTGCAGGGAGCACATTTGGTTTCTCCAGTTGGCCCTCAGTTGGAAGTGGGAAGAAGTGGGGACACCAGCAGTCATTGACCAAGTTCTAACCAAGCTCTGGGCTAGTCACTGCAGAGGCGGTGGTTTGTCTTCCTGGGATGGGTCAGATTTCTGTTGTCTTATATAATGTGACCATTATCCATTTGTATACTCAGTCTCTCAGGGAAACAGACAGACGGACACACACACGCATAGAGAGGGCTCATTATGTGATGATGATTACAACGTGATTCTGTCAGAGACGAAAGAAGCAGGTGTTACATGAGAGGTCCCAGGTCCTCTGAGAACCCTGAGAAAGATGTTGCTAACTCTACTTAGGTTAGAAGGGTTTGATTTTCATCGGGGCTTTGGGTTATGAGTAAGACTAAATATATAGGAATCAAAGAAAAGCCCCACTGTCACCAGGGAGGACATACCACTGCCAAGGACAAAGAAGTGAGCAAAGGAGGAGACCAAATGGTGGCCGAACCCCATGTCCTCTGGACTGACATGAGAGAGTCAAGTGGAAGGGAAGCCAGATTGGGGGTGCATGAGTGAGCTTCGAAAATAAGCTTGGATTTTACAGATATCAAGACAAAGATGAACACAAGAAAATGATCCTGGCCTAAACCAAAAAAGACCACGCCAAAGCAAGAATAACAGCAGAGAAGAACCCAGCATTTTCTTACAACCCGGCTTATGTCTATTGCTCAGAGCCCAATGCCTGTTACTCCGTGAAGGACAAGGTCTGGCCTTCTCAGGTCATGTCACTGGGGCTTTTGATATGCAGTGAACTGGCTCCAAGGAACTGCAGATACCCCAGAGCCCTGCACTGCCATGAAACCATGGCGCGAAGGACGTGTTCCTCTTCTTCCGAACGGGTTAGGGGAGTTTAGAATCAGAACTTTAAATTTATATTTTTGTTGGCTTACTGTCTAAGCAGGAAAAAGTCCAGTTGCAAAGAACAGAACACTTTAGCAAACATCAGTAGAAAGAGTGCCATTAAAAATCCAGAAATTGTGCACCTGTCTCTACAGTCAAGGCCGAAGTCGAGAGAATATCTGGTGTGTTAAGGCTCCTCTAAGCATTCACGTGTCTCCCTACTGATTTAGCAGCGGCACCTGAAGGAGGGTCTCCCACCCTTTGCCTTGCATGTGATCTTGGTTCTGAGCCATTTATCTTGACCCATTTGCTCTTCACCCACTGAAAAACTAAACAGTTCCCCAGCCTTTGACTTGGCGAGTCCATTAAAACTGTAAACTGATAACTAACCCCTATGGTCTGACTCCAAGCTCACTAAGTAACTTTCTGAGAGTAAATTAGCTCCCCAGTAGCCTGCCTGGAAAGTGGAAATGTGCAGGTCAGGAGGTCGTATCATCTAATGCTATTCATTAGCAGCGGAGTTTCTCATTCAAAATTGATATATTTTCATCCAGGCTTATAGATTACTCTCATGAGCAAGTTTACTCCTGAAGGAGTGAATTTTGCCATGCCTATAAATTAGACTTCTGACGACCACACTGTGGAACATTTTACCAAGGAAGGTCACCTTGTGAAGTGTCACCTGCCCATCCATTGACCTTCCCTGGTGGCCCTATGCATGTACGTCTTTCCTTGAACACTGCGTCTCCCTCAAATCACTCTGATGTCAGCACTTTGGATTCTGACCTGCCTAGAAACATCTGGAAGGTATGCATTCCTCTAGCAAACATCTATCGAAAAGAGCCGTAAGAAATCAGACACAATCCCATCTCTATGGAGTTTCTATTCTGATAAATAAACACAAACAATAGCAGAGAGTGATCAAGGCTATTGAGGAAGGCTACTCTAGACTGGACGAGGAGGGAAGACATCTCTGAGAAGGCAAGGCTCCAGGAAGGAAGAAACAGCCTACACTTTCTCAATCCCTTTTGTCCTCACAAAACAAGCCATTGATGCTTTGGCCCTTGTCTTGACCTTACTATAAATTGACTAAATCATATTTGACATTATATTCAGAATAGGGTGACATTAGGGAGAATTCAGCAGAGGGACCCAAGAATATTCGATTACAGCTTTCTGGAGAGAGAGAAATATGCACAAAGGATTGTGATAAAGAAGATGAAGAAAGTGCCATTTGATTGATGACTGAGCTTGGACCCAAAACTATAATGCAGAAAACTCAGATCACTTAGGATAGGCCATATAGGGCCTGTTTTCTAAATTAAGTCCTGAGCCAGGCATTATATATTATTTCACATTCACTGGCCCCTGAATTTGTTTCCATTTTATAGATGAAGAGACCAAGGAGAAAAGACATTCAGATAATTTCATGGCATCTTAGAGGTAGGAGTTTCAGATACAGAAGTCAAACTCAAGCCCAATTCTACCCCCTTTCCATTTTATTACCCTACAAAAGTGTTGGACCCAACACAGTACCCAGAAGCCATTCCAGTTAGTTCTCCCAATGAAGCAGTCAGAGAGTAGGTTTAATGCTGGACACTTGGAAAGATAGTAAAAGCTTGCCTGATGGCCGCGAAGCAGCCCGATGAGCTGAGTTCTGTCCTCCTACCTCTGATTACCCACGCTGAAGACAGAAGAGCCTTTCCAGTTACTTCAAGGAAGGTGGGAATGTTCTGAGAACAGTCCCATGAACTCCCCACTGTTCTGACGTTCGTGCACATTGCCTAAAATCGAACTCATTGACATCCTGCCCTGCTATGACTAAGCAGTCTCTTACACCAACTTCAACGTTTCTGCAAGTGGCAATGTGACCTCCAGTCCACTTGTGTCTGGACCACACACCATGTGAAGCATTTCCAAGACTGGCTCATCTCAGTAGCCCCCAGATCCTTCACAGAACAGGAACAAATTCAGGGACTCCTGGACTTTTCTTGAAGCTAGACATTAAGCCATTAAGTCTCTTATCTTATCCTGAGCATCCATGCAAAATCTCTCCTGTGGGATGAGTCTTCAGTGAGTGCATGTTTAATTGATTATCTGCGTTCAAATTATGTATTTTATGTGTAGAGATGAACTATCCTATTTCATATCCTCTCATAACTCAAAGTCATATAAAAGAAGGGGAGAGGAAGGAAGGAAGAAAGGAAGGAAGGAAGGAAGGAAGGAAGAAAGGAAGGAAGGAAGGAAGGGAGGGAGAGAGGGAAAAGAGGGAGGGAGGGAGGGAGAAGGAAAAGAAGGGAGGTGTAAAAAAGAAATTGATTTGATCTCTTTTAATATTAATTAAACACACGTTTAACTCACAATGATTGGATGCCTAGCTAGCGGTAGACACTGTGCCTAGTTACCACCATGGAGAACTATTGATGAAGCCACCCCAAAAAATCACACGAGAGGGGCTGGGCACCATTGCATATGGAATATTCTCCCTGAGATTGAGACTTGCAGAATATCCTTGTGCTGTAGATCATTTTTCATAAATCCCAATTGTTTCATTTGCTCAATCCTAAAACCTTATTGTTCTTTGCACCCCCCCATCCAATAAAATAAAACTAATATTGTGGTGTCATTTGAAAATATATTTATGTTTGTTTTCCCTATAAAAAGAGATAATAATGTTATGTTCCAATAATATTAAGTTGCAATGTTATTTGCAAGATTGCAGAGCTTTTAATTTTCTGATTATTTCCACAGTGGGAGTTTCAGCTCAATTTCGAGGAAGACACTTCTATCTGTTTCGGTTATTTTTTTATTACAGCTAGAAGCAACAATAATTGCCTTTAGTGTAGGAAAACATCATGAAGGAGACAATCGCTGTCCCCAAAGACTAAGATCATCAAGGCGGATTTTCATGTAAAAATTTTGTAAATTAATTGCAGACTTCTATAAATATTGTATTTACTAAAATTGCATTGTCTGCTGTCTTCAAAGAATTTAACTATTTTTTTTTGTATTTCTTTTAAAGAAATATATTTCTTGAGAGCTACACCAACACAAAGTGAATGCAGCCATTAAAACACCAATAATTCATAAATATGTGGTGTCCACAAAGATGGTAGAGAGAAGATCCCAGATGCCTAGATTTGAGTTCTGGCTCTCAAACTTAATAGCTATCTGATCTTTTGTACATTATATAAACATCTCTAAAACTCAGTTTCTGCTAGTCAAAAAAACATTGTTCTGAGATTAAACTAAATAGTGTAGATGACATGACCTATTATGCAGATCATTTATGGTCTGACATAAAGTAGTCACTAAAAAGTTGGCAGCTATGATGATAAGGATATTTACGTTACATTGCTTTATTCATTCGACACATACTGTGTGCCTACTCTATGACTGCTTGACTGCTCTAACCATTGTTCCAGGCACTGGAAGTTGGTGATGAAGATGATATTGATGATGATGATGTCAACCATTGCGTTGCTATGACTGCACTGCCATGAGCTGGTCAGCCCTACTCCGAAGTTCTCAAAGTAGGCTCCTACAGTATTCTGTCAAGGTCTACCAAAAATTAATGTGATAATTATTCTTTGTATATCCATGGCTTGCAAAGCTTTGCCTCACTTAACATCCATTCCCACCTTCCTTTTGCTGACCTGCCTTTATTAAAGACATTGGAAAACTTAAAACTTAACATTTTCAGACTCCCTTGCAGCTAGAGTCTACCAGGTGACCAGGTTCTGGCTCTTGAAATATAGAAAGACACTTGCTAAGCGTTTCTGCAGGGCTTTTGCTTCCAGTTTGTAGGGACCACTCTTCCTGGTTTTCTCAACCTATACAATAGTTATATGAGAGATGGAGGGTGGCTAAAAGGCAGAAAGCAACCATTATTTATTTACATATTACCAGGATGTAGCGCCGATGCATAGTGAGTACTAAGAAAACTGGGGGAAAGGAAAGAAGGTCTATGGTAAGAACTAATCTATTCGTGAAATCGTGAAGAAGGAAAAAGAAATCCGTGCTAGTTTTGCCGTTGAACTTCAAACTGAGAAAGTTATGGCCACAGTACTTGATAAGTGCTTAACTCAGATGGAAATAACATTAAACTTGTGTGTGTAGGACATGAACAGAAAATGTTCTGTACTATAGCAATAAAAGTAACTCTACAGATGAAATAGGCCAACGTTTTCCCAGTCATTTACAATGCTACCTTTAAGACATGCTAAATTCTTTCATCTCTATTAGTCTGTTTCTATACTCTTTGTTAGGTTTATAATATATATACTTTTACCTCATAGGGAAAATTTTTTTTCAAAATTGTTTTGGCAGAATTTATACATCCACCATGACAAATTTAGAGTTAATTTGCTAGGGTCCATGGGAGAAAAAATTTCTATTTAAATTGAAGTGTGTTGTATCCGAATGATAGATTGATTTGGGGAAAGTTGATATTTTTGCTATTGATATCTTCCCTCTCATAACCTTAGTATTTTCCAAATTTATTCAGATCCCTTTTATGTTTCTTCTTAAAATTTCATAAATGTCTTTAAAAAGTTGAGTACATTTCCTTCGAAGTTTAGTATTAGACACATTATAAATATTACGGCTACTAGGAAATATTTTGGTTAACTTTTCTACTTGGCAATGATATTTTATAGGAAAATATAACATTTGACTATTAAACTGAACTCCTCTCATACTTATAGTTAGACAACTGTTTCCTTAAAACCATCATTCATGAATTATGGCGGTATTGTTGCTTTTTAATAAAATTTGATTTCAAAGTCTAAGATTTTGTTATATACTCTTCTGTATCTCCATACTATATTGTGTAGTAGGTGATTAATAAATATTTGCTATATGAGTTGTAAAAGACACTATCTTTTAACAGTTTTAACAGTTTTATGACTGATCTACATGATGTAGATGTCTAATAATTGTGACTGAGCAAACTTTCTATTCTATCTAATATGTAGAATTTTTTTTCTTTATTCAGCCTTGTGTGTTGTTTTATTAAGTGATTTTTATTGTCCATTGAAATAATAAAATGATTTTTATTTCTTAGGCTATTAATATAGTAATTATTTGTACAGATTTTCAATATTGATTAATTCTTGCATTCTTTAAATAAACCCTATCTGGTTATGAAATACAATCGTTTAATATATTTCTGGAATAACTATGTTAAATTTTGTTTAGTGCTTATGTTTTATAGTTATTACTGACATTACTCTATAATTTTCCTTTACATTCCTTTCCATTTTTGACATCGGGTAATAGCAACATTGTAAAGTGAGTGTCGACTGCCGTGTCTAGCACTACAGCAGACTCCATGTAATCTAAACTCCTCCCACTGCAGAAGCACATAAAATGAAAATACGGTCTAACGGGCATCTCTTATGTGCATAGATAAATGTCCAATAACGTCAAAAAAATCGACAACAAAAAACAAAAGAGTACAAAACTCTAGACGGTAAGAAAAGCTGACTCCAAGCTACCGACAAAATTCCCATCTTCATAATTTAGATACAGTTGAAGGACCATGTAGACACCAGGGACAAAATATTGGGGGTTTAAAATAAAAGTAATCGAGACTCGGGTGTCAGAAAAATGAAGTAACTTAATCTTTTCAAAGAACAGCTAGAAATAAATTTACCTAGTTACAATGAGTCAATAGTGAAGTTCTGTCTGTTTCAAAGGAGGGTGGGGGGTGGGGGGAATGGCGATTTCGAAGGTTTGTAAACATAAAACCATATAAGGGACATTTATGTACATAACGGTTGTTGATGTCCCTGAGTGTATGGTGAAGGCAAAGCTAGCACCTTCCTGGAGGGCTTTTTGCCCCCATCCTGGGCCAGACAGTGTTTTCAACAGATTCCCCCTAAAAAAATAGTTCACAATCTAAAACTATAACACGAATGAAGTAACAATTCACCATGAGTTAAGGGAAACACACCAAAAGATGGATGGATCTAATCGCCTGGAAATTTACCTAATGGAAAATCTAGAATGTAGAGATTATACTTAGATTTTACATTTTAACAGATTAAAGAGATTCAAAACTAAAAACACAGGAAAAGAGTAAGATGCTGTATGAGTCAGCTCAGGCTGCTGTAACAACATACCAGACTGGGTGCTTAAACGACAGAATTGATTTTCTCACGTTTCTGGGCATCTCTGGGAGGCCACTACTGTGTCTGCCACATTTGCACACAAAACAAAGCAACAAAACTCTAGGCCATGACGGCTTCACTGGTGAATTCCAAAATTTGTAAGGAAAACCTAAGGCTTACACTCTTAGAGAAAATGTAAAAGAAAGAAGTAGGTCCCATCCTCTTTTATAATGTCCGACTAACTCTGATACCCAAACTCAACAACGAAATTTTTAAAAAGGAAATCATAGGCCAGTATGTTCATGAATACGGACGAAAAGCCCCCAACACGATATCAGCAAACTGGAACCAGCAGAGGCTGGTGCGATTGCAAACCAGCTGCTTCTCGCTTTCCATCGCCCTCTCTCTGCTCTTGCCCAGTCCGTCTTCGACCTCGTCATGGCTGGCAGACCCCCTACGGTTGGCAAGTCTGTGTGTGCAGAAGCCAGAGTCCCATCTCTAGGAGTAAATCATGCAAGGGGTTAGTAACGGGCATTTTTTTTAAATATCTCATTTTTAGATGCAAAAGTAAGTTGAAAATTTCTCTCCACCTCTCTCTCTCTCTCCCTCTCTCTCTTATTAAAGATGGTTCGAGATGCCAAAACAGAGAAATGTGTTGACTTGAAGATGGACATTTTTATTTTTAAAATCTAAAAATGAATTCTTCTGCTTCTCATTGCCAAGTTTAAGACTCTGCTTCACGGTCGCTCTGATTGCCGCTGGAAGGTTCTGGGGCCTCCTCCTCCGGCTCACAGCCTGCACGACTGGGGTTCCTGTTGCACTTGGAGATAGTTGTGAACATGGGCACTGCGAAACCCTTAGGAAGCCCACGGAAAGGGATTTTGTTTGAGAAAATGACTAGTTTATTACCAACATGAGGGAAAAAAAAAGATTTCTTCATAAATGTCTACGTTTAAAGGTGAAAGGAAAGGAGAGTCTGGGAGATTGGACGCCATTAACCTACAAAGAAAACGCGTCACAGTCATAGGTTTTGATACAAATAGTCGCCACCTTTTCTCATCTCTTAGGTTACATTTCAACTATCTTCATTTTTTAAATCTTATATAATTTTCGTTTTATTCGTTTGTTTGTTTTTGTTTGTTTGGGTGCATTTTCTCATCGGTTGGTCTCTCCCACCAGACCGTAAACGTTTTCAAGAAGACATAAAATTGAATTATTTCTGTTTCTTCGGCAACTTTATTAGGATCTGACATGTTCTGTTTTAGTATCAGATTCGTAAAATTTCCCAAGTTCAAGAGATGCCTGTTAAATCGTAAATAGGCCTTAAGGGCCTATTTATAAAGCTCTGTGTCCTCTCGGAGCTTTATTCAACGGGGGTGGGACTCTTTTAAGGATTTTATACATTGTATCTTCTCAGCAAAGATCCACCTCTCGTTTTTAATTGACCTGCTCTTCCATGGTACGCGTCTATTCAGTGGCAGAAAAACAAGCAGCCATGACCTGCAGGAATCAGAAGGGCCCAGCTCCTTCTAGAATTGGTTTGGTCTTTCGTGAGCACTGAATCCTTGGGAATAGCACGTCACCTCGAAGCCTTGATTTCTTTGCTCTTAAAATAAGACTCCTAACCAAGGCCATGCATGCCCCGTGGAGATGCTACAATTACCTGATGAGTCACAGTGTAAGAAAGTACGTGATGACAAGGGTGGTGACAGATGCCCAGAGAATTAGCTACTTCGACACAGCTGACTTCATTTTTCACTTGTCACCCAGGTTTGCATTCCATAGAGGTATGAATGGGAAAGAGCAAATGATCAGAAAAGGGAATGACCCCTTTCACATCTTGGCCTCACACCCTGAAACAACTCTGTTCTCCAGACAAGGACACCAAAGCTCTAAACAGTTAAGTCACTTCTCCATTAAATGCCTTAGTAAGGTGTGAACCGTAGTGTCTGACGGCTTCTATATTAATTTTTCAATAACAACAGTAATAGTTGTTAGGATATTTCTAGAGCCATCCATTTTAGAAAACATTCTCAGATATATTCTCCAAAGGGGGTTATGGGTACCACAGGTGATGAGCGAGATGATTTTAGTTAATGCACAGATTGAGATTTAGAAATAAAAATAATTATCTGGTTTTTTTTTTCCACAGTAAGGAGTTATTTACAGTAAGGGCTATTGTTTTTCTGTAGACAACAGTGATACATGTTCCCTTTGTAAATGTCTTTGTTTATGCACTTTACCAAATGAAGAAAAATTAGTTCAGAAAACAACGTGAAGCAACAGCACATAAAACACACCAATATAGCCAAAATTACGGAGGCATCAAATGAATGACTAAAAGTTTGGCAAATCTTGGTTTAAAAGATCTTCATTAAATCTCCATTAGGCCTTGAAGATATAGATATTATGAACCCCATCTTTCAATTAGGGAACCATATTCAGAGAGACAACTGACTGCCCCAGACGACATCATTAAGGCACAAAATAATAATTGAATCTAGGTTTTCTAGTTTTAAAACTGGTGTTTATGACATCACCCTTCTATAGATTGTTTTCACTCGTTTATGTGTTTATTAATTCATTAGTGTATTTGATTAACATCTCCTCCATGCGCATGGATTACTTTTAGTCACACCAAAGATAAACCTATATGACCCAATTTGAATTGTCACCTGCCTTGGCTGCCCTTGTCCCAAGGGTGACCAAATTATTGTACAAAAAGGCAGAAAGTGTTTTTCATTGGAGAAATCATCTCCCAGCCTTTGAGGAGGAGAACCGAAAGCTCCCAGCCTTTGAGGAGGAGAACCAAAAGCTCCCTCTGTACTCTTGAGAGTTAAGTTTCTGTTTGGGAGGAAGCTGATCTCCTCAGCTCAGAAAAAACCCTACTCAAGAAAAGGGACCGACACACACTGCAGAGGCAGCGTCTTGAACATCAGATATCCTGAAAACTGAAATGCTGATCTATGAGCAAAGAAATCAGAACCATATGGCTTTTCCCCCTTAATAGACATATGGGCTTTACAAAATAGGGAGAAACATACTTGGCAAAACATTTTTCAAATTTCAACTCAAACCACAAAACTTTAAAAATATCTTAACATGTCTAATGAACCCAAAATGTGTCCTTGCTCACCCAAATTAATCTAACACCATTGTAGTAAACATTTATACCTACTATGTGCCAGGCATATAAACACACACACACACGCGCACACACACACACATTGAATGAGAGAAGACATGAATGTAAGTAAGTATCTGATGCAATATAATGCACTGATGTATAGTTTTGGGAAATGTCAGCCAACTGTGCCCCCACAGTAGAGGGTTGGTGTGAGAAAGCTGCTCAGAGGAGGTGACATCTGTACCTGGCCTTTGCAGGTAAGTGGGCATCTTCCAGACAAGAGAGGGAAGGGGAGAAAATTTCAGGTGAAGAAGAAAGGCACCAGAAATGTTGGCTCAGAAAATGTAGGGTGCTCAAGGGTCTAGGCGTGGTCCAGCAAGCTGGTGCTGGTGCTGGAGCTGGTGCTGGTGCAGGGGATGGGACAGACAAGCTTGGCTGGCCAAGGCCACCCAGAGAACGCGAACTCCAGCTTTTAAATCATAAAGAGCCTTGGGGGAAGACAACGACAACAACGAAAACTTGTTTATTAATGACAAAAGTAATGTCCTCTTGCGAAATTGTTTTTAAACAGGAAAGTGAAAAGTGATGCGTAAATCGAAAGTATGATATGATAGGATACGTGTGCACGTGCGTGTGCACGCTTGTGCTCAGAGCTATCTGTCTTTTTATAATTAACCTTCTGGTGGTGGGGGCTTGAGCAGGGGGTGACATAATCAGAGCTGTTCTTCAGGAAAAACCTCAAGGGGTCGAAGGGCACTGAACGGACATCGCACAGGTGCCCGGGCCGGGCAGCCACACCAAGCGTGGGAACGGCCGGTCCTCGCAGCTCCGTTCCCGGATGCTTCCGAGATCTTCCTCAGACCCAGAGCTTTATAAAATGTGTCTCTTATGCATTTTTTTCCTGCTGTGCTATTTACTTCCATTCACAGAGTAGCTTCAGTTCAATAAATGATGTGTTTGCCATCAGAACAATTTGATTCTCATTCTAATTATAGCAACAAGCTGCTTCCCCTAAGCATATTATGGGTGTTTCATTATTTTAAATTGTTATCTTCCATATTAATTACAGAAACAGTTGATCTTTTCTGATAAGCAGGCAGCTGCAAATTCCCTTTTTACGTCTCATTGTAATAGGTGAAGCATCAGGTAAAAATTAAATCAAACTCTAATACAAGTCCTAATGGAAGAACACGTAGGTTGCAACGCCCTGTCCCCACTGGGCCGGGACTGTTTCCCAGAGGGACAGAGCTGCCAGGCTCAGCGTGCATCAGGCAGGCAGGGCACACCCTCCAGCTCCTCGGTGCTGCTGACCAAGGTCTCCCAAAAGCTTCCTCCCCAAGGAAAATGAACCATTGACTCTAGGAGTGAATCAGTTCTTGAAATAGGGAAGGTCAGAAAGAGAGGCGACACCCTGCTCTGACCCATAATTATGGCCGTCACTCAGCGGGAGGAGGGGTCAGAGAAGGGGACCCAAGAGCTCTGAGAAAGCCTCTCCCTGAAAGGAGCAAGGCCAAAGGCTCAAGTGACTCACTTCCCATGTTCCCGATTACCATCAGGAGCAGGGACAGGCGGGGCCGTTCCAGCTCAGGGCCCAGAAGCCCGAATCTGCCCAGACAGGCCGCTCGCCTTTCCCTTCCTGCTGCAACCTGGGCACGTGTCAGGGCCAGACTCGGTGGCAAAAGGCAACATGATTCTGAAGGAGTGGCCTCCGTTTGCTGTGACCTCCCAGATGACAAGAGATGAGCTGAGCTGTCCCCACACACGACCTCCCCTTCTGCTCCCCAGGCCCCCAGTGGCTTAGCCATGTACCTTTGAGCTTTCATCTCTTCATTCCTGGGTGCTGGTCAGAGGTGTAGCAGGAGGCATTTAAAACAAGCAAAAGGGATGAAGACTCACAGAGAGAGTGAAGCGAAATCACAGGGAGAGAAGACGAAGAGCAGATCGGTAAAATAAATACGGGGGGAAATTAATGCACGACCATGGTACATCGTCCTTCACGATTGGTATCGTGAAGATGGACGTTCCGCTCCGAGCTTCCCAGCAGCAAAAGCAAAGAAGGAAACACAGTTGTTAGAAGGTCTGTAGCATCCAGAGACAAATCATGCCAAATTCAAGCCTAAGAAGAATTTCTCCAGATGGCCTCATAAAAAGACAGTCTTCCCAGCGGCAATCGCACACGACGAGCTTATTTTTCAACATCCCTACCCAAAACGGAGCTCACAACACCAAAGTTCAAGTCCACTAACGGCCGTCTGCGAGGCATGACAGCCACAGGATCCTGGGTGGCCCAGTGGTTTGATCTAGAATAAAGTCGGGGCCCAGAATGTGTTCCTAGACCAGCTGCCCAGAATTCTCAGAAAAGGCAAAAGCGATTCATGGCAAAGGTGAAACTTACCGCATCGAGGAAGCCCTGAGAAGAAGCCCCCGGAGACTTCGAGGTCAGTATATAAAAGGGAAGCAGTGAAAAATCCCTTCCCTGCATCGTATCAGCCAGCCCTCGCTCCGGCCGTGCTTCGGTCCACCAGCCGCCCGGTCCCGCTGACCTTCCTGTGATGATGGAAATGCGTGGTCTCGGCACTGTCCAATCTGGCCGCCACGTGTGGCTACTGAAGTGTGGCCAGTGCGACAGAGGAACTGAATTTCTAACTTTACTTACTCTTAAATAATTTAAAGTTAAAGCCGCACGCGTGGCGGGTGGCTATGGCGTTGAACGGTGGACGTGTGTCCCTTCCAGGCTCCGGTTCTTTCCCAAACGAACAGACGGGGTTCGTTCGTCCCTCCTTTCAAAGCTGAACGCACAGCGTAGGTGGAAACCACACGAGGACGTCCCCTGAGGGTGGCCGGAAGTGCAGGGGTCCTGGGCCGCCAGGGCTGGGTTCAGACCTGGACTCTGAGTGACCTTTGACAGGCAACACTGCTTCTCTGAGCCTCAGTTTCCTCGTCTCGTAAATGAGAATAATCTAATCTCCTGACCGCACCTGGAGACACGTTTGTAAATGAATAGCCACACGGAGTCACAGCCACACGTGAGTGGACGCAGAGAAACAGGTTTAAACGGAAGGGCAGCAGAGGGAAGACAGGAGGCTCGGGAAAGGGGTCAGCACGGAACGCTCTGTCCTGTCTTTACTACCTTAATGTCACAGGGATTAACGACATTTTACTTGAGTAAATAAAATAAAATTTACTTTTATTTTTTAAAAAGCTAATTCAAGGAAAAAACTAGCCAGCATACATTTTCTTTTTTCCACCTCACATATGATGCATCATTGAGAGGAGTGGATTCATTCATTCATTCATCCATTCATTCATTTGATGAGCATTTACCAAGCCCCCACCCTGCCCCTGGCCTCTAGGGTCCCTCATTTGGACAAGAACATGTTTTGCACCCCTGTAACAAGAAGGGCTTCTCCCCGACTCAGCTGGGTTCCTGGGAAACAGCCAGTGCAGATCACCAAATCCACCCTGCTGGCTGTCACTGAAGGGACACTTCCCACAAAGCTCGGCGAAGGGCTGAGGGAAGTGCCTCGATCAGTCTTACTTGAAACAGTAGCTGTCACCTTCTTACTAAAACTTAACCTGAAAGGCAATATGTTGCAACGTGCTTAGTGTAAAATGCATAAGACATGCAGCTGGGGCATGGGGCTGGAGGACGGGCTGAGGCCTCTCAGTGGAAAGCTGGGCTTCACGCAGCCTGCTTTGTCCTGTCCCAGAAGCTGGGTCTCTCTCGTCCTGTTTGCCAAACACCTGACCGTGTGGACGCTTAAGACTCTGCCTGAAGCCTCATTGGGCTTCTATCTTTAAGTCACACGAAGGCCCCTGATCGCCTGTAGGAGAAGACGAAAACGCTTCAGTGTGACATTCGAGTCCCTTCTTGCTCCGCCCTCTGCTCACCAGTCCCAGAGCTGTTTCCTCCCCGCTGATCAGGCTCCAGCCTGCCGGCCTCCCCGCGCACCCGGCCGCCTTCATCCGTCCTCGTCCTCCAGGCTCTCCGTCCTTCCCCTGTCACCAGCTCTTCCCCGACCAAGCCTGATGCCATCTTCTCTGCTAAGTACTGAGTCACCTGGGTAGAGCCAGGCACGCCGGGCTGCGTCCCAACCTCTGGACGTGTGCCACTCAGCCGCGATGACTGAGCTTTCTGAGCCTCTTTCCGCGAGCCCAGCCTCTCCTAAAAACAGTCGCTCACACGTGTCGGGTCACATTCTGCTCCCGGCACCTTTCTGGGATGCGCTCTTTTCATCACGGTGCAGTGAGGCCGCCACGGCTGGACGTCCACGTCCTCGGTGGAGGTACTAGCGGCAGAGGCAGGTTATGGGATGCCCAGGATAACACCGTTTCTAAGTGACGGAGCTGTTGTCCAACACCAGGAAGAACGAATTCAGAATCTAAGCTTTGATCTCTCTCTGCGCCCAGGGCCCAGCCCAATGCCTGGCACACAAGAGATCAGCTACCACAGGTGGATGGGACTCTGTAAGCAAAGGGATAAGAAGCTGAGGGACCCTGTGGCCAGGCCGCTAGGGCATCTGGTCAGCCTCCTGTGCTTCAACACGTACCCTCTGCTCGCAGGGACAGAGTCCATGTCCGACATGCCTCCACATCCTCCCTAACCCCGTGCGTGCCACACCATTAAACCCAGACACCCCATGCCCCATCTCACTCTTTCTTCGAGAAGGTCCGATGATGTCCTGCTTTCTCGGTGGCATCTCCTGGTCACCCGAGGTCTCACGATTCCTCCTCCTCCTCGTCTATTCAGATCTAATTGATGCGAATTAATCATCGACCATGTGCCATTCCCGGAGCACTTTCCTGCAGGAGAGTCATTTCGTTTTCCCAAAATTCACGGGGGGATGGGGGAGGGCGCGTCCTCACTTTGCAAAAGAAAAGTGACTTTCAGAGACATTTAGGTCATGCAACTAAAGTATGACCAAGCAAAGATTTCATCTCACGCTTACGTCTCCATACTAGGATGCACGTGAGAGGCAAAGTCGCTGAGTGGCTAACAACAGCTGATAGATTAGGCCAGGCTGGCTTTTTTATTTTATTTTATTTTTTTGGTCATTTTTTGGCCGTATTTTTCTTCCCACATGCATTTTTCCTACACCTCTTGGACTCCTTGCATTATTTCATTTCTAAACGAGAACTCTGGCCGTGTTCTTGCAACGCATAAATCTCCGTTGTCTCCGTTGTTTCATGTCACCATGAAAGAGCTTTCTTCTCTTTTGTACAATATGTTCTCTCCTACTGTCCTTGAAACACTTTCCCAGTGCGTGGCGCGTTTCACTTTCCTCTTGACTCTGCCACGAGTAGATGACGGTGCACGTGGGCCCGTAAGGATCATCAGAGTTTGAGAGACGGCCGAGCATGGCGAGGACTGTGGCAAACTTAAGACACCGTGTTTTGTCTAAAGGGCCTGGCCGTGATCGAAACTCAACGGGCTGTGTCTCGGGAGATCCATAAATTCCCACGTGTAAAAAGAATCAGAAAATAAAACTTGTAAGTTCAAAATCTTGGCAACAATTCAAACATTCCTTATTCTTTGTTTTCATATGTCATCTTTTTATCTATAAAAAATATATAACTCACCCAAAGGTCTGAAATGGCTTTCAAATTGCTAATTCGTGACTTGCTTTACAACTTAGATGGTCACCTCTGACACCCTGCCTGGCCTGAGTAATCTACCTTACCAATCAGCACCGAGCATATGAATTGTCTGTTTCCAGCTAAACCCGACCCCCTTGCGGGCAGGACTGCTGCCTGACACAGGTACAAAGCCCACAGAGCGGCTTCCACAGACTGAGCCGTGACACTTCTTTGCGATGCTCTCTGATCGACTTCCTTCTCTCCACGTGAAGTGTCGGAGCAGAGAACAGCCCTGTTTCCTCACGACCTGCCAGGCGTGTGTCTCGGAAATAATTATCTGGTACGTGCATATTCGTTGATTTGGTCTCGTCGCGTCGCGTCACTGCAAGGCGGGCACAGTCTGCATTTGGAAGATAAACTGAGGCACAGCAGAGTCATTGGTGTGTCACACATCAGCGTACTGCCCATGTCTGCTTAATTCACAGATGCACTTTCCTCCCACGACCTCATGCCCACACCAAAGCCAACATGTTCCCGAGGATTTTGTTTGAAATGATGTGTTCCAGTTAAAAGAGCTTCGAAAATGCAAACGTGGAAAGAATGAGTCGAGTTGTCGCCATGAGGACAGTCTGTGACTGCACAAAGCCAGGGGACTCCACACACACATACACAGAAGGGACCCAAGCAAAATGTCTGACAGGGAGACCCAGCCCTTTGGGGATGACTCCAATTCAGAGATGCTTTAGAAAGAATTTCCCTCTACCAGCCAGGACACATTGAAGGGACACGCAGAGAAGAAATGACAAGGGCCAGCCCAGCTGCTCAATCGAGACCTGTCCCTCAAGAGCATATAAACCCAGGTCACTGCAAGTCAGAGGAGGTGTTCGCAGCCTGTGAGAGTCGGCGTGAAATCCACCACCCCTGCCTGCACGAGCCCCACCCCACTGCCCGCCGAGGGCAGCCCCCTTAACGCAGAACTGGCTCCAGAGACTGAGGGAGGAGGCCACCCAAAGTGCTATAACCATCGTGATGCGTTGGGAGAATCACTTAACCTCTCTGGACCCCTCTGTCACTTTCAGTAAAAGCTGCACATGGTGGAGAGGGGAGAGAGCATGCTGTCTAAGGCCCCCTCTAGCTTTAAATTCCACTGACTTCTTTCTAGCTTCAAGCCCTGGTGGAGGCCCCCCTTGTCTGGCGAACTTCCTTGGCACATTCTTTTTCCTGGGTATCCACAGAAGACAGGGATCGATTTTAACTTATTGTTTAGTTTATTGCTGTTTTTTAATTAAATAATAGTAGCAAACACTTCTAAGTGCTTTATATATGTTCACTAGTTTCATCTTTGCAACGATCTTATGGTACAGGCACTATGGGGAAACTGAGGCGTAGAACAGTCAAACACCTTGCCCGAGGTCACACAGCTAGTAAGTCTAGAATCTGGGATTTGAACCCAGGTCTGTACGGCATTAGAGAACTGGCTCTTTACTTCCATATAAGTGTTTCCCACAATTATCTGCACATGAGCATCACCTGGGGAATCTCTGAAAATTTCCGAGGCGAAGGCCATGCCCTGGATGAGTTAATTCACCACGTTTGGGGTTTGGGAAGTTCCCCAGGATCCCAACGTGCAGACAAGTTTGGGGATGCTGCACGTCCGATAGCATCTCCTCCTACCCTGGTGCACCGTCCTAGTGTGTGATGATGTTATCAAGTAGAAGAACAGGATATGCTTTTGGAATCAGCAGAGCTGATTTCACTTCTGTCTCCGTCACTTGCTAGATGTGCGAGCCTTCCAAGGAACCGAATCACTTGCCCTGAGTCTCCGTCTCCCACGCTGCCCCAGCCCTGGTCTTTGCTACATTATTAGCTCAGCGATCTTGAATAAGTTGTCTAATATTTCTAAGGCTCTCTTTCCTCATCTTTAAAAGGGCTTTCTGATCCCTATTCAACAGGCTTCTTATGAAGGGCAAAGTATGAAAATTATGCTTTCGAACTATGCTTATGGGAGCATAGTAGTTGCTCAAAAAAAAGAAGTTTGCTCAAAAAAAAAGGCATTCTTTTAAAAGTCCCTTGCATCTAAATATCACCCATGACCCCTTGACCCCAGGAATCTCACTCACTCACACACACACAAACACACACACACACTCACACAGAGTTCAGACAACACACACATTCAATTCAGAGAGCATAAATCCACACACATTTACAC
This sequence comes from Pteropus alecto, assembly GCF_000325575.1. NCBI lineage: Eukaryota > Metazoa > Chordata > Mammalia > Chiroptera > Pteropodidae > Pteropus > Pteropus alecto. Next base: position 20,154,722 of record NW_006494609.1, read on the forward strand.
ACTCGGCTCAGACAACAAAAACGAGCACACTCACCCAACTACAGCATGCGCGTAAGTCTAATTCGATGTCTCTATTAAAAATTAAATCCTTTCTAACCACTTATTTTTCATTGCGTTTTGTAACGAAATCATCATAATTCAAACTCTCTTTTTCCTCCTTATTGCTTGATACTCATTTGTCTTTATTCAGGTTCAGAGAAGTGACAGCGGAGTGAGGGCTTTTTCATATATTTGGAAAATAAAAGTGTTTCCATTTTCTTGTTGCCGTGATAACCTAGCGAGAGTTAGAAATGAGAGTCTATTTTCTAACCGAAATTGTTTTCCTCCATCCTAGGCTCACTCTTCACACTTGTTGGCTGTTATCGTAGGGTTGCTAATGAATGTTGACCTTCTACTAGGGCTCACAATAATGCATCCTTTTAAATTACATGGAGGTTGCAAATAAGAGGATAATGTATGTTTTACTTCGGTGGCACCATTCATTAGAATTGTCTTTTTTACCAGTAGAGTTAATGGAATAATTCTCGTTCAAGATTCATATAGCATCACTGCGAGGGGCCTCGCTCGCTCTCTATTGGTCACTTCACGCTGAAGAGTCATTCTTTGAAAAACCACTTGAATATATCCCAAACTCTAAAATCTCAATCTGCTAAATGAGCATCTCTAACTCAAGCTTCTTTTGTCTCGATGATTTCGATTACTGTCTAATATCCTTGTCTTGCTACTCCAATGCGTCCCCCGCCCCCCACTGCCAGCAGCATTATCTTCCCAAGCACAGATCTAATACCATCCTCCTGGTTTAAAATCTCTTTTGGTTCTCCACTATATGCATGAAAAAGCATGGCACATAGATCCCGCAGAGACCTGATGCTCCTTCAAGGCCCCGCGAGGCTCCTTGAGCTCCAATGAAACCTTTCAATATTCTGTGAGAATGCCATGTTCTTTCACTTTTTAATGGCTTGAATGTTATAGTTTATTTGCCTATATTGAGAAACGAGGAGCGCAAATTATCTTTCGAGCAAATGCTATGAGCGTGGTCCTGGTAGGTACTTTGCATACATCATCCATTTCTGGCTGATCTCACTCCAGTGCATCCTTCAAATTGAAACGCAAGTGCCCTTGTTCAATGACGCCTTCCTAGACGTCTGAAGAAGCAGTCCTCTCTCCTCCCTGCCCACCATACCCTGAGCCATCTTATAGGACTGTCCCTTAAATCAAGTTTCCCAGCTAAAGAACCCAAATGAGGATTCTTTTGCTGATAACGTTTTGTGACAGACCTCGCAGGTGACGCCTATAAAAAAAATGAGCAGCAAGATAGTTGTAGGGGGGAAGACACTTTTCGGCTGAAGTCCACCCTCAGCCTGATTCCACAGGGGGCTCTGGAACATGGACCGTCGTTCCATGAAATCAGGGGTAAGCTTTCATCAGTAATCTGCTGACTACGGGCCATATCCTGATGAATAGGTGAGGGGAGCCGCCACCTCACAGGCGTCGCTGGGCAAAGCAGCGCCATTGGCTATGCCTATTTCCTGGACAATCAAGAAGATGTGAGCCATTAAAGCCAGCAAGCATGGCAGCCGAGGGGTGGCTGTCTCCATCTGGTCACAGTCATCTAGGGTTGTTACAAACTGTGCTTCAAAGATTTGTTTGCTTTTGACATAGATTCTTTCCATTAGCCTGTCAGACCCTTGAAGGTACCAAATGATGTCTTTTTCATATGAAATCCCAAAATTCCTGCTCAATATTTTTTGACACATAATAGGAATGTTACTTTTTTTTTTTTGAATGGATGACCCATCAATGGACTCCCTGTGCTCATCAGAGAATGGTACCAGGTGCTAAGAATGTAATAGTCCTGCACTTCCAGAAGCTTGCTGTCCACTTGGGGAGATGGGCAGCACACATGCTGAGAACTGTCACTGAAACCCTGTCCGAGGCTGTGTTAAAAGCAGGACACACACAGGGCTGAGTTTCAACTATGGGCCAGGCCCTGTGTTAGGTGTTCATCACACAAGATATTTATAACGATCAGTATGTTCTTCGACCAAAATCATTAATGAATGAATGAATGGCAGCAGGCTTACGACACTCCCCTGATTTCTGAAAAAGAAAGAACCCTGCCTGCTAGGACCCTCTTCTGTTGTGAAGAGTTTGGGAATTAAGTAAAAAGAAGAGCAAATGGGGTGGGAGGGGAACAAAACAGAAGGACCAAATTTTTCATGTGATACAGAGGAGAGAGACTTGAGGGAGAAGGCAGAGACAGACAAGCCGTGTGGGTTATGTTTGAAATCGCGAAGAGGAGCGTGAAAATGTTGAGAATTAGCTATTGGGGGATTTTAAATGTGACAGTGACGGGAAAAGTGGAGTTTTTAGATATCTGATGTACATTAATAACATACTCTTTCTTTCTCTTTGACGTTTCCTTAAGAGGATAAATAGAACATGCCGTACTTTTAGCTACCTTTTAGTTGCTGAAATGTGTTTGTTTCAATGGAACGCTGTGCTGAGATAGCACGACATGAAGCCCTGGGGGTTATCTGCGTTATTTACATAACATTTCTTTGAATGGCTATTAACCTAATTTTATGATGAAGTGATGGAGGCTCAGAGTGGTTAAATCATGAGCCAAAAGCCACACAGGTGGCGACTGTCGACGTCAGGGTTCGACTTCCAGTTCATCAGATCCCAATTCCACACTCTGGTCACTGTGCTACACAGCGTCTTTGACAAGGGACAAAGCTGAAGCCACCCAGTAAGGCGTGCCTGGAGGAAAACACGATGGACTTCAGGGCCACTGTCTCCAGCACTCGGCTGTGCTGGCCCGGAGCAGAGAGGGTTCTCTGAGATGAAAGGAATAGGCCCGTAGGTGGAAACGGAGCTCGAGCTGGGCCCAGAGTCTGAATCCAAAGTCTCCACCCAGCCCGGCTGGTTTCAGAAACTGTCTGGGACCACGTGGTAAAGGGTAAACTCAGGAAGGATATTGAAAGCAAGAAAAAAGCCTTGCGCAGCGATTTCATGTAAAACGACATTATTGTTGCTGACCCACCAGATTGACTGACTTCTATGCTGAAAAATTAACTCATTTCAAGAACTGCCGAGACTTATTCCTCCATATTTGCCTCTCATGACACCAAGAAACTGGTGAGACAAGTTGGTTCGACTCCCCTCTCTTTGGTTTGAAGCTGCGGTGGTGTTGCCATCAAGCTGTCATTCACAGAATCGGAAAGAAGCAATGCTGTCCTTCCCTCCTGGTGTTAGAGATTCTGTTCACCTGATTCCACAGCTTGGCGCTAGCTCTCAGTTAAAGGAAAAAATGAAATTTCTCCATTCTTCAGTTGTGAGATAAGCCCAAGAAATGATAGGATGATTAAAGAAAAAGAGAGAGAAAGAAAAGAAAAAAGAAAGAGGAAAGAAAGAGAGAGAGAGGGAGAGAGAGAGAGAGAGGGAGGGAGTGAGGGAGTGAGAGAGAGAGAGAGAGAGAAAGAGAGAGAGAGAGAGAGAGAGAGAGAGAGAGGAAGGAAGGAAGGAAGCAAGGAAGGAAGGAAGGAAGGAAGGAAGGAAGGAAGGAAGGAAAGAAGGAAGGAAGGAAGGAAGGAAACACCGAGTTTGGGATCCAACTCTGAGAGCTGCCAACTGTGTGACATGGGTGAATCATTTCGTATTTTACAGCCTTGGTTTCTTCCTCTGTTGTGTGGAGGCTAATTAATCCTCGCCCTTCCCACTTCATAGAATGGTTTAAAAAGATTAAATTAAATGGATAAAAGCAGAGATTTCTATGAATCAAGAGGAGAAATATTTATAGAAAAGATGTTTGCTTTCTCTTGCATGAATTATCAATTGCTCTCATCTGGTGTTTTAATTAATAAGGTGTGTGATTTTTTTAATTTAAATAAGATTAAGACTCTGGAAAGAATAATAGCAGCAGAACATGAATTATGTAATTAAAAAAACACCCAACAATGGTCAAGATGAAGTGGTTATCTAAAAACAGAAAGCTTCTTGTTAAATTCTTGGAGGGGACTTCGCTGATTAACTCTATTGTTAAGAGTGCATTTTTTCCCCCACTTTAAATAATATGCACTTATTTTTATATTCCCATTAGGACTTTGTCTTTTTCACATTCCGGTGCATTTTTATAAATATGTCCCCATCACTTTCCATGACATAATCAAGAAGCAAATGGGGGGACAGTGAGGTATATGGCTTGTCCCAGAAAGTTCCATGAGAATCTTGTGTACGCTGGAGACAGCTCAGTAGGCCACCCAGGCTGAAAGCCTAGAATTAATCTTTTACTTCTCTTCATTCGCTCTTTACCTCAGTCACAGAAAGAACTCGAAACTTCTAATATCTCCTGATTCCCTTCCCTCCTCCCCAATCCTAGCTTCCCAATCTCATGCAGACCCTCACAGTTCAGAGTGATCCAAAAGAAGGTCCAGCCTCCAGCAGACCCAGCCCAGCCTCTGCAGCAGGCAGGAAGGACCTTCTAACCCCACGGAGAAAGACTGCCGCTTTCGGCCAACGTGGAATAACAGAGACCACATTTATTCCTCCATGCAAAGCAACTGAAAAAAAAAAATGGACAAAACGTATGAAAGAACAGTTGTAATCACATTGACACGAGAGGGGAAAAAAGCAGGCGTTCCTGAATTAAGGGCGACACATAACAGGAACCCAGCCATGTCCCAGCTTCCTACTTGGAGTTCTCAGAACATGGCCCTCCGAAGCAGAACTCGGGGGCCTCGCCGCTAGAGTTTGCGGGACACAGGAGCAGGTGGGAGAGAACCGCACGGAGAGAAAGACTCGAGAAGGGTCTCCCCCAAGTCGTGAGCTCAGCACTGATCGTTGTACCCAGGTGCGGAAGCCATCCAAGCCTGCGGGGACCACCGGGAAGGACCGAGGGGACGGTAATAGCATGTTTATGGCATGGGTCGTGATGATCATCTCACGGATGCACTTACTCCAAACTCATCAAGCTGTATACGTCAAGTGTGTACAGCTTTTAGGATGGCGGCCACACCTCGATAAAGTAGCTTACATTTTTTTTAAAGAACATATAAAAACTACAATGTCTAAACTAGAAAATACTCTGAATGGGATTAGTAAAAGATTTAACATCGCAGAAGGAAGTGTTACTGAACGTGAAGTCAACGTAACAGATAATTTCCAAAACGAAACCAAGAGACACGAGGCGGGGGACAACTGGAGCCAGCATCAGTGAGCTGCGGGGCGACGGCCGCCAGGTAAGGCACGTGTGGGGGGGTGGAGGGCAGAGCGGCTCTGTTCATTTATAGCTGCATAAGCATTATCTCCAAAACTTAGCTTCAAACAGCATTTATCATCTCATACGGTTTCTGAGGGCCAGGAATCGAGGCATACGTTAATGAGACGATTCAGGCACGGGGTCCCTCGCGAGGCTGAACCGTCTGCGAGCTCTCGGCCCAGGCGGGAGGCGTCCTAAGCCCGCACTGAGGGAGGTGTTGCCCAGAGCTTCCTCGGGTATTTGCAGCAGCCTCAGCTCCCGTCCTGGCAGGCCTCTCCCCACGGTTGCTTGAGCGTCCTGCCGGCATGGCATCTGCGTCCTTCCAGCTCGGAGAGAGACAGCAAGCAAAACAGAGGCCGCAGTGAACTGTGTCAATTAACCCTGACACAGTGTAGCAGTCCACGGCAGAGCGTGGGGACAATGAACTGTGTCAATTAACTCTGGAAGTGGCACTTCTGACACAGTGTAGCAGTCCACGGCAGAGCGTGGGGAGAGACCATACAGGAAAGTGACTATCAAGGGACAGTGGCCTTTGGGGGCCATTGCAGAGGCTGCTTACCACAAGGGTATGGAAAAACACTCGGAAAAAAGTGGCCCCCAAAATGTCGAAAACTATAAGCCCACAGACCCAAAAGCCTCAACAAACTTTAAGCACATGGAGTATGACCAAAAAACCACACCAAGGTCCATCATAAACACATTGCTTAAAACCATGTACAAAGAGAAAAGTCTTCAAAGCAGCCAGAGAGACTCCACTATGCTCAACTAGAGTGGCTAAAATTTATAAGACCGGTCCTTCTAGAAAATGTGGAGCACTTGGACCTCTGTCACGCTGCCAGCCAGACTATGCAATGGTGCACTCATTCTGAAAAAGAGTTCAGCAGTTTCTGACAGAATTTAAATATATACCTATCATATGACCCACAGAGATGATATTAACTCAGGAGAAAGAAACGCGGATGCATATATAAAAACGTGAACACGCTGTTTACAGCAGCTTTATCTGTCATAGCTGAAAGTCGCTAAGAACTCTGCTACCCGTGAGTGGGTGAGTGGATGCACACCGTGTCATGTCCGTGCAGTGGGACCTAACTCAGAAACAAAAATAAATGAGGTACTATATCTCCAGAGACATGGATGGATCTCCTGAAAAGTACGCTGAGTGACAGAAGGAGTAAAGTAATCTAACAGTGATGAAAGTACATCAGGGGTTTCCTGGGAGTGGAGCCCAGGGGCAGATAGGAGGGACAGATGAAAACACACACTGGGGACAATTGTGGGTGAGCCATAGAGCTGCCCACTATCTTGACCGTGGTGATGGTTTCCTGGAGGACATCGAAACTCTTCAACTCGTACACTTAACAATGTATAAATGTCCAATCTCTATGCTGTACACCTGAAACTCATATAATATTGTATGTCAACTGTAATTAAAAATAAGTGTTTTATAAATGTACAGTTTAACTGCATGTCAATTAAACCTTGATAAAGTTGTTAAAAACAAAACCCACACTGTTCCTTCCGAGTTTATCCCTTGGGTGGCTTCCTGTAGCCCTCAGGGTGAAGTCTAAGCTTTGGGGAGCCACCTGACCCCCAGTTCCTATCTCAGCTGCTCTTCCCCTTACCCGAATTCGCTCGATTTGAAACTCACTGTCAGTCCAAAGCCATCAATTCTCTGTCGTCAGCTCTTTCTCCCCAGCCCCCTCCCAGTTACCTCTCTCTCACTTCTAGCTTCGCTTTGAAAAATAGCCCACTCCCGCCTGGAGTCTGGGCAGTGCTGCATTCCCAGCGTTCATGTCCCCCCTCCACTGTGACTGGAACAAGGCTTTTTACTCATCATTGTCATCAGCATGCGTTGCCGTGGCGGCAGTATTGGATACACAGTTGGAGCAAGGGACATTTTTGAAATGAAACATGATAAGAATGACTTGGAGATTTCACTTAGAGTATGTCTGCAATAGACTAAATGTTTCTGCACCACCCCCCAAATGCATATGTTGCGATCCTACCCCCCACTTTGTTGGCATAAGAGGTAGGGCCTTTGGGAGGTGATCAGGTCATGAGGGTGATGCCCTCGTGAATAGGATCAGTCTCCCAATAAAAGGGACCCCGGGGAGCTCTCTGGGCCTCTTTTTGCCACGTAAAAATACAAGGAGTCAGCCGCCTCCTACCTGGACAAGGGCCATCGCCAGAACTGACCACACTGACACCCTGACCTTCGATGTGCCAGCCTCCGGAACTGCGAGAGGTGAATATCTGTTGCAAATAAGCCTCCCAATCTGTGGCACTTGGTTAAAGCAGCCCAAATGGACGAAGATGATGTCCTACCCCAGAAAACCTCCAATCCGCTGGTGACAAGATCCCGCTTAGATTCTTGCAGAGAGCCTGACAGGACAGGCTACATAAGCCCTACTCTTCCGAATAGCAACACGGATCAAGCCTACCTGGAGGGGCAGGTCGTCACTCATGAAGAGCAGGGAAAGATGGGAGGGGCTGGAAGAGGGAAGGAAAGTGAGGGAGGCAGCCTCTGCCTTTCCAAGCTTAAAACAAACGATGCTTTCTAATTCTCCTAACAGCTGTCAGGTTAGAAAGATGCTGCTTATATTCAAAATGTCTATTTTTAGCCCACTGGTGGTGATGAATGCTATGCTTATGTGATCAATAGCAAAACTTTAATTTACTATACAAAGCCTGTGTTATGGCTTCCATGTTGATGGGGGGAAAAAATGGGAAATTTGGGGGGTCCGTTTACCCAGCAAGGTCACAGCACTCACTCCCTTCCCTTGTCTCTGTGGGGTGACTCTGGACACACTGTGGAATATCCAGGAGCAGAAGTCTCCCTCTCCCCCGGCCCTGCACGTGATTTCTTTGTCTTGGTGTTTAAATAGTGAGCAGGCCAGAAAGGTAGGAGCAACATGTAGGTGAGTCTCCTTTGACATCACGCCACTGCAGTGACCGCTCGGCCATTGAGCATGAGGAAGATGGAACCCCAGGACATGAGTGCCAAGCTGGTTCTCCTGGATCGGGGTCATCAGGAAGGCAAAGGACAGGGGCCAGAAAGGCCAAGGTTGAGGACACTCTTCTCTGGCAAATGTGTAGCTCATTATGGCATCTGTGCATTGAGCTTGCCCCCAAGACACAAACTTTTCCAGTAAAGAAAAGGAATTTATAAGTTTGGATTGAAAATGAAAGCAAGGCCACCAGGAAACAGTATCCAACCACTTGGACTCATGTGAAGCATGACATGAGTGCTTTACATTTTCCATGGGGAGGTAGAAAGGAGAACATTTAATTATTTTTATTATGGAAATATTTAAGCACGCACAAAAGTAGAAAGGAAACGATAAAAACCCTCATTCATCCATCATTTAGTTTCAGCGATGATCCAAATGTTACTTTTTTTAATTCTAGAGAAAATGGCAAAGTGTATGGACACATGTGATGGGCATCAGGAGACGGGGGGAGGGGGGCTGGATGATGTGGGTGGAGCCACCTTGAGCTTTGGCTCATGTCCCCTTGTCCCACCTGCAGCATGTAAACCAAGAGCCGGTTCTGTAACTTCTGGTCAGACTTGACTTCCCACAAAATCTGGATGAAAGTGTCTACATGGCAGGATCAGAGAGGAATCAGAGGGAAGCACAGAACTAGTCACACAGTAGGTGCTCAGTAAACGGTGAAGTGTTGCTATGGTTACTGTCTTCAAATGAATCAGACAATCGAGCTGGGAGGACAGGCAGGAAACTAACTCAGGCCAAGTTGGGGCAGAGCCCTGAATTTGACATATGTGGGATTTTCCCAATATGTTTACTTGGAAACGAGTTATCAATGGCAAAAGCTTCAAGTTCGTGCACGTTACAGATAAAGCAGATGCATTTCGAATGACAGGGCAGAGGAAGACTGTGAAGAATTGGTTTTCTTTTCATTTTGACTAGTTTTATAGCAACCAGTTAACCATTTAGTTATTATTCCTATGGTGTCTATAGCGTTTCAGGGCTGGAACCCTAAAACACATACTATCCAGGCAAATGGTTCTCAATCAAGAGCAAGCGTGACTCCCTGGGGAAATTTGGCGATGTCAAAAGACCCGTGTGGTTGTCATGATGGGGCCGGCATCTGGTGGGTAGAGGACAGCCCTATCACTACCCCCAACAAAATATTACACAGTCCCAAGTGTCGCTAGTTCCTAGGCTGAGAAATCCTGAGCTAGCCCAAAACAGATCACGTTTTGTGGTCGGACAGCCTTGCGCTGAATCGCAGCTCTGTGGCAGGCAGCTTGACACCTTCCTGTAAATGTCTCCATCTATAATTTGGGGATGATGATACCTTTGTCACAGGTACGTCTGCTAAAGCAAAGATTATCTGTGGAGAGTGTCGACTTTTGTGCCAGACACACTCAAGCCCTCGGTTAGAGGTGGCTGCTGTAATTATCCACTGACTGCTACAGGTTTTCGACATTGTGAATAACGTTCAATTTAAAATAAATAAATAAATAAA
>NW_006494609.1:20164524-20174551 GCF_000325575.1 Pteropus alecto
ATATATCGATGAGACAAGTAAAGAGCTAGATCCTGGGAAGAAGCAAATATGGTTTTGGGTGGGCCGTGCCATCCTGCCCTGGCAGCCGGGCATAAAGGGAAAAGGCTACCCAAGGGGAGCTGTGCTCACAGAGCAGTGGGTACAGGGTCAGTAAGAAGTAGATGGGACTCTTTATTGGAGAAAAAAAAAACTTTCGTCAACCATGGCACTATTGATACTTGGTGCCGGGTAATTCTTCACGATTTGAGGAGCTGCTCAGGACACTGTAGGGCATTTAGCAGCATCCCTGGCTTCTACCAAATAGAGGCCAGTGACATCCCCACCTCAGCCCTAGTTATGACAACCAAAACTATCTCCAGACATTACCGAATGTCCCTGGGTGATAGTTGAGAACAAATTATTTGGATCCATGATGGCAAATCCAGAGCAGCATTCGGCAACACCCCTACCCACTCTCCATCCTCAATCCATCCGTCACGTAGATGTCACTCATCAATCGTGGTCCCCATGCCACTGAGCATACACCCAGAAGCCTTCTCCACCCGACACACCAGCCAGCCACGACCATCTATTCTTTTGAAACATCCCACTCACCCTAATTTAGACTCTCCTGTCTATGCCTTGCATCTCTGCAGTATTTTAAATACGCTCTATCTCTCAAAAAAGTCTCCTGATTTATTCTGAATTCATGATTGCCCTGGACATCCATGCCTGTCATTCCATTGGTTCACCTTCAAGAGTCTTTCCATGCATTGGAGAACATTCAGCAGCTTTCTCAGAGATTCCTGAATTTCCATCCTGTTTATTAAAATGCAGGTTTCTCCAAGATGGGAGTGTTAGTCATTATTTTTCAATATTAATGTTATTGTTTTTCTGTAGCTTCTGTTGTTCAGTAATTCAAGGACCCCTTGTCGAATCCCATATGTAGCATGTTTATTAGATGTAATATTTTATCTCTTGGACTCACTGCCTGACACTATCATTTCCTTCTTATTTCAATAAAAATGATCTCCTTCCTTGCAGTTCTGACAAGAGCTAATGGTTTTCTTTATCACAAGAGAAAGTAAGAGCGGGGGCATTGCTAAAAGACAAAATGAACTGTATATATTTGTGCCTTAATTCAATCTGTAACATAAACTCCAATCTTAATAAAGTAACTTTATAACATTAGATATAACAAAAAGAGCCAGTGTAAAAGTTAGGGGTCTCTAATTTTTTTCTGGATGTGTAGAGTCTGTAGGTTTGAAAAAATAAAAACAGTATCCAAACATAACCTTGTAGAAACACAAGTCACCTGCCACAAATGCTCAAATGATTTCTGGCTTTCTTCCATTCTTTCTGTCTTTTTTTCTTTTTCATGTGCGTGTTGGTGGGGAAGGGGGTCATTTCTATCAATGTGGTTTAATCAAGTGCTAATAGAATCCAGTAGCAGTACCACCAACAGAAGCACAATGTTAGTTGTTCGATGCAAATTCTTTTCTGCACATAAATTCCAGGTGGATTCTGCCCAGCTTTGCTGATTTATTAGGGAAGAAAAAAATAACATATCGGTGCACAATTAGATCAGGAAGATTTCGGCAGGGAGCTAGGAGTTTTGTAGCAAATGCCAAACAATTGCCAAAGGCATTTAAAAAGCACCACATAGATATTATGTGGAATGAAGACATGGGACACATTTTGAAATCCTTACAAGTAGTGAGACTTGGGAGGGATCTGACCAGAAACGAGGCTGGACAACGGTGGGTCACCGCTGGTGGGATGACCCGCCAACACGTGTGTGGAGGACCAATGTCTTTGCGTGGTTCAGGTCACAGGCTCTGAAAATATAGACTTGGTTCAGCATCCAAGGTCTGCCACTCCCTCCATGCTGTGCAAACCTGGCAAATGCACCTTAACCAGGGCAAATGTGTGACCGTACAGAACAAGGACGTGAGAATGTAGTGCCCTCTGCCCCCGACGCCGGCACACTATCAACATTAAATGACAGGTCTTGACACATCTGAAAAGTGTTTAGTTTGTGCCTGGTACAGAGTAAGAATCAATACAAGGCAACTGCATTCTTACTCTGTTGTCTTTTTGCAATCTTTGGTCAACATGGTTACATTCAGCCCTGGTGGTCTGAAGTGGAGTGGACTGGAAGGCTCCACTCAAATGTCAAATTCACCCGTATGAACGAGATGCCTACTGGGGCAGCACCTTGTGGAAGGTGGTGCGGGGAATTCAGAGATGGTTTGGCAGGATCCGGGACTCCCAGGAACTCACTGGCACTTGGGGAGGATGGATGTTCGCCAACACCAGCAGTTACGTATGCCTAACTCATCTCTGCATCGACGCTCAGTGAGCTGCTTCAGTCCTGTGTGCTATGGTTTAGGTAGAAGTGTCACTTCATAGACTGCAACCCTTTAGGGCAAGGTGGAGCCATATCTGAATCACTTCTGCATCCCGTGTCCAGGACAGGGCCTGGCTCATTCATTCACGTGCTCCTTCAACAAAATGTTTATCGAGGACCATGTAGCAGATGCCGTTGAGGAAGCAACAATGAACAGAGCGTATGTACGATCCCTGAGCCCCTAGGCCTAGCGTTCTGCTCAGGGTCACAGGTAATAGTCAGACTCTACACACATACAAAGTCAAATCAGGTAGTTAGTGACATGCAGAAAGGACACGGAATGCTATGAGACTTTATAACAGAGGCATGTGGATTGATGACAGGGTGACGGAAGCTTCTAGAGGAAACGACGAAGTGTGGGAGTTTTTTATTAAGTTGGTGCATGGGGCTTCCAGTGACTACTTCCCTTCGGCAAGGCTGTGATTCCTCTAATCTTCTGAACTCCTAATTTCCCCTTCTTGCATTGCAAACTCTATGTTCTGTTGGGGACATCTAGCATCTGGACATGCAGGCAGAAATGTGAAGCCCTGTCTTTGAGAAGGCAGGAATTAAGGGTCTAGATATTACCCTTTGGGGTGGAGCCATACGGTTTGCCCCAGAGGGAGCCCTCGAGAGACCTGCCCAGGGGAATCCTGGAGCGAGGTCACCCTTGGAAATACTAACACATTCCTCGCATCCATTCATTCACCCACTGATTCCGCAGTAATCATTGTGTCCTGCCATGTGCCAAGCTCTGTGCTAGCTCCTGCGCTATATGGTAAGGAAAACAGAGAGTGTCCCTTGCTCCCTTTGGCCAGTGCCATTCTGCAGCCTGAGTACCTGACCCTCTGCTTAGCAGGGAAATGCTAAGTGGACAAAGACACAGTCTCTGCTGGTAGGAGGGTCTCGTCCAGAGATAGAGGCGTCAGCAACTAAGTTTAGTACGCAAAGATGACTATGATTTTTGCCACAAGCCCTGGTTTGTCTCTTGCCAGGAGAAGTGGCCAAGTTGGCTAGTAAGACATAGAACTGAATGGCTTCTTCTCCATCATTATAACAAAAGGCATCAGGGAGAAACGAGGATGATTTGTGCATAGTAATACACGAGAGCTGGATGCTGAGTCAACAGAGCTGGTGAGCTGGGCACCATCTGATGTCCCTGCAGAGTACCTGTGTGACTCCTCCCAGCACAGCATGACCATTAAAAGGATTCTCTGTGATTAGGGTAGGGTTCACGTTAGCAAACACCTGCTAAGTTCTCAAAGGTTGTCTGAATCTGGTCTCAGACACTGAGGATACACAAAGGAAGTAAATTCGACCCTGACCTCAAGAAGTTCCCAAGCCAGTCCGTGAACTGACCACAAGTAAACTTACTCCTTGAAGCTTTCGAGATCCTATTTTTTATTTTATTATCACTAGTGCCTCGTAGCAAGATCCCAGAGACTAAAAATAGCAATGATTATCTCAAACAGCCATCATTTCTTGGTGCCTATGATGTGCCTTGTCTTTGCATTTTCCAGCTTACAATTCTTACTCTGTGTCTTCCTGGCTGCCTGACCTTGGGCAAGTTACTCACCATGACCCAAGCCTTAATTTATTGATCTGTATAATTGAGAGAATACTAGTTTCTACCATGTAGAATTGTGAAGACATGTGAGATGATATAAATGAAATTCTTAGCACAATGGCTGGTGCAGGTAGTCACAAGTTCCTGTAAAAGAGGACAAGGCCCTTGTTAATGGTTTATCTTTCTACACACACACACACACACACACACACACACACATTCGAAGCTATCAGAGACTGCTTTAAAAGCATCACACTATCAGCAGAGAAAATTCTAAAAATTCCAGAACGATCTGGAGAACACTTAAATGGGGAAGACAGGAGAGCATAGGAGAGTTTACTATTAGAATATGTAGGAATTTAGAAGCTGCCATGCATTTGAAAATTTCAATTCTCTTTGCCCTGGTAGGGCTCAAAGTATCAGTATTTCTTTTTAAAAAGCTCTACAGGCAGAGCTCAAACATTGGGTCTGCCTTTCAAGAAACAATTATTGAATGCTTGTACTGTTTATCTATGTGTCCCATTTATCTACATTTTACTATTCTAGAATAAAACAAAAGAGAAATATATATATATTTAAATATATGAGATTGGTGGCATATAAAATTGGCATTAAGAAAGAGAGAGAGAGAGAAAGAAAGAGAGAGATAGAGAGAAAGAGAGAGAAAGAGAAAGAAAGAAAGAAAGAAAGAAAGAAAGAAAGAAAGAAAGAAAGAAAGAAAGAAAGAAAGAAAGAGAGAGAGAGAGAAAGAAGAAAGAAAGAAAATAAAGTTTATGAAAAATCATCAGAGTCAATTCAATTAATTTTCTTCTTTAAAACTCAGATATGTATAAATTTCCATTCAAAACATCCATCCTTAGTGACCTTTGCATTCTTTAATCTTTGTCAAACATTTCATAATAACTTTCATTGTATATTAATAAGACCACAAAATATGCATTCTATGCAACAGGTTTTCTATGTATTTTTATGTAATTTTCCAGCCATTTATTTTCCCAAAAATGTAGTATAAGGGCGAAAAAACTATTAATCCCTCAATTATTTTTCCATTTTCTTGTGCCTAATTATACAAATAAAACCAACTAAAACTGTTTCAGAAAATTATCAGCCCAGTGCCTTGATCATATTTATAAGTGCCTGTGAGTCTTGGATTTATTTATTTATGAACTCTTTAGATTATACTGAAAGATGAATTGAATACTCAGTGTCCAATTTTTCTCTATTTGCAAATTTATGTTCAATACAAAGTATAAACTGATTTATGTTCAAAACAATGTATAAACTGAAGACCTCGTTTCCCCCAGAGTATTCATGTATAAATTTATTAAAGTAACTCCCTTCCCCCACCCCAGTGATACTATTTATTACATAAAAAGGGAACTCTCTTCTGCATATTTCCCGTCCTCATTGACTCGGTGCTTCATCATTTACCAAATGTCTGTGAGTTGAACTAAGCCAAAAAATAAAAGATGTGAAATCTATTTTTTCTTCTTCTTCTCCTTGCTTAGCCCAATAAAAAAAAAAAAAGGCACAAATAGAGGGAGGGGCGGGGAAACAGGCATAGATGTGCGAGGAGGTGAGAGAGAGGGAGAAGGAGGCAAACGACGGGAGAGAAGAAGCCGGGGGTGAGGGAGGGTGCGAGCGTGCACCAGGACAGCGGCTCCATGGCGGTCGTGATGGATAACTGAAGTGAAGGTGTCAGGATGGCATTATGTAAATTACCAAGACAGCCAAGCCATGCGCTGATGATTACAGAGGATGTGAGCAATGTTGTGCTCCCCAGACGCTCGTGTGCCTTGTTATTTTTTTTCCCTCCAACTACCCTTGGGGTGGATTCTTCCTGACCCTGGTCCTTGGGAAAAAAAAAAATCCTCCAAGAAATAACTTCCCCATCACCAACACACATAGCTCAGCTCCCCCAGCGAGAAAGAAAAAAAAAAAGAGAGAGAGGGAGAGGGAAGGATGTGACATGTCTCTCCACGGGTCCAGCACCTCCCTGGACGCCACCAGACGTCTTCGAAGTGCCTTTCGTTTAGATCAGAAAAGCATTTGGCTTTCTCGAGCCCCTGAGTGTGCCTTGGTTTCAAGGACAGCACCTAAAGGAGAGGAAGTGACAGTAATGAGAATGGTTCTGAACTCACAAGCTAATAAGAGGTATATCCATATATATCACGATACATACGATACGTACATAATGATAGACATATAACGATACCTCTCATCATTATATATGTAATATATATAATTATATACATAATATGTATATACACATACACACACCCTTAGGGATGTATATTTTTAAATATGCTAATTTTATGCCATCTGGACTCTTACTGGGCTATGAGAGCTGGATTCCATTTAAGGGGTTTTTGTTGATTATAGGTTTACAAGCTCAGAACTGAAGGTAGGTCCACTCAACCTTGCAGGTGGTAGCCCCTCTTCACATTAAACACATATGCACCAAATGAGCAAGGATATTCCAAATAAAGCTTAATATTATGTCACGTTCATTCATCCATTTATTCAATCACTGGTGTGCAAAATATTCATTGACCACTCATTGTGTACCAGGCCTCATACAAAGTTTTGGGACCGTAAAGATTAATGCCAGATAGTCCTAGCTCCTGAGGACCCAGCAGCCTAATGGGGAAGGCACACATGGAAAGAGACGATTGCAGACAGCGAGATACCAGCTTTAGTAGAGGCCCCGTGACCGCTGGGCAGAGTAACTCTCCTTCCCATCAAGGACGCGTTTGTCTATCTTGCCTCTTCGTTCAGCGAGTCAGTCCTTGCAGTGAACTGATCACGCCCAGCCTCCCCAGTCCAATCCCAGACACCAGGAACAGTCATAAACTGGCTGATTTTAGGATAGTCGGCTGGTTTTATGATTATTTTTAAAAGTGATGCTAGATCATGGGATTTGATATTCTGAAGCTTTAAGTATCAGCCTCGTTCAATGATCCTTCTTTTTCCTCAACCCACCTTCGTTGAACAATCACTGTTTGACATGCTCTGTGTTGGAAGGTGGGGACACGTCCATCAACAAGGCAGGCACAGTCCCAGCCACCAGGAAGCTTACTGCCCAGTGAAGAAAAGAGACACTGCTACAATAATAATACAAACTCACAAGTGCACACTGTGATGAGAGCTGGCAGGAAAACATAAGATTTGCTATGAAAGTCTCCTGAGACCTTATCTAGTCTGACTGTGAAGGAAGCTTTGAAGAAAAAGCAGTCCAGCTGAGATTTCGGCATGAAGTGGAGTTTGCTTGATGAACTGGAGGAGAGCAGATGGGTCAAGTGCCTGAGGCAGAGGAAACACCATGGTCTTAGGCCCCGAGGTGAGCAGGGACATGCTAAACTCAAGGAGCTGAAAGGAAGCCAATTAGTTGGAGCAGAAAGAGAGACAGAGAAAGAGGAGCAAAATGAGGCTAGGAAGGTGGGAGGTGGCCAGATCACACAAGGCCTCACGTCTCACGAAGGGTAAGCTATTGAAAGATTTGAAGTAATCAGATATATATGGATCATATATTGCAGGATGAGGCACGCAGGAGAAAAAACTCAGCAGAAAAGACCGATGACCCAATTGTCAGCTTTGTAGAGACGAGGGTAGCCGGGTCTTCCACGACACTGGAAAATGGAGAGAAGTAGATAAATTTAAAATAGCTGTCAGTGTGTGAAATGGACAGAAGTAGGAAAATGATTGAACTGGAGAAGATCAGCTAGATCTCGAAACACAAAGTTTCAAGAATGATTTCCAGATTTCTTATATGCCCCATTGGATAAATGACTCATTGACATAGCACATCATGAAAGTATGATCATATATTGACGATTTAAACCAAACATTTCAGCTAGATCTTCAATTTGCCCCTTTGTACCTAGTAAACATTTGCCATACTTCACTATTTTAGGCACACTGCCAGCTTCATGTGGAGTATCTGGTTGATTTGTAATGTGGAAAAATGAGATTATGACGTTCGTCTCTATTTGCTTTAATCACTCAGGCCTTCAAGACTAATGAGATGCAGAGGTCAACACATGTTATTTCTCAAGAAACAAATGTTCCTCTTAAGACACTGGTCAAACTCATGAGCTGAGCTGACTTAGGATGTGGATCGTGCTTCGTGTTTGGGGCTGTAAGACTCTACTGATATTATTGAAACCCCTGGCCAACTGCAAGTGGCAGGTTAATAATTGTACTTCCAGAATTTCTTGGAAATTATGTAAATTTTTACCAACAGCATTCTTCTTCTGGAGAAAAGAAAACCTCATGACAACGCAAGCCCACTTTGCAGCAGGCTCTCAATTCTCTTGGGACTGAGGACGTGCTTTCAGGTGTCAAGAAGGCCACGTACAGCTTCTAGGTCATATGACTCCTCTGAGTCTCTTTCTTATGATCCCCCTTATGACAGGGCTCAAACTAATAACTTTGAAACCCCAGGAACCCACTTCTTTCTTCACTTTCCTGATGGGACACTGTTCCTGCTGTCTCTCCTCGCTCACTCACCGATCACAGGGTGCCCCCTCTCCCACCCCAATGCTGCGACTTTCACCCAGGTACTCTTTTCACAAAGGTCAGTAAGTTACATGTGATGCTGTAGTAAAGTCTAAATTAATAAAATTCTGCCTGCTCCATCATGGAATGAACCATTTTCACACTGACTCCAGAAAGTGATGTTGAGTGCACGAGCTTTTCAAGCCTGTTTCCATTTACTTCCAAGTGTTCCCCCAAAGCTTAAGGAATTTGATGTGGCATTTTGTGCAAAGACTGGGGCTGAAATCTTCTTCAGGAAGCGTTTATTTTTTTCATCGTTGTTTGTTTTTGTTTTGCGTGAAAACATCGGCTCTAAACTCTCACTTGTTTCTAAGTTCCAATCTTATCATAGTGCCATAGCATGAGAGAGACAAGGCAATGTCATCACTGGGGGCCATATTACAATTAATTTTCTTTTCTCATCACCGGAATATAAAAGCACATGGTCAAAAGCTTAAAAAAACAAAAAGGTGACTGTTAATGTGCCTCCCATGCCCCCATTCTCAAGCTTACAAACTTAATATTTTGTCTGCTCTGAATAACGACCCCCGAGGGCAGTAGTCAGAGATCATATCTTATTTTTCTTTGAATCCCTAGCATCTAGTCTACTGTCTTGTACATAGAGCACACTCAAGAAATGCTGTTTGAATCAGATGACAATAATACTAACCAAACCAACAATACCAGATAACTTTTTAAACAAAATGTATTTGGAAATGCTAGTTATAACTATTGTCACCTGTTCACATTGTGTGCTAAACACTAAATGCTGTATATGCATCAGCTCATCTAACCCTCACAGCCACCTTTCCAAGCAGGCCACGATCAGCCCCTTCTTCCAGATGAAGACATTAAGGCTAAGAGGTGTTAGATTATCTGCCCAAGTCCACACATCCAATTAAGTGGCACAATTAGGATTCAAGGTCCGACGTCCTTGCCTTAATCATCATGCCGTATCTGACTGCCATCTTCCTGAGCATCTCTTAGCAACGTGATTTGTGAATTAGAATCCAGTAACACTTCATGTCAGTTACTATGGTGGTTGTAGCCATATGCATAGCATTCAACATGTAACACATTCTCAAACATGAAAAACTTCAGGGAAAGTAGAAATGGAGTGTGCCTTTGAAAAACACAGTGATGAAACCCACTGAGGCAAAAAAGAAATCCAAATAATATATTCAGGAAAGGAGAAACTTAAAAAAAAAAAAAAAAACTGGAAGTGAGCCGTGAACCCATTTAAATAAGGAAATCCAACCAAACAGCTGGAGGAAGTATGATGACAGAGCCAAATGCAAACAGCTCACCCCTGACGAAATACAAATCACAACGTCTGTAACAAAAACTAACAGAAGAAAAAGAGCTGAGAAAGCTTAAGATGATTAATTTTGTCTTCTACAGAGAAGAGTCAATCAACATTTCCTAAAATTGATAAGTAGAAAAAGGTGGCTCTAATATTTTAATATTTTGGAAGATCTATTCAAAGGAAATTATCTGAAAACAAATAAAAGTTAATTTCACAACGATTTTTAGGGAAGTATTATTTGTAATAAAAA
>NW_006494609.1:20176848-20181991 GCF_000325575.1 Pteropus alecto
CAGGTGAGTGGGACTAGGACAGGGTTCCAGAGGCTGTGGCTGGTGGCCGTGCTATCCAGAGGTAGCTGGGAAAGGGGGTGGGGGTGGGGGGTGGAAGATGGGGCCAGGATTAGCCAAATGAACCTTTACAAAGTGGCCTGGGTCAAGCCGGGAAGGTGACATCTGCAGTCGAGTACAAGGGATAAATCCAGGGACCCAAATGGAAGGAAACAGGGAGTGAGGACAAAGTGAGTGCTCCATGGACATAGCTCTGAGCCTCTTATAGGGCTGGGGCACACGCAGTACTGTCTTGGTGGCCGCCATCCACATGGAGCGAGGGAGGTCACCTGAATTCAGTACACAGACTGCCTTGGAAAATGTCTGTGCATGTCAAATATTCGACTGGGCAGAGAGGGCAGGCTCGGCGGGAAGGGAGCTGCTGGCACGGGGCGGCCCTTCCACAGTGGGAGGGGGCAGGCACCCTGGGGAGGCCCTTCCACCACCTGTGCCGAATTTTGGTCCCCCCCAAATAGGACGGTTTAGTGACATCGTCAAACATCAGGAAATGATAAGAGAAACATTGACTAAAAGAAATTGCTAGCCTCGAGATCTTGAGCACGTTACTTAACCTCGGATCCACATTGGACTCATTTGGACAGCAGAATTCCTGTGAGAGAAGAGGTTTGCAAGGTGTCTGGAATAGGGCCTGGCGGGTAATAAGCTCCCCAGTAGTAGGACCATTGTTCATATGGTTTTATTTGTCCACCAGGAGAACGGAAAGAAAGGCTTGTTCTCTCCTACTTTCCCTGATGCTAGGGTGAGAGATTCAAGCATGATGGAATTTGGATTTGCTAGGTGAAGCCTGTTCTTGGCTTTGCCCACAGGGAGGCAGAGAATAGAGCTGCTTCTGGTCCCAACCTTTGTCTCTAGTCGTGAGAACCGAAGTTAGCCCCGGTGTTCAAATGAACTTTATTGATCCCAATGCAGAAGATGTACACTGTGCTTCTAACTCGACAGGTTTGCCTGTAGCTGCCCTCCACGTGCCGTTCAGAGCCCAGCTGTTGTGCATGACCATTCTGAAGCAGAACTCGAAAACCCATTGAATGAGAACCGGAGATGTTGCTGAAGTTTTCATACTTAACAATAAACTTACAAAAAAAAAATTTCCATCAAACATGTCCATTGGCCATAATCCCCTCTTTCTGCTACGTCATCAAAAGGATTATTTCCCGCCCTTCCCACTTTAGTCAGCTTCAATGGTCCCCGTCTCCTATTTGTACGTTCTCCTTGCGACCCCAGCTGACCCAACCTCTGCTGTGAAGGGAAACACAGCTTCTTCTCTGCCTCCATCTTAATATTGCTGTACCCACACTTCCTTAGGGAGCAAAGAGCTCACCAGTTCCCATGAGCTGCCCCTTTCGAAGACAGTGGAGCTGTGAATAAAACCATTCCACCTCGCATACAAGGTGGGAGCCACGATTTAGAGAGACTCGATATGTGAACCAAGGTCAAAACTCTCTAAAGTATGACTCTCAAACGAAATGCTCTTTCCTTTTTCCAACTACATCAGGTGGTCCTTGCTTTGGAAAACAGACTTAAAAGACCTATGTGTTCTATCGAGTTTAGCGCTGTCGAGTGTGTTGGCAGGATATCGCGTGTCCTCCCGGATCCCATCACAAGACAGGGTCTTGGTTTCCTAAGCCCAACCATTTCTATGGCATTTTACTTTCAAGATTGCTGAATTCGTTCACTGGCGGTTTTTTTTTTTTTTTTTTTTGAAGACCAATCAATCAAAGTCATGTCTCTTAATGAGAGCACTTAAAAACATTTTAAATGCACAACTTAGGGTTCTGAAAGCCCACAGTGTACATTTTTAGCTCCAAATGTTCCAGTTTGGCTGGTTGGTTTTGACTCCCCAAAGAAGTTTGCCCACATGGGAAAACTTCATCAATTTCACCAATTTTATTTTCTGAGAAAGAACGCAAGTGAATAACTTGATTGAAATGGATGGAAATATGTATTGAAATGGAAGGATGTATATATTTATGTCTTCATTTTACTTGAATCAATAAATGCTGGGATATAATAGATACCGAGAAACCAAAATTAAATTACTAAAAATGCTTGTGTCTAGAAGGTTATTGATGTGTTAAAATCTAAAGCTGCACTGAGAATTTTTCAGCAAGGTAGTTGCATTTATCTGAATAGCGTGGAAAGAATTCTCAAAAAGTAAGATTCGAGATCCTCAAACTTCCATCTCGCCTCTGCTTCCCTGAATCCCATAAATGTCTGATTTAATTCTTGGGATAGTTCATAAGTTGAACATGATGGGAGATGGATACAAATCTGAAAGATGCTTTGAAAAACGTCTGCACAGCTAAAACCAGTGATTCTAACATACAGTCTGCAGATTCTTTCAGTGGGTCTATGACGTCAAGACATTTTTTGTTATAATGCCAAGATGTGCTTTACTTTTTTTCACTGTACTGACATTTGCACCGGTGATACAAAGGAATGATGGGTAAAACCACTGGTATCTTAGCATCAGTCAGGGCAGAGGCACCAAACAGTGCTGGGAGCCATCGTCTTTACTTCCTACTTTACTTAAGAATGTCCTCATGAGATTGTACAAATTGCTATGCTGTCGTGCCTTGACCTGGGAGTACGGGTCTGTAATTAGTCTTGTAATTCTGTAGGTCAAAATCTGACATGGATCTGACCATGTGCTTTTTAATCAAGGGTTTTAGGGGTGCATCCTGGCCTGGCAACTCTAAGGGAGAGTTCATGTCCTGCTTTTCCCGGTGTCAGAGGCTGTCCACATTCCTTGGCTCATGGCCTCCTTCTTCCATGTTCAAAGTCAACCCCACTGCATCTCTCTCTGTCTTTCATAGTCACACCTCCCTCTCTGAATACAGCCAGGAAGAGTTCTTCACTTATAAGACCAATGTGTTTAGATTGGGCCCTCCCAGATCATCCAGGGTTAATTCCTCAGCTCCAGATCCGTGGCTTACTCGCATCTGCCCAGTTCTTTCTGTGTGGAAGGTAACATGCTCAGCTTCTGGGGATCAGAACATGGACACACTGAGGGGGCGCTATTCTACCCAGCACAAGTCTTTACAATATTCTGCCTGGCAAATCGGTAAATGCGTATAAAGCACTTCCGCTCATACTGAAATATGGTGGTCGTTTTAAGGAAAGATACTTTTTGCATGATTATTTGAGTTTTGAGATAAACTAGTGTTTTCTTCATGGAATACCATTTTCCCGTGAAGCAATGACTTACAGACAAACTATGATTATTCAGATCTTAGAGTTAGGCAGAAAAAAAAATTTTTTTTTTTTTTTAGTGCACAGAATGAACTTGAACTTTTCACTTGAAAAATATAATTGATCGTATTTGTTGCCAATAATAAAGTCAGAGCTTTCTAGTGAATAGTAGAATTCTGGAAAACTTGCATCTGCTGTCATGAACATGACTCCTTCCCAATTCTAAAGACAAGGGTAAAGTGGCATTGACCCCCCGTGAGTAGCCACCAAAGCCCACAACTTATCCTGCATCAGCCGAAGGGCCCGTGGGCGGTTCTGAATTTATCTGCCTGTGGGCACCTCGTGCACATTTTGGGGAAGAGTATCCACAGAAGTTGTCATCGACTTGTCGGAAAGGACCTCTCGAGGAAGTTTCAGAACCTCCGGACTAATATTTTGTGCAGGGTTTTCTTTCAGCTTCTTTTTGCTCCATAGTCAACACACTCTGAGGAATGAACTGTGTTTTAATGAAAGAGTAAGGCTGAGGCACTAGCCTGTCAGAGACTTGTGTCCAAATCCCCATTAGTGTCCTGTTTCTGTAAAGCGCTCTAGATATAATAGGTGCTCAATAAATTCTGTCAGGTTAAATTAAATGATCTCATTTACATTTAATCATTTATATAGTCAACATAATACATTTTTTAACAAAACCTACATGAATGATCTACACTCACACAGATACGTATATGCAGGTACAAATTCCTTTCATGAACGTAAAGCAACTGGCCCACATTTATTCATTATCTATTAATTGAGCTCATGTGTCAAGCCCTGGAGACAAGTAGCTGAAAAAGACACCCTTTTCGCCCTTGAATTCACCATACAATGAAGGATGCAAGTGCAGGGATTTTCAAGAACAATACCTTGTAACCCATCGACTTTGGGAAACTCAGAGGACCCCAAGAGCTCAGAGCGAAGGAAGGTTAGCTGGCCTGTGGATGCGAGAGACCACTAGAAGCCTCTAAAAGGTAAAAACCCTAGAAAAAAGGCTGACGTAGGAGGAGATGCACAGCAAGAGGATCAATGGAGAAAGGTCTTCAGGGAGCAGAAGGCCCATATGCACATGTGAAGAAACAACGTCATGAGAAATTATGGGATACAGTTACACACACACACACACACATACTCATTCAAAGCCCCTAGCTTCGGAAGTACCATTGATGTCCATTAAATCCTCTGGGGAATCCTTTCTGCTGGTGAGTCCTCAGCTTTTCATCTGCAAAATTAATGGATGGCACTACATCAGTGGCCTTCACTCTTGCTTGAACATTAGCTCACCAAAGCACCGTGAACCATTTGCTTGCTCAAGTCCTATGCCCAGAAGTTTTGATTCTAGCTCCTAGCTTCGGAAGTACCATTGACGTCCATCAAATCCTCTGGGGAATCCTTTCTGCTGGTGAGTCCTCAGCTTTTCATCTGCAAAATTAATGGATGGCACTACATCAGTGGCCTTCACTCTTGCTTGAACATTAGCTCACCAAAGCTCCGTGAACCATTTGCTTGCTCAAGTCCTATGCCCAGAAGTTTTGATTCTATTGGCCTGGGATGGGGTCTAGGCATCAGATCTTTTATAAAAAGTTCTCTATATGATTCTATAGAGAACCACTAAATACTAACTAGTTAGTATGTGATTTCCCTTGTGGCTTCACTCATTCAATGTGCCATTCATTCATTCGCTATTCTTCTATCTACTAACCATAAAAGCGTGTGGCATATCAGACATCGGCTGGGTATTTCTGAGACAGCGAATGAAACAGGTTGATCCCAGATACTCAGATGGGTGTGTCTCTCACTTGCCTTCACCCCAGTGCCTGACTTTTCCCATACTCTCCACTATCATCACTTCGAGGTCAATTTA
>NW_006494609.1:20182001-20185032 GCF_000325575.1 Pteropus alecto
CGCAATTATCCAATCACATGTATATACACAGGTCAAAGTGCCACTTTGACCAGACCATTTTCTTATTAACTGAGTCCCAGAGCAATGTTTTTTTTTTTAATTAAAATTATTGGGTGATTGGTTAATAAAATCAAATAGATATCAAATGTACATTTCAGTAATACATCATAGGTATATTGTGTTCATCACCCAAAGTTGAATTTCTTTCAGTCACCAAATATTTGACACTCCTTATTATCCACCTCCTCCCCCCTCAGTTGACCACTAATCCACTGTCCACGTCCATGAGTCTCTGATTGTTTGTCACGTTTGTTTGCGGCTTTCAGTTTTAGATCCCACATGTAAATGATATCATGTGGTTCTCAACTTTTTCTGTCTGGATTATTTCGCTTAGCATGTTTATCTCGAGGTCATTCCATGTTGTCGCAAATGGCAGTATGTCATCTCTCCTTATGGCTGAGTCATATTCCATCGTATATGTGCACCATGGCTTCTCTATCCCATCATCTATCATAGGACACTTCGGTTGTTTCCATGCCCTGGCCACCGTGAATGATGCTGCTATGAACATCGGGTGCACATATCTTTGCAGGTAAATATTTTCAAGTTTTGGGGGTTAATACCCAGAAAAGAGATCGCTGGGTCATATGGTAATTCTAGTCTTAGTTTTTTGAGGAACCTCCATACTGTTTTCCATAGTGGCTGTACCAGTTTGCAGTCCCACCAGCAGTGTATGAGGGTTCCTTTTTCTCTACATCCTCTTTGACCCTTGTTATTACTTATCCTGTTGATTATTGCTGTTCTAACAGGTGTGAAGTGGTATCTCATTGTGGTTTTGATTTGCATTTCCCTAATAGCTAGTTGAGGGTCTTTTCATATTTTTGTTGGCCATTTGTATGTCTTCTTGGGATTATTTTTTTATTGTGGAGCTATATGAGTTCTTTATATATTTTGTATACTAGGCCCTTATCGGGGGCATTGTTTGCAAATATCTTCTCCCATTCAGATAGTTGCCTTTTTATCTTGTCGATGTTTTGGTTTCTTTGGCTGTGCAGAAACTTTTTAGTTTGATATAGTCCTATTCATTTATTTTTGCTTTTACTTCCCTTACCTTTGAGGTCAAATTCATAAAATCTTCTCTATTTCCATGAGTTCAGTACCTGTTTTCTTCTATGCAATTTATTGTCCCAGGTTTTATATTCAGGTCTTAAATTTAATCTGTCATTTCGGTTTCTGGGTCAGACCTTCCCTTTGAGGCCTAATTGTCTAGACAAAGTCACTATTTAAATGCTGTAGACTTGAAATAACTGAGCTGTCAGCCTCCTGCCTGGGTGGTCTTGAAGGTAGGTCACTTCGTCTCCCTGAAACACAGTTCTTTCATCCATGTGATGGGTATTGCAATGTTATCTCATTTAAACTTCAGAAAAAATATGATGTAGATATCATCTCTTCCGTTACGCATGAGAAAATGGAGGCTGAGCGCGGTTCAGTAAAATTTCCACGGTCTCAGCACTAGGAAGTGTCAGATTGGTGTCTGGGATTTAGATTAGTCCGAAACACCTACCTGTAGGCTCTTCCTATCATACTCATTTCGATAACTTTGCCGTCACTCAACACAAGCTTGAAACATCTTTGGAAATTCCTTCACCGTCAATTTCCCATCGAACCATTACCTTATGGGTAAGCCTCACCTTTGCTTAACAGGTGCGTAACTAAGCTCCATGTTTCAACAATGGCGACCTTATTGAAATAAGTATATGGCTTCCCTTGGAGAATACTTTAAAAGGCACAGATTCACTTAGATAAATGCAATCTAAGGCAGCTCCATCCTATAGAATTTTCTATGATGATGGAAACGTTCCACATCCCACTATCCAATAGAGTAGCCGTGAGTCACAGGTGACTATGAAGCTCTTGCACTATAGGTGGCAAAACCAAAGAACAGAATTTTTAATTTAATTTTATTTTAATGAATTTAAAATGTAAATAGCCTTATGCGACTAGTGGCTACTGTGTTAACAGCAGCGACAACATCCAAAAGAACCGGTCCTGCAATCTCAAAGCCACAGCCTGTGTGTACTGCGAGGCCACAGACTTAGTCTACTGAGCTTATCGGTCAAAGTTTGCATATATTGTCAGACCAAGTCTTGTACTGTGTTAAAATGCACCTCTTGGGGGACAGAGACATCCAATATTCCATGAGAATCGTTGGAAGGAACCACAGCGTTACGTCTGGAAAAAAGCCAGTTAAAGTTTGGAAAGGGACGCCAAAAGAGGCTCACTGATACCTTGGCCCATGCGGTGACTCAGCGTCTGAGTTCCGTCTGGAGCTCCGGTTCCTCAGGCTTTGATTTCCACATCTCCATACACTGCCAACTGTTCCTCTGTAAGTTGAATGGATAGGCCCGCTTTCACTTCGAAATCCTGCCTGGTGATCGCACACCGGACCAGCCAACGTGCGGTCTTTGCACAGAGCGTCCAGGACTCAGAAGGAGACACCACGTTCCCCGGATGGGAAGGGTCCCACAGAAGAGAGTGCATGAGGGTCAAGGCTGGGACGACAATAACCTTTCCCCATAACCTGCCTGCACCCTGCCATGTTAACATACTGTGAACGGAGCAGAAGTGACAAAACCAATCCATCACCCCAGAGCCAACACAAAGAGGAATAGAGAGGTTAACAGAAATTGATGACATCCCCGCTGGAATTTTACACTGATTCGGCCAGCCCTACGATTGAAATAGACAAAGATTTATAGGCCGAGCGAGGACGCTGGCTCCCCTTGATTGCCTTGATTTTTTTTATGCGCTCCTGCATATTTATCCCCAAGCTCATCACCGGCTTGTAGCATTAGAATGCTGATTTGATTTTACATTCCGAGAGGAGCAGGCATTATGCAGCCATTTGCATGGTATGAGAGAAGTCACCAGAACGGTTTCTGATATCGGCGGCCAAAATGATCACTAATGTTCACCTGCAAAAACAGGATTGTGTAATTTTTTTTTTTGAAATTCAGATTCCCTTTTGCTT
>NW_006494609.1:20185098-20193563 GCF_000325575.1 Pteropus alecto
GGGAGAATTATTCCATATCCCACGGATGAGAAATTGTATTTTGTCATGCCTCGGAGGGTTACAGAGGCTCTGAGCTTTTATGAATTCGTTTGATATCAGGGCTGTGCATTTCAAGTTCCAACACAAATTTTTCCCCCCACGACGTTATTACTGAAAGCTTTTATCAGTTCATTGTGACAGAAAATTGATTATTATCCTTGACATTTGATGGATAGCTTTCATAAAAGGACCTTTTTTATTTCATGTTGGCCTATAAAGTTCCTCCCCTGACTCCCCCTCTCCCCCCGCAAGAAAAAACTTTCTTGAGACACGAAAAGAATTTCTCAGTTCCCTTGTAAAACTTCCTCTAGGCATCTGCAGTGAGGGACCAAGTGCGTCAGAAAAAAAAGTTGAAGGGAAAGTACAGATCTGAACTTGCTGTTCCATTCGCCCTGCATCTGGCAAGAAGTTAGGGAGCACCCGGGAGACAGGCAGGCCCCCGGGACCCTCAGACGCGATCTGAAGGCTGATCTACCCCACACTTTCAAATTTGATCGCCATGAGCAATTCTCCTCGTGACCATAAATGAGAAAGTATGTATCAGAGCACTTTTTAAACTCCAGTCTACATTCAAAGACTGTGGAGATAACATGTTATCTTTTGCTGTGTCAGGTAGAAAAAGAGTCTATCTATTAACTAGAGTGTAATAATCATAACCCATTGCGTTTCTGCAATGCATCCACTGTCCGTTTATCCCTGTCACAACGGTGTGAGAAAGATGGTCTCATTTCTTCTCTTCAGAAGAGGACTTGAGGTTGGAGAGTTGAAGGAACTTGACATGGGTCCCCCAGACGGTGCATAGAAAAGACAGACCTTGAACCCTATCCTTCTGACTTGAAATCCAGTGTCCATCAATTACATAAATGCCCCCTCTTCCATAAGTTAATCCTAGAGAAACAAAGCAGGCATCACCTTTAAGATTATAGTTTTTTAGCTCACTTATTCATTCAAACAGAAATACACACACATACACACACACACACACACACACACAATCACACACGCATCGCCCAACCACCAGGATGCAGGGACTGTCACACTCTGGGCAGGACTGCTGCCCTGTTGGTATTCTCGACTTCATAATCCTTTTCTGCTCTACACCGGTCTCCCTGCAGGCACCAAGGGACCTTCATACTTGGTTAGAATTTGACCGACGTCATCTTAGTTCTGATTGGAAAACGTGTGGGCAGAGCTTCTCCATAGATGGAAAGAAGTCAGGGGCCAGCATTTGGGGAGGAAAGGTTCTAATTTCCGTGGCACCCTCATTGAGGCAGAGTGTCAGCAGAGGTCCCGTTTCACCTGCATGAGAGGGTAAATCCTAGGGCCCTTTCACAGACCAGAGTCCCTGGGAGGTTAGCTCAGTTTGACAGTGAAAGGGGCAACATAAGAACCAAATCCATGCCTTCCACAAACACAGTCGGGTTCACTCCACTTCCGAGAGCCTCCAGGTTTTGCTAGGCATTTTGATTGCCCCCTCTGGAAAGCTTTCTAACTAAGCAGAAAATTATTATTATATAAAAAATCAACTTCTTCATTGAGGGCTATTATGATATATACACGGGAACTCAAGAAAGCCTGGCTTAGAAAAAGCCACTCTGGTCACAGGGAAACTAGACAGTCACCAGTTTCCCTTACTTTGCCCATGACTTCACTTTATGCCTGTTGGAAAATGCGCTTGTCCTCATAGTCTCTCAGGGGTGTTATAATGAGAGCTGATAGTGTATTAGAATTAATAGGAACAGTAGGTGTCTATGGAAAGAGGAGACTTAAAATAGTTCATTAAGTGTAGGAGGTAGAAAACTTTATTTGATGAATCAAATGGTCTTCATTAAAAGTGAACTTTTCCTAAGAACTAGAGATGCCATTTAAAAATATATTTTTTCTTATTAAAGAAGAGAAATTAGTGTATGATCATTATGAAAATTTTGGAAAGTACACAAGTGCACTCTATAAAAAAACAAACAAACAAAAAAACCACTTGTAATTATAACCCAAGGATAACCACAATAAAAGTAATTTTTGGCAGGACTGTTTTTTTTTTCCCTAAGGGTTTATGTATGCCTTTGTGAATTACCAAATTAGGATCACATGGTACACATTATTTTTCATACTTTAAAAAAATATACTTAACATCGTTGCAACCAGAGTGCAAACTTTTAATATTCCTTAGAAATTTGACTTTTAATGGCTATATAGTATTTAATCATTTGGTCATAATATGTGACATATTTTTATTTTATTTACATTACCCTGCTATTAATAAACAATTAAGTTACTTCCAGTTTTCATGCTTTTCATTAAGCCGCGGCCTGCTTCTCTGCCCACGCTGCGTGAATTCCCATGTGAGGTGGGCTGCATTATTCCATTTCTGTGGGTAGAAAGAAGTCAAATGTGTGATTTACCCAAAGCCACGGAGAAGTGGCAGGGGAAGGCCAGGACCCAAATATGGTTCTTTTCACTTCAGGCCCAGTTGTTCCCCAAAATAAAAGTTTAGTGACACAACTTGGCAGAAAATCTCTAAACAGTACAAAATCATGAGCCTTGAAACCATGTATTCAAACCTGACCAGAAGCGACAAGTTTGAGTTTAGTTCCTTGTTGATTTTCTTACCTGCTCTGTGTCCTTGAACAAAGGATTTCACCTCAGTCCCATTTCACTGTCTGTAAGTCAGGTATCTTCACCCCCACACTGTTGTTAGGAAGATTAAGTGAAGTATTCCATACTTACAAGTGCCTCGGCAGGTGAAGTGTGCAGCAGGCTTTCACTAAATGAATTTTTTTAATGATCATTACTAATGATTACGATAGTAACAAGTGGACGGCATCTCCTCTTACGTGTCTAATGAGTGACACTTGATTTCTACGATGGCACCACTTTATTTTCTTTCATTTTAAGCTTAAGGATTTTAAAGAGAGAGCAGCTTAACAGACTCCAAAGGATGGGCTCTCCACGAGCCCTGGGCCTCGAACCCTGGGCTGCAGGACCGAGGGAATAGTCCAAATCACGGAGATGGAGACCAGCTTGCTCTAGGCCACCGGCAGAGCCAATGTCAAGAGTAAGATCCAAACTGATGAACTGTCGGTTTCTGAAATGACACTAATTAATGTGTCTGGGACACATAAATGCCCCACTTCCCTGAGTCAGTCCTTAAAAATATGTGCTAGATCACTTGGCAAGTTTTAGAATTGTAGCTTCTCTGCGCTGGAAAAAAGAAATATCTCTATCTCTATCTCTATCTCTATCTCTATCTCTATCTCTATCTCTATCTCTATCTCTATCTCTATCTCTATTTCTATCTATCTATCTCTACCTGTGTCAGTATCTGTGTCTTCATTCTGCTATCCTGCACTCTTCACTACAGTAGCTTCTAGCCACAGACATCTAGTGAGCAATGACACGGGGAAGGTTCAAATTAAGATGTGCCGTTAGTGTAAAATCCACACCAGATTTCTACAGCTACTTACAGGGGGAAAAAAAAATGAATGTAAAGTATCGCACGAATGCTTTTAATTTTGATCGCACGTTAAAATGATAATATTTTGCGTTAAATATGTTATCAAAATTAATTTCGTCTGTTTCATTTACCCGTTTTAAGCATTCCTAGACAACCTAAAAGTATATATGTTCTCACATCACGTACTTATTGGGCATCATTGCTCCCATGGGAGTATGTCATGTCTGGAGGATTTAAAACAACATGTTCTCTACCTCCACCGCTCTGGATTTAGGAAATTGGGAATGTTGGTGGGAGGAAGGGGGAGGTGTTCTGAAGTGTCCCCAAGTCTGTCCCTCTCCCCACAACCCACCGACATACTGGATGGAGAATCCCCTGGTCACTCATATATGCCCGAGTATAAAATGATGTATTTTCCCCAAAGTGACCTTCAGAAAACAATGAATAACTCCACTCATGGGCTTTTGTACCTAGAAAATCTCTCCCTTATTTAGTGCAGAGCAAAAAAAAAATTAGTTTAAGATAACTTTTAGGTACTTTGCTCATGTTCTACCCTGGTTTGGCTGTCTCAAAGGGGTTCTTTTGTTTTTTACTCCTCGACAGTATGGTTAGTAATCTCTTAAAATCACCATAAATTTCCTGAAGCTGAAGAGTTATTTTTACTTACAATTATTATGGCATCTGAAAGTTTCTCTTTCTGAAAATCATTTTCTTGGCATAAATAAAAATCAAGAATTCTCAAGTTTTTAAATGATTGCTTTCATTATCCAAAAAGTTGTGTTTCTTAAAATCAGGGGGGAGTAGAGAGAAATTCCTAAGAAACAAGATTCTCAAAACATTCATTTTCCTTAAGAATTCTCAAGGGGATAATTCTTGAGCTGAACTAGTAACGTAAGTACTATTGATGTGATACCTTTTCAAAAATTCTTGATTTTGTAAAATTCAAAACAAACAAATTAAAACCTCCCAAAAACATGTAAATTGAAAAGTGATTGGTAAATTCCAAGTAGTCTATGTTTAATTTATTTTTTTAAATTTCATTTACTGTATTAATGTAAGCACTGTGTTTTGGGGTTATTTTAAATATGCATGTGTAAATGAATTAATGGAAAAAATAGAAAAGTAGACATTTGACTATTTCACATTCATTCTTAAAAGTTTATATTTTCAAGTTGACTGAAACATTTTATTTGGATCTCCTCATTGGGGAAAAAGGAATATTTGGAGTTAATGTTTTAGCAGATATTTGTGCATATATATACATACGTATACGTATACACCCATATATACATATGTATGTGTATATACACACAGAGGCAGAGATAGGGAGTGAGAGAGAGAGAGAGAGAGAGAGAGAGAGGGAGAGAGAGAGAGAGAGAGAGAGAGAGAGAGAGAGAGAGAGGAATTGGCTCATGAGATAGTTTTAGGCTAGTAAATTCTAATTTTGTATGGCAGCTGGTTGGAGACCCAAGGAAGAGTTGATGTTGCAGTCTCGAGCCTTCAGACTGAAGGCAGAATTCTTTCTTTTAGAAAGAATTTCAATATGTTTTCTTTTAAGACCTTCATCTGATTGGATGATGCCCACACACAGATGAAGCGTAGTTTGTTTTACTCAAAGTCCATTTATTTAAATGTTCATCTAGTCTAAAAACACCCTCACAGAAACGTCCAGAATCACATTTGACCAAATATCTGAGTACCATGGCCCAGCCAAGTTGACACATAAAATTAACCATCACAGGATCCCTTTGAGTTTCCCTCGCGACACCGTGTTGTGGAGTCTGGGGGCAAGGAAGACAGAAAGGGTGGGACCTGGAAGAACAGGGTTGTGCTTCAACCTTTGTTTTAATAGAACAGCACTTTGAGTTATCAAAGCAGCATGGTTCTAATTCCCTGTGCATCCCATGGCCCTGTGCTGTCCACCATGGAATCCATCCGTCATCCTCAGAGGAAAGAGACCATGAGAACAAAGGACTTGACCTTGAGGTTCTAATTAGACATTTTATGTTTAAAGAAAAATAATGTCCTTGAATATGTGAATATTTTATGCTAGAAAAGAATTTGATAAATTCAAATAGAAAAATAAAAGTCTGTTTCTATGTGGTACACGACGTTCAGAGGTTTGAGGGGAGAGATTTAGTAGGAGCTATTTGGTAGACGGCAATGCAAAGTATGGCCGTGGGTCATCTTTTCTCAGTCTGGGTAGGGAGATGAAATTTTGGTGCAGTCGGAAAGAGCTGGAGTGAGTTGGAGAGAATGAAACCATGGTAAGAATACCTCCTAATGATCTGAAGCTTTCACCCCTCAAATCTTTGTCTAGAGAAGAGGAGCGTGCGATGACAGACATGCCAATAAAAAAAAATCAAAAATTTCGAAAAGGAGTGTGAAACGCCCAGGTTATGCCCTGCTTCTCTCCTGCATCGTCCAACACAGAATAGTAGAATAAAGCAAATGTCAGAACCAAATTGTGGGAATACACTATAGTTTTATTAATGGTTTGGGTTAAACTTCCTCGTTGACCATGACGTTATGGTTACAGGTTGTTCATTCACTTATTCACTCGTTTTTATCCCAGGAAATGTTTACCATTTACACATTTACACAGCAGCACCCGGCACTGAGCAACGTGCTCAGCGTGTGCAGATGGGTGTCATCGTCCCTGTGCTCAAAGACCTCACCTTGTAAGGGAACCAAAAGATGCAGATGTGGCCCTCACTAGTAGCCTGTATGCCCCCCTTCTTCTTGGGCCCAGGGCTGGACTCCATTCCCCAGTGTCCTTTGCAGTGCGGTCATGTGGCTGAGCTATGGAATGTGAGCAGAAGTGGGAACCACTTCCTGCCCCGTAAAGGCCTTCCTACATGATCCTTGTTAAATGAGAGAACTAGAGGAAGGTAGAGTCAGAAGATGGAAGAGGTCTTGGTCCCTAGATAACTGCCCCAACCAGAGATCCCCCACCAAGTGCCTGATCTCCATTCTTAATCCGTAAGTGAGAAGTCAAATTCATTGTGCTGAGCCATTGAGATGCGGGGGTTGTTTGTCATGGTGACCTGACCTGTCTAATACTGGGGGTTAAGGGGTCACTCAAAAAGACCCCCAAATCAGCTATCCTAGACTGGGGAGTAAACTTTGGAGGCAATTTTTTTTTTTTATGATTGGCAGGGGAACACAGAAATGCCAAAGGTGCTTCTGTAGGAGACTGTCCCTCCCCGACCCAGACTAGGACAACAGTTCTGAAGTCTAGGTGACCACACCAAGACTGGTTGAAAGCTTAGCAGAAGGGGCACTCACCTAGCCCACTGCCTCTCAATAGGCAAATATGTGTTGAATGCAAGAACTTGAACCCCAGATCATATGCTCAGCAAACAAAAATAAAATTGCATTGTGTTTCACTGAGGGCACGTACCAGGCAGAACCATGCGGGGAGCATCAGCCTCAAAGCAGGAAGCAAAAACTAGCAGTTGCTTTCCAGCAGGAGATTTGAGGGTGAGACTGAAGGAGGAGAAAGGTTCGGCCCGCTGCAGGAGTGGAGAGTAAGGACGCTCTCCTCCCAGCTCTGCCTCTTCAGACTCCATCCACTTGGTCTTCCTGGAAATACTGAGGCAGCACTTCCCCCCACACCCCCACCCCTGCCTGAGAATTTAGTTGTGCTTCACATAAGTGAATTGCTGGGTCCTGTGGCCACCAGACCTTGAAATCGGTTATGCAACGTCTTATCAAATGCTTCTTCAAATTCGCTGGCAGCCCGGGCTATCTAGCCCCTCTGATCCCCATTCCTTTGGGAATGAAAAGGAAACAATAGATTCATTTCACAAAAATCATCACATTTACATATTTTTATCATGAGCTCAACGAATGATTTTAATTAAACCGTTTTTAAGGAGGGTAGAGAGTAAGAAAGGCAAGATGGTAAATATTTATCACCTAATCAAGGGAAGAGAAGCGTGAAGCTCAAACCCTCATTAAGCTGCGTGGGGGGAGGGGGAGCTTTGGAAGCAGCCTGGGTCTGGGCCCCCACCTCCCTTATCGGGGGGTGACACTGGGAAAATGGGAAGGATGCCAACCTCATGGGATTATTGGCAGGAGAGCCTAATGACTCTAACAGTAATAATAATGGCCAAGGGCTCTGGGATAGAAATTGTGACCAGGCACCCCACCAAGACTTTGGCCTTGAATGCTTGCCTTGACCCTGTACAGGAGGCGCTGTTGCTTTCCTCAGTTTACACGAGTGTAACCTGAAGATTAGGGAAATCTAGCATCTTGCCCAAGGTCTCGCAGCTAGTGACTCACCAGGCTGGCATTCAAACCCTGGCAGTCGGAGCTCAGAGCGCACACCCTTATCTATTATTCTGTCTTGCCTAGACTCCGGTGCCTAGAACTTATACATACGCACTCCCCTTATTTCTAAAGTTCAAGCCAAAGAAGAGTATGTCTAAATATCTCTCCTGTTATTTCTACCATGACTTCTACTGCCATCTTATATTTACACAGCATTTTACAAAGCATGCTTGCAAATATTTTCCATCAGAAACGTCAAATACCCGGAGCTCAGAAAAGTATGGTCCAAAGCTCCTTCTACACTAAAACAGGCTGTATGATATCAGGTTTCCACTCAGGCACCTGCTTCAGAAATTGGTCTGCAAACGGAGGGGAAGGATGTGAAGGGAAAAACAGGAGAGCTTCACACCCCAGCCCCTGGACACTCCCTGATCGGTGGTCGTTCTCAGGAGGTGAACCTTCAGTCTGCCTCGTTCTGGGAGTGATTGGACGCACACAATTAAGCCATGATACACGCGAAGGGGGTAAATCAGAAGGCACAGCCCTTATAGCACTGTTCTAAGTGCTCTGTTGAGATAATTGTATGGCTGTTTCCGCAATCAGTTCTGAGAAAATTGCTCCTCCCAAATTAGCTTCCCCTTATGCAATAATTTTTAGTTGATGGCATTGAATTGCTGCAAAAGATACTATATATATA
>NW_006494609.1:20193615-20229945 GCF_000325575.1 Pteropus alecto
TATATATATTCAAAATACTGGACAAATAGCATGTGTACACATTATCAAAAGAGGACACTTTGATATATGTTTTAAATGTATCTGAATTACACTCCCAGCAAATAACGAAGTTTCCCTTTCTTCCTCAGTCTCCTTTTTCCCTCCTTCTCCCTCCCTCCCCCCTTTCTCTTTTCATTCTCCTCTTTTCTCCTCCGCCACTTGCTCATGCCCCTCCTCGTTTGACTTAATTACAATACTGTCTGGACGTCTCACTTTCTGAATCCGAGAAGTAGCTTTTATCTTCCAGGCAGAGTTCTAAAGAACAACAACTCTCATGAATCCTCGTCCCTTAAGTATTTATTTAGCACTAGTCCTGGCGTGATTCTCATGCTGGCCTTTCTAGAAAGCCTCACCAAAGTTCAAAGCCTGCAAAACAAGCCTCCCCAGCCATCCTTCCTGTGAGGGGCAGGGGATAGGAGCGGGCTGCACAGAATCTTTCTCAAACTCTCCCACTAAGTCCCCGGGGCCCAGGACACAAACTGCCTCCTCAGAACCATGCAGTTAGTTCTCAAGGCCTGGGGAGGCCTTCCCACCAGAGCCCAGGTGAAGAAGTGACTGGCCCAGGGCTGTGCAGGTAAGAACATCAGAAACAAGCTTGACTGCATTCATTAAAGTCCTAACCTGTGCGTCCGCCATGGTGTCATAGAATTTCATGCTAGAAAACATAACTTCCCCTTTGAATCAAACATTCAGTATCTCCACCGGGGACAATCAGCCAGCAAGTACGCCCACTTCAGCAGTTTGGTGCAATATGGATGGGTAAAGGGCAGTGTGTTGGTTAAAAAAAATTATTCCTTCGCTTATATTTCTTCGGGACCTCATTTGAATACACCACTTAAATTTAAAGCTTCAAAGAGGCAGACAATGAAAGACAC
Organism: Pteropus alecto; assembly: GCF_000325575.1. NCBI lineage: Eukaryota > Metazoa > Chordata > Mammalia > Chiroptera > Pteropodidae > Pteropus > Pteropus alecto. Next base: position 20,194,530 of record NW_006494609.1, read on the forward strand.
GTCTCTGACCTAGCAATCTGGGAAATAATTAACTAGTTACTCCAAATGAAAGCAAACAAAGTTTTAAATTGTGAAGAATGGGTCATCTTAAATGAAAGAATATGAAAAGGAAGAGAGAGAGAGGGTGAGGTGGGCTCTCCAAGGATATTTAATTTGTGGAGGAAATAATTTTATTTGCATTACTCCCAATAATTCTGACTAAACTGATTTATTTTTCATACATGGGGAATATTTCTACAAAAGTATATCTCATTTTTATGCAGAGTGATAAAGGGAATATTTGGGAGGAGATATTGAGTGGGTCTATAAAAATAAAAAATAACTATTATTTTAAATAAGTCATGCTAGAGATATGCATCTCAGTCCTAATTTTCATAATATCTATTTTGCTAGAACTTCAACCAATAAAGCCATGTTTTTATGGGTATTGCTGCGATGCTGTCATATCAGTATCTCAGTCATGTTCTCTGGGAAAGTTCTTCTTGACCAGAGGCCTAATTTGTGACTGGACAGCAACATCTGCACCAGACGAAATTTGTCATCATGTCGTCAGAACTATTGGCTGTTGCCTGGCAACAGGTCAATTATATACTGAGTATTTGCTGAAGAAGATTAGGAGCATTGTTGCCATAACGACTACCTTTGTTAGTTAAGCAAGTTGATTTGACTCAAAACTAGCACTGGAGAGCCACGTATGGTGTGTGAAGTGGTAATTGTCTCAATTCAACCGCTGATTTTCGTCACTGGGTTGGCATCGTTCGCCACGATGTGCTCTATCCTTGGGGGTCACTCGTTCAGGCTATGAGATCACTACATCGACCTTCCCAACAATCCAGGAAATGAGGCCTTGTCTGTGTTAATTTGTTGTTTTATTAATGTATTCAACAAATATTTACTAGCTAAAAGGATGTCTTAAAAGTGGACGAACCTTGGTGGTACCACTATGAGGGCATTTGTTCGGGGTGAGGAGACAGTTCTCTATCCAGATCGTGATGGAGGATTCAAGGATCTGTAGATGGGGTAAAATCTCATAGAACTAAACACCAAAAATAAATGCATGCATGGAAAAAACTTGTAAAATAAGAATGAGCTCTGTAAGTATTATACCAATGTCAATTTCCTCGTTCTCATCTTTAAACCGTGACTATGAAAGATGCCATCATTGTGGGAAACTGAGTGAAAGGCATACAGGAAACCGGTCCAATTTTCGCAATTTATACATGAGTCTAAAATTATTTTAAAATAGAATATTTAAAAAAAATGGAAAGGAAAGTAAGAAAGAAAGGAAGGGAAGAAATGAAGGAAGGAGGGGAGGAGGGGAGGAGGGGAGGAGAGACAAAGGAAGCGAGGGAGGACTTGGTCAATACGTAAAGCGAAGCTCTGGTTTGGGCTCAGGACACGCTAAGCAGGTAACTCACCTGATAAACAGGTAACTCACCTGAACAAATGTCTGGGGGACTTTAAGAGTCTGCAGACTGCAGGGGGATTTATTATTTGCTTGTCAGCACCTTACCTCATTTGCAGACTGTCTGGCCTCTCTGGTCCCTGTCTACTAAATTCCAGCAGTGCTCAGTGTCCTTCAAACAACATGACAATCAACACAGGACACCTAGATTTCTGAAATTCCTGTCTTAGCCCCTACAAGTTCAATATAACAAACAGTTTTATAAATACTGATGTCATGTGTCCCTCAAGAAAATCCCAGTGAGATGGGCAAAGCTGATGCCTTTGTTCCCATCCATCAGATGAAGAAACTGCATTCTGGAGGTCTGGAAATGTCCAGATGTGACTCTGTCTTGTCCTCTGCTCCTTCCACTGCACATACGTTTCCTAAATGTGACCTCGAGTGATGCACGGATTAGTGTCAAGCAATCACAGTGACCTGGGGGCAAGGTGCATGCTTTTCAGCCTCCTTCATCCTCTGGTAAAAGAGGACAAAGTCCCCGCTGAGAGTCAAGTTGTCTTTAGCCCATCTCCAAGGCTGTCGTGCTGACGGGGGGCTTTCGTTTGCTTCGCGTTGGTGTCTGCAGCTACCTTCTGTTTAGGGTTCCTTTGAAAATAAACATGCCTACGTGAAAACAAAATCAATATGGGTGAAATAATTGTAGACAAGCCGTGGAAATGCGTCCCGCTATGGCGCAAAGAACTAGACATTCTGGTTGGGACCGGAAGGTCGAGGAGCAGTGTTCCAGGTTGAAAGAAAAGTATTGAAAGCCAGAGGTATAACAAAGGGGTGTGTGTCTCTGTCTGTGCGCATCTGTGTGTGTGAGCGGGCTGTGGGCACAGGTGTGCACCTTCTAGGCACAAAACAGAAACACCTCCTTCAGATCAGTGGGGCAGGACAGGATGACAAAAGGGGGGAAAAGGGATATAGAGGCAGGGTCTCTCTATCCTGGCACAGAGACGCATCCAGGAGTCGGACCCCAAGTCTTTTGGTGAGTTCAAGAAACAGGAGAGCCGGGCGCAAGGCTGTGGCAAAGCACTAAATTGCTTATATCTTTTAAATCCAATATTTTCAAATTTGCATGTTCTCTTTTAAAAATGCATTGCCTTGGGGTGAAGTGTCCATTGTCTCCCCTTTCACTGCTTGCTGGAGGCGAAGGGGAGGAAGAAGCTGGGGAGTAAGGGGAAGACGAAGACAAGTGTTTGGAGAAGGCCGGCCTTGGCCGGTGCGCATAGCAAGGCCAGATTCCAAAGACTACTTCAAAGTCTAATAGATTTGGCGCTTTGCCCCAAAGGCCACAGTTCTCCCATTTTCTCTGAACAAGAACCACGAAGGGGTGATAAATGCAAATTTCTAGGTCCCAGGTCCAGAGACGGAGGAGCAGAACTAAGCCACCATTCTGTGACCTGTGTTGTTCACACGTCTGCTAAGCATCCTGTCTCGTTTTGTTATTTGAGTTATAACTGATATATGACATTGCGTGCATTTAAGGTGTACAACCCGTCAATTTGATACATCAATATATTGAGATATGATTGCCACGGTAGCTTCAGCGAACACTTCTATCAAGTCACATAATTATTATTTCTTCTTTTAGAGTAAGAACAATTAAGATCTAGTCTCTTAAATGTTAAGATATATCCGCATGCAAAAAGATGAAATTGGACCCCATCTTACAACGCTCACGAAATTGACTCGAAATGGATTGAAAACTTAACCATAAGGCCGAATGGTGAGCGTTTTTGACTCGCGGCCGCTGTAGCACATCTGAAGAAACACAGATGCAGGAGCGGAGACCCTGGAAGAGAACCGCACACGGCCTGACTCGTGCCTTTGAAAGCCCAGGCCTGCTCTTTTCTCAATCATAATGCATTGTTGGTGTTGGTGATTTCTGAAAATAGAGAGAAATGAAACATGAGAGAATAGTCCTCCAAAGTTCCACTATTGAAAGTCCGAGATATGAAATCCGACTGCTCAGTCGTCACGAGTAAGATTCTCTTACAGCCAGAGGCAGCTTCTCCTTCACACACGGCGGGCACGGTGCCTCTGACACTGTTAGGGGCCCGTAAAATACATCTTTTTAGAAGACAAAATGTGATAATATGAGAAATTCCAGAAAAAAATATGTGTATATACGTATATATTATATATTGATAGATCTATATTTCACATAATTTAAAATAGATAATATGTAAAATATCTCTAAAATAATATATTATATATAATACATATTATGTATGTTGTGTATTACAGATCTATCAATATATAATATTTTATGTTTATATTTTATATGATATATAAGAATATATGCAATAAAGTATATATTATATACTTATAAGATAACAAACAATACGAATAATTTATAAAGTATTGTTATTAATAATATATCACATAAATACATATTTTAAATTTACATCTATACATATATACACATACATTTTAAGGAGGAAGGGCTCAGCGCCCCACAACTACTTGACCCTGCCATTGGAATATGAAAGCAGCAGTAGACAACTTATGAACAAATGCACCTGGCTGTGTTCCAATAAAAACTTATTTATAGACGGTAAATTTTGAATCTCATGTAATGTTCACGTATCACAAAATGTATCCATTTTTCATGTTTCTTCCATGCCTGAAAAAGGGAAAACCCATTCTTCGCTTCTGGCCATACAAAACCAGGGAGCCTTTGTCTGCTGGCCCTTGATGCAGAGGGTAAGGACAGAGAAGAGGCTTCAATGGGCCACACCTGGAAGTGGTACCCATCATGTTTGCTCGCATCCCATAGGCTAGCACCGGTCACAAGGCCACCCTAAGTGCGGGGAGAGCAGGAAGTGAGATGAGGGTGAGCTGGATGCCCACACAGAAGTGTACGTGGGTGTGGATGATTACAGAATGGTCTCCGGACCCCGCTCCCCCACAAACACGCCATGGACTAGTGCGCTGTCTGACCTGGACACAGGAGGGGCCACTCTGCTTCCTGAGGATAAAGCTCAAAGGGCATCTCTCACGTGGTTTAGGTAGGCTGCTGGCTAGAAGGACTTTGTCTTGGTCTCACCCCTGCCCGCACCTCCGGAATGTGCGCTGGGAAGGCAGCCATACGCCTCTATTCATCTTCATCTCCTTCGGCCAGGCTTCCATTCAGCAAACTATGCATAGTAAGTCTCAAAATAAGATTGCTTTATAAACTGAATTTAATTAAAGGTAGGCTATTAAAGCATGCCCGTCTGCTGCTTATTATCTCTCACATCTCCTTTGCACATGTCAGCAGATCACGTTCACATGAGCAGGTCACTAGAAGAGAGTCAGAGAACACATTTCATTAAAATAAAAAGGGTTTATGGTCTTGGCCTCCCTACCCAAGAAGTTCTACCCACAACCAATCTCATAAATCGGTGGCGGCTGGCCGCTACGATCATCTAAAAACTTGTTTTCAGGAAGTCCTAATTACATTTTCTTGATAAAATATTAAATGAATTGCTTGGAATACTGTGCAGCTTCTCAGTCTGTGATTGATTTAAGACCCGACTATAGTGTGCCGCCCGAATCCACTCCCCGCGAGAAGCCGGAGCCCTTATAAACAATGCCAGGCAAGACAGTAAACGTGGTGACTAGCTCAGAATAAAAGAAAACTAGAAACCAGAACCAAACACAATCCTGACATACAAAGAACTCTAAATTACAAGGTACCGCTGCACGGGCTGCTGAGTGCTCTATAATTCAAGATGCCATCGCTAGAATGTTAATTCTGCCCACTTTAATGCCATCTAATACCCTGTCCAGGAGAAAAACAGCTATGCTTCTATCGATTTATTATTGATTTTCCTATTTCGAAAAATGTGAACAGATGTTCAGTCTATTAAATGGCTTGGGTAGGAGTTGCATGTTTAAAATATATTACGAATCTTAACTGTGCATGTGGAAGACAGTGGAGCTTTGGGAACTAGTCAGAGAGTGTATCTGGTGTTGGAGACGCAGGCTGGGGACCACCTGAGAAAAGGAGGTGCAGAAAGCCGCAGGCTGACCTTGAGGTTGAGGTGCCAGGATCACTGATATCTCAAATACTCACCTTGAACTCCTTGCCCTGTTGGCTATCCTCCAGCATGGCCCATCTGCTCCCAAGGGCTCCAGCAGAGGCCTCCTGAATGAATTTCTTCTCTTGGACCCCTCCTTACCCATCAGATGCCAAAGGCATCATTGTGACCTCCCACCTCTTTCCTGTACCCTGAACCAGCCTCCCTCCATCTCCACGCTCACCGGCCCAGCCTGAACCCAGTCTTCTCTCTGTTGATTCTTGCTGCCCTCCAACCCAGCAATGCATCAGAACCAGAGATCATTTTTAAAATCCAAATCCAATCAGGCCATTTCTCCTAGCTTTGAAAAACTCAGGCTTCCTATTTCTCTGAAGATAAAGTGGGGTGACCACACACCTCCACTTGCCAGGATAAGCTCAGCATGCTCATTAACAGCACCTGCGTTCACTGTCTCAGGTGTCCCTGCTGGAAGGATAACTGTTATGATCATCCTAGTTCATGTTCAATGTCCTTGCTGTGCTTACCCTTCACTCCCCCTGCTCCCTGTGCTATAGATCTCTGTCCCGTAGAAACCCTGGTCTTCTGCAAGGGCTTTAGAAGCTATGTGCTCCCTCCCGACTCTGGCGTTCTTCCCCGCTTACCCTCCCCAGACGTGTCCCTTACCGGCAAGTAGCCTCTGGGGTGAAACTTCCACAGCCAGATAGATTTCCCTACTACATGTTTCACTCATTGTTCCTATTCTTAGCGGTCACCACACTTGAATAATACACTAATTTTTATGTGTCCAACATCCACAGTCTTCTTCCCTGGAGGACAACTTTGGTGAATGCGGAAAACCCCGCTAGTCGTCCTGCTCGTCGATGGCACGGTAGAGATCATTATTCGTTGACGGGTGAATGAACGAATGCAGAAATGAATGAACAGATGATTTTAGTAGGAGGGGAGAAGATGAAATTCTACAGCATCTATAAATAGATATGATTTTCTGAGGACACGGCTGGCCACCTTCAGGCACGAGATCATCTAAGAGGTTCATCCACAGAAAGGAAAATTCAAACAAACCGGAGAACAGGAGGTAAATGGCTGAGGGAGAGCTTATGGCAGATCGGGGAGGAAAAACAAAAATAAACCTATGTCATACAAAATTGTTTTTCTGTTTTCTGAGTGAAGGTGATACGATTTGACCAGGTTTCAAAATAACTTTGGAAGCAGGTGCACGAGTGAAGATGTGTGAGAGATGTTCGAGCAAGCGGTGGGCACCCGAAGAGCGGGAGAGATACCGCTCCTGTGGAATCCCCACATCTCCTACCGTGTCCTCAAATTAGCCCCTTCCAAAGTCTATAATTCTAACTCAAATGAGACTAGAAATTTTGTTCATAAACCAAGAGGAAAGCTCCCACTGTCACGCCAGGCAAACCGAACTTGAAGCTGTAAATGTTGATAATCGCTCCGCACTGTCGTTCCAGAGGCTCCCACTGCGTAGAAGCCGGAAACCTGTCAGCGGTTTTTAGGACAGCGCTGATCCGCTAGAACGTCCTGCAGCGATGACACGCTCTGCATCGCCCCCGTCCAATACGGTCACCCCTAGCCGCACGAAGTCACTGAGCACTTGGAATGTGGCCAGTGCAACTGGGAAACTGAGCACTGAACTCGATTTCATTTTAATTCAATTAGTTAAATTGCAGCTGCCGTATTGGACAGTATAGGTTAGGAGGCAGTTCTTAGAATTTGAACACTGTCCTGAAAGATAGACTCACGGTTTGAAGGCCGAGAGCAAAAAAGAGAAAGAGGAAGAGAGAGGGGAGACACCTGCACGGCTGTGCTTAGAGACGACCCCAGCAGCGCTCAGGTGGAGGCGGTGGGCGTGAGGAGGACAGAGGTAGGAAGATGAGGAAGGAGGCCTCTCACCTCCCTGTCATCTCTTTAACTTGACAAATCAGCCTCAACAGTAGAAATCAGTTCCGTAGTAAAACTTAGGCTCCCAGAAGGTCCTTCTGTCAGTGGGGTGGCTCTCAGGCAAGTCCATGGGGCAGAGAGAGGGTGGGCCCCTGTGGCCGTGGGCGAGCATAAATCAGAGGACTGACCAGCAGGCTGCCAGATTAGGACCTCGTGGGAGAGGCCGGGTGTTATCTGACTGGGTGGTTAGAGAATGTGTTAATTGCTTCAGCTGCGGCGCACAGTCTCACGAGCTGGGGTGGGAGCACCTCCCACGTGTGCGATGCCTAGTTTAAGTGTGAAAGCTGACAGATGCGGGAGCCTTCTGTGTCTGTTCTTCTTTCTCTTTGACCTTCCAAGCCATCCATCTTTAAACCTCTGCCTTATCATCAGTGAAATATGTATAATAATGATATTGTGACCTGGTAGCACTGTTATGACAATTAAATGTGTTTGTTTTATACCTAATGGAAAGTAGCTGCTCACTGAGTTCTGAGTGTGTGTTTTATATTCTCTCTGTGACGTCTTCCCATGAGCTTCGTCTTTTTCACTACTTACTCATTGTCTTCAAGTTCACCACCAGCCTTCGTAAGCACAGCTCTGAAAATGGCGCCTTGAGACTGTCAGCAAAACGTACCCTTTTAATCTTGGTCACGGTATAGTGTCATAGGACAGATAATTATTTCTTTTGCTGTGCAAGAGAAGTTGCTAAAAATAACAAAAAGGAGATAAGATAAATCACTTAAACCTAAAATAATAGTGGTATTATTATTGATAATTATAACAGTAATAACAATAAAATAATAAAAATAAATGACCAGACCAGAGAGGAGTCATCTTTGTGTCCCCTGAGTTCTGAGGGAAGGAAGCAGAGAGACAAGTACACGTGTGAGTCAGACACTGTCCCTTACAGGTGGCATTCCACTCCATCTTCCCCTAACCTTTTGGGGAGTGCTCAAGGCACAGAGGGTCACCCTCGGTGTGAGAAAGCTGAGGGCAGCAAGGACAGTCCACGCAAGGCCCGGGAGGGAATAGCTTGCTTGAACTTAGAAGGACACAGAGGGAAGATTCTGAAACTCAAGCATCAGGGAAGTTTATGTCTTTTGTGCTTGTGGAAGTTGCAATCTTTTGTATACTCACTTGTGGTCTTAGGTCACCTATGTTCCACCACTTGAGTTGGGGAAAGAAAATAAAGGTGGGCAGAAAGGCAGGGAGCTTGTTGAAATAGCCTATCCAGAGGTCCCCAAACTTTTCAGCACCAGGGATCGGGGATCCTATGAGAATCTAATTCCTGATGATCTGAGGTGGAGCTGAGGCCGTGAGGCCAGCTCTGGAGAGCGGCTGCAGATACAGATGGAGCTTCACTCACCCACCCACCACTTACCTCCTGCTGTGCTGCCCAGTTCCTAACAGGCCACGGACCAATGCCAGTCTCGGCCCGAGGGTTGGGGACCCCTGGCCTACACAAGGGAAGATGAGTGCCTAGGGATTGTGTCAGCAGTGGCAATGAGGAAGAGTGGGCATATGAAGAAGACATTTTGGAGGAAGACACGACAATGCGTCATTGTGATTTATATGTGTGTGAATTATGCATTAAAATGAATAAAGGAGAACAAGCTTTCCTATTAAAATATATTTTCACTCAAAAAAAAATTACTTTACGTTTAACAATTTTAACTCTTTCTTTCCCACTTACCAAATCTCTCTTGTGGTTTGAGCCAATGCTCTTTTGGACTGTTACCACGAGTGATAACAATTTAGCTTTCCGTGAATTATAAAGATTCTTCCCTTGCCCACAGGAATTATTTGCTATCTTAGCAACTCAAAACCTTCCTTCGCTTTGGTTTGAAACGGGAAATTGAATCTGGAGCTTCAGGAATACCCGTATGACAAGAATCTCTTGGCTGCCATCTCTTACTCCCACCCTCAAGGCTTCCTCGTCCCAGCCGGCCATGCTTCATGGAAGCCACCCTAACCTGCTCCAGCTCACATGAATTCCACCTTCTGTGAGATGTCAGTGCACATAAGGAAATTCTCCTGAATCTATTTCTCAATTAGAATCTTACTTGAACTCAGCCACTCTTTAAAGACCATATTGGTCTGTAATATTTCGGAGTTATGGAAACTAAAAAAGAGTACACAGAAAGCTATCAACTATCTCCCTAGAAAAATGTACATTTATACTCATGCACAAAATTTAGGTATGATTTTATAAGATTTCAAGACCGACCCCAGAAACTCTACTACAGATCCTTCACCAAGTCAAGACAGCACATTTTCCAACTTCCGGGCTAATGCTCCTTCATTGGAATAGGCTGTGCCGTGTATGCTGGTGCTGCAGCCTTGATTAAACTTGAGGCTCCCTGAGAACTATGAGATGTTTTTCACTACTTGGCTCCTGGTTGATTTGCTGATAGGATTGGAAGAGCTATAGACCTGATTTGGAATCCTAGATGCAACAAATATCAGCTGGGTGATCATAAGCACATCAAGAAGGCACATTCTCAGCATCCGCTGCTGCACCTGCCAACATGAGCCATTGTGCCTGATACACAAGGCAGCTTTGGAGAACTCCTGAGCGTGTCTATTGAAAATGCCCAGCCACGTGCGTGACACGGTAAAAACTCCTTAAATGTTAGTTTCACTTACCTCAGGGGAAAAAAAAAAAACTTTTCAAATGATGTAGGTCTTAAAACTACTGTCAATGCCAGGGACAAACTGCAATAAATGAAAGAAAAACAGGTATAAATTATTAGTAGCATCACCTCTAGGGTTTGCAGCTCACTTAAAGCTGTTAGCAGTAATTTGTAACATAAGGTCTGCGGTCAATAGTGTGAAAGAAGACAGCTAACGTGCAGACGTATCAGATTTCGATATAACCTTCCACAATAGTTCACACGTTGAGCTAACTTTGCCCCAAACGTTGGTATAAATAAATTAGAAATCTTCCATTGCAAGTAACAGAACAATTCACCAGAACTGGCTGAGCACAAAAAGGGATTACAAGCCAGGTAACTCAGGTAACTTGATTAGTTGCCAGTCAGGTGAGGCTTTCACCTGGGCCTCCGTGAAGGAAGTGATCAGTATCCGGCTTCTTGATTCTCGCTCTCTCTTCCTTCATTTCTTCTCTCTTCCTCCCCACGTCCCTCCGTTTCTAGGCTCTGCATCCTGTTTTGCTCTCCCACAGGCCTTCTCTCTTCATGTCCTTGTGGGGCTGACACATTTCCAATGAAAACTAAAAAATCTGCTTCCCATCAAGATCAATTGAAATCTAGTCTCATTGGCCCCATTTGGTCTGAGCAAGGTCATGTGACCCTCTCTGGGTGGACTAAACCTTGTGGCCACCGGACTAGACATGCTGGGTGTCTTGAGCAAACCTTTGGATGTGAATGTGGAGTCTAGACTGGCCAAACCACTTGGCTGAGAAAAACGTGGCACTCATGGACTGGAGATAAGGCGATGGACTGGGTTGAATGGTAGCCTCAGCATCCCAGAATGTGACCCTTATTTGAAATAAGGGCCTTTGCAAATGTAATTAAGGTAACAGATCTTGAATGAGATCCTCTTGTGTTAGGGTGGGCCCTAAGTCCAATGACAAGTTGTCCTCATAAGAGACAGAAAAAGAGAAGACACAGACACACAGAAGGGAAGTCCACGTGAAGACGGAGGCAGAGATTGGAGGGATGCTGCCACAAGCCAAGGAATGCCTGGGGCCACCAGGCAGGAAAAGAGTTCTTCCCTGGAGCCTCTGGAGGGAGTGTGACCTTGCCAACACCTCGATTTCAAACATTTGGCCTCCAGATCTGTGAGAAAATAAATGTCTGTTGGTTTAAGCCCCCCGGTTTGTGGTAACTCATTACAGCAACCTTAGGAAACTAATATGGGTGTGGGGGGAGCGGGCGCAGAGGTAATGGACACTGGAGAAGTATTCCGAGACAACCCACTCAAGACCTATTAATAGATGCAAACTACTGAGAACCAACTAAAAAACAATTAGCTCTCGGCATCAACACCAAATTTGCATATTGCACCAATCACCATCATAGGTACTTGCAACGAAGTAAGAAACAAAATAAAACTCAGCATCTAGAGGTTAGACAAACAAACACAAGAACAGAAAGCTCCAACACAAGGTGAGCAGGGCTGCAGGAGAGGTCACGCAGGTCCCAGGGCCAGCAGAGAGAAGGCTCCCCTAATCCAGCCTTGTAAGGGACGGGGACGGCGGGACTGAGGGCAGGACCACAGCAGAAGCCGCATTCAGGTGATGTCTTAGTTTGTATCTAATAAGCCGAGAAAGAGTTAATCATCAAAGAGGAAGGAAAGGGTTTGTCCCTGGCTCTAGATTCTCTAGAGACCTTGCAGGTTCCCAGTGAGAAACTTGGCAACTCTCTGGACTCTCTTGGGTATCATTCATTCCTCGCTTCTCTGCCCCTTCAACAAGCACACTCATGGCTCCTCCTGGGGGCACCCTCTGTCCCTAGAGCTTCTCCCACTTGGAAGTAAACAGCCTCCTGGTAGACCTCTCTTTTTTTTCTGTGTTTTCCGCACACCACCAAGCCGAGACTCTCCTTTCCCCCTTAGTTCTGACAACCAGATCTGTTAAGGCTGGTTGCGTCCATTTGCCTTGGACACATCTTCTGCATATAGATTGATGAGTTTAATCAGCGAATCAGGAGAAAGCCTTGGGCATCAATCATTGTCAACGTACCTTCTTTCTAATTTCTGATTTGCTGCTTCCGGTTATGAATGCAATAACACAGTTTCTCTTAAAGGTGAAGCTGAGATGCCCAAAGTTCTGAATTTGCATTTGGTAGAAAGTTCTGTAACATGTTTTAGTTTAATGAGAGAGAGAGGGGGAGAGAGAGCGGCGGGGAGAGAGAGAGAGTAGCTCTTAACAAACATCTTGCCACCTCAATTCTATGAACTACTTGAGAAATAAGACAACCCCTGAAGAAAGCAGGGGGATGGGGTGGAGAGAGAGAGAGGAGAGAGAGAGAGAGAGAGAGATATTGAGAATGGATGATTGCCTCTACAAGGGTCATGTTTTTCCACAGTCATCATGCTCCTGATTACATTACTCAAGACCCAGGCTGAAGCTGAAGATCATGTTTATGGTTCATTTAGAATTTGAAGGAGTGAGTTTCCTATTCCTTCTCTTCCACACTGACATCCTCTTCCATTCAGTTTTAGGAAGCATCCTGACAAGACAGCGCATAAAAGAACCTGTAGTTTTGTTTTGTGTTTTTTTGTTTTGTTTTGTTTTCTGTTATAATAAAAGCCCGTATTTCCACGATTCTTTTTCAAAAAGAAAATAGCATGGTGTTACTCAGGTGGACAGCTCCCGTGTTCTCAGCTGGACTGCTATGATTGATAGCCTTTACCTGGTCTTGCCCATTTCACTGACTAGAATCCACCTGCCACATAACCACCCATGACCCACTTGGGAAGCGCAATTTCATCATGTTACTCCACAAACCTAGAAAAGGAGTCCAAATCTGCAACAAGAGTTCAAAACCCTTGCACCAACAATTTTCCCTTCAGCAGGTCATTCACTAACTTGTGCTTTCATCAAACGCATGTTAGTGGATATGTCGCAGTATCTCCTTGTAGTTTTAATTTGTATTTTCTTGATGACTAATGTTGTTGAGATGCTTTTTCATAAGTATATTGGATTTCTGTATATCTTCTTATGTGAAATGTCTGTTCAAAACTTGTGCTCATTTTGAAAGTGAGTTATAATTTAGATGTAGGTATTCTTCATATATATATATATATATTTTTCCCCTAGTGTGTACCTTGCCTTTTCATTTTCTTAATGATTTCTTTCAAAGAGCAGGGTTTTTTTAAGTTATCACTTTTTTTTTCTATTGCTTTGTCAACAAATCTTCGCCTACCTTGTTTGCAAATACTTTTTCTATGTTTCTTCTAAAGTTTTATAGTGTTGTAGTTTACATCAATTTCTGTGATCTGTTCCAATTTAATATTTATAGTCTGAGATAAGCATCAAGGTTTGACTCTCCCTCTCAATTCCAAAGTTGTTCCAATATCTTTTGTTAAAAAGATGGTCCTTTCTCCGCCCCATCCTTTGTTAAAAATTATTTGACAAAGTACGTATGAGTTTAGCTTCAGTTTGTCTGTACTGTTCCATTGACCTAGATGTTTATCTTTACATCTTTATTTTGCCTTCATTTTTGAAGAGTCTTTTCTACAGATATAAAATTTTAGGTTGATTTATTTTTCCTTTCAGGATTTAAATATGTCATTCAATTGTCTTCTGTCTTGAATAATTTCTGACAAGGAACTCCACGCTTATTTTTAAATGTACCTCTTTGTATGTAAAGTGCTCTTTTTCTTATGCTGTTTTAAAATAGACTTTTTAAAATTTTTAAAACAGTTTTAAACTACAGAAGTATTGCAAAGATAGTGCAGGGAGCTACCGTATGCCCCACATGTGTTTTTTCTTCCCATTATTAACATCTTACATTAGAATGGTAAATTTGTCACAGTTCATTAACCAATATCGACACATTATCATTAACCAAAGTCCATACTTTATTCAGATTTCCTCATTTTTCCTAACGTCCTTTTTATATACCAGGATCCTGCCCAGGACACCACGGTTCATTTAGTTTCCATGTCTCTTTAGGATTCTCTAAACTGTGACAGCTTCTCAACCCCTGTTTGTGATGATTTTGACAGTGTTAAGGGTACTAGTCAGGCATTTTGTAAAATGTCCTAAATAAGGATTTGTCTGATGTTTTTCTCGTTGTAACTATAGGTTACAGGTTTGGGGAGGAAGACCACAGAGTTAAATGTCATTATCATCACATCATATCAAAAGAGTGTACATAGTATCCACATGACTCATCACTGTTGACGCTGACCTTGATCATCCAGCTGAGATCGTGTTTGTCAGGGATTGCTCTGGCTTCTTTACAGTCTCTAAGTGTTGAGTCCGTTTCATTGATATTTTCAGACACCTTTGGCCCCTCCAGTGAAGGGCTGGGAGTGAGTGCATGTTGCTGCAACCCTCTGGCTTCCTGCAGACCTGGCCCGTGGAGGGGCTCTCTCCCTCTCTATGTGCTGTGATTAGGGAGAGGAGGTTTACTCACTTTCTGATTGGAGTCCAAATGCCATAGCATTTTCTGTAAAAACCCTCGGACTTCCTGTGGAAAATCAAATCTGGCTACTGCTCTGCTTTAAATGAGTTAATGTATTTTCATGTTCTCAAGGATAAAGTGCAAAATAACTAATCACAACGCGCCAGGCCTTGCTTGGAGATATCCCTGTCCATCTTACCTTAACTCATCCCCATTCTCCATGACATTTCTGTCTCCTGCAGGCCTGGAGCCATCATGGTGGCAGGAAACGCGAACGCTTCGTTTCCCACTAAAAGCCTAGCACACTACCTGCAGTGCAGTCGATTAAGTTAGTTCATGCCCCTGTCTGCAGGGAACAAACAGTCGTTTAAGCCAAATGGAATTTACTCTTTATCGATCAGGAAGTTTGAATGTGGGCTGTGCCAAGACTGGTTTACTGAGATCACCAGGAACTCACTACGTTCCACCTCGCTCCTCCACTGCTTAGCAGAGCAGCTTTCTCATGCCTGGACTTCCTGCCTCATACTTCCGAGATGGCTGCCACAGCTCTAATTGTCATACCCTCACATGAGCACAGCCAAGGATGGAAATCAGAGTGTGACTAGTGTGAAAAAGACCCCTCCTCATGAGCCCTTCTCCCTCTATCAGGGTAGAATCCTCCTTCCCAGGGGACTTAAGTAGATTTCCCTTTATGTTTTATTATCTATAATTGGACACCTGGCCTCTCCTAGCTGCAAAGGGGGTGGGGGGAGGGGTGGAGATAAGTGAGGCAAAAAGAGCCGGGGACCAGTGCAGGGTATCCAGTCATCAGCGGCTGACATATGGTGCTCGGGAAATCTGGGTTGAGCGCGTAAGCAAAGCATTCGTTTGAAAACACTAACGCTGACCACTTCATCGTCAATATCAGGTCCCATGCCTTATCTCCTTTCGCATCTAAAGCTCAAAAAGACTCAAAGTCACCGAGCTAGCGAAGTGCTGAAATCTGACTCAGGTCTGCCTGCCGTCAGAATCCAAGCCACTTCCGATTTCACAGATGTAGCCATTCCTGTAACAGACCTCAACACCCCAAGGCTGAGATCTCACCCCCAGGGCGACACCCGCCACCATCAGACTCTCCCAGAGCTACCAAAGTCCACTGGGGCAAAAGGGCACTTGTGGGATAGACACTCCCAAGTCTGCAACTGCGCCGAGTTTCAGTTCAGAGCGGCTTTTTTTTGTTATTATTCATCAGTTAGAACATATTTCTGGTACCAGTCAAGGACTTATTAAACGCAACTCTCTGTGGTTGGTCGTGCAATTTATGCTTTTAATCTTAACAGTGCCTGGTGGCTATGGCCAAAAGAGGAGTTTGGGCCTGTACATACGCAAATACAGCCTTCTGGTTCCGTCATGCCACAGTCACAGAACATGCTTTCTTCGACAAGTGCCGATGCTTGCAGCTGAATTGCAATGGCCGTTGAATCATCTATCCCCACTCGCATAAAGGGAGAGATAAAAGGCATCGAAAATGTGTGGCATATGACACGCACACACATTTACACACACACACGCAGGAGGCACAAATGGAGCTCCCTGACGAGCTCAGAGACACACATTCCGGCCCAAACACACTCATGCCCAGTAACTTGGCTTTGTCATACCATTTTGTGGAATCCCCTTTATTTTCTGCTTTTCCTGCTACTGACAAGATTTTAGATAATATAATTTAAATTCGAACGCTGCCTTCCAAGCCAAAGATATAAGGCATACGACGATAAAGGAATAAACTATCATAGCTGTAAAAACCAGGAGAGCAACGATCCCGAGACGTCTCTAGCCTTTATTGTATTGTGCATTTCGAGTAACGGAACGCCAGGGCTTGGCACACTGTTGCGAGCGTTGAGGTGAGGGGAGCATGGGGTGAGGTCGGAAAGGAACTCGCTCAGTGTAACCATGGCAGATCGATGGCAGCAGCAGATGCACGCCCGCCCCGCTTCAGCAACCTGTGAGTTCTGCTGCGTAACTTTGCAGTGCTCTCCCAGAGTGGGTGGGACTGTCTGCCGCACTTACACTCAGGCTTCACCACTTGCTTGTGACTCATTTCAGACGATGGGGCGTTTGAACGTTAGACGCAGAGTTTGCGAAAAGCCTTTGTCCACTTTTCACACCCTCTCTTCCTCCTCCACAGTTGCCATGAGAGCACGGCCAGGCCAGCCCGCTAGAGTGTTGAGCAGAGCGAGGTGGCCCAGTTGTCCTGGCCGAGGCTAACTCAGCTGACAGGTGGCTGACCCCAACCTGCAGCTGACAGTCGGTGCTCGAGTGAGCCCAGCTGAGACCCAGAGAGCCACCCAGCTGCCCTATACAATTGAGAACAATAATAAGTGTCATTTCAAACCTAGCACACTGAGTTTAAAGGTAATTTGTGGCAATCAGTGAATGATAAACATAGCTGCTTATAGACCCAGACCTAATTACCCAAACTCCTGATTTCAAAGGAGCGATTTCCCCCCTCGCCAATATTCCAGTTTTACAGAAGGAAAAACTGAGGGACAGTGAAATTGAGTCATTGAAAGCAACATCTGTAGGGGAAAATACAGTTACTCATTTTAAAGACTGGTTTCAATCATTTAGTTTTAAGAATATATTCTAAGAATAGCACCTTCTTTCCAGCATGTGATGACACATTCGCAAGCTTTCCCTATGGCATCTGGGGCTCAGTAAGAGTTTAGTAAACTCATCTTTGAGTGAATGGCAGCTTGATTTTGCCTCCGGGTCCTCTGCATCACTAGGATAGCTCCCCATCTCAACAAGACCCTCCTCCCACACATTTTTCCCACTCGCACGGCCCTGTCTCTGGCAGTGAGAGGTCTTTGACCCTCCTCTTCTCCCCTAATAGTCCAGCTAGCCTGATAGTCCAGCTGGCCTCGCTGCCTTTCACCGGTCATTCATGGCATCCTTCTCCTGTAGTATCTGAATAAAGGCCTTTATCATTTCAACTGGGCCCCAACATAGGCAGGGTGCTTGCCAGGCCCAGAGGTATGAAGGTAATCCAACACGCTGGCCCTGATCCCTCTCCACTATTCAAGGCTGTGATTGCTCAGCCCTGTCTCACTTCTCGGGCCCACCCACCTCCACCTCGTGCCTCAGAAAAGAGCACTTCTTACTCCTAGACGTAACCCAAATGCCAGGTTTCGATGCATAGTGTTCTCTGCCCAAGGTCTCCCCACCTTTATCTGTCCACATCCAACCCACACTTCAATATCTACTCTCAAAACAGTAATGAATCCAGGATTGGTATATTTGCCCAGAAAAGCAGAGTTTGCAAAAAACCTTATGCTCCCAGAATTCCCCTATGGTGTTACTGGGGCACCCTGCTATATGCACAATGATTAGGCACTTGTATGATCTGTTGCTGTGATAACTGCATTTGAGTTATACTTATAGCAACCATGTGTCTCTGGTCCATGGCAAGACATGGCATTGAGTAGGGCTAGGAACTGAACCCTGAACTGTTGACATAATAATTTAGGGTCCTTAACCCCATACTTCCTAGTATTTTTCTTATGACTCGACACCAGTCCACCTCTAGGAGTTCAAATGATGATGGTCTTTACTGGGATGAAGCCATGCCTTCTTTGTGAGATAGTTAGCTGGAGACTGAGCCTCTATGACCACAGCCTGGCCAGGTCTCACCTGCTCTGCTGCTCCTTCGTCTCTCCCCGCCCTGACTCCAAAGCCATCTCTGTTCTCAGAAATTAAAATCAAAACAAAGCACAATGAAACATTGAACTGCCATCTCTTTCTTGAAACTCTTTTCTCTCCTGTCCTGTGCAGGCTATCTCAGTTGACACTCTACAGCCCTGCCTTACATAGCTCAAGCCATGTCATCCACAGGAACTGAGAAGAGATTCTATTTTGTTTACCTGCATCCACATGCTTATGTACATTTCCCAAACATTTCAGAGCATCCTCAACCACGGAGGCACTTGCAGCTTCCGCAGGCATTCCAGCCTGGAGAGTGCATATGCATACCATGCTCCAGGCGATTTGCGTTGCCATTTTATGAAATATATATTTAGAATCCTTAATATGCATATTAATTACCCCATAGATGGCAGAGACTTTTTAAGAGCAATTCCATTCCGCTGTTTGAAAAACGTGTTTCAGAATTCTGAAGATAAGTAACTGTAACACATGCTTTTTTTAATTCCATATGCCGGAAACAAGTCCTGCCATATCATGAAATGATAACTGTCCAGATTTCAGGTTTTCGTCGCATGAATGTAAAGCATCAGCCCTTCCTTGCCATGTCTTTTTATCTTATTTCCTGACTTTCTAAGGATTCAAATGCAAAGATTTAGACATTTAAATATAAATATACATATACATATGCATATATGTATATATACACATATATATTTCTTTTTTCTTTAGAAAAAGTAAGATTTATTGAAAGTACATTTTGGAAGGAGATGGGCCATGCTAAGGAAGGCTGTGGCTCTGTGGAATTTGGGAGGTGAAGGGATAAGGCAGAGTATGCCTCAAGGGAAGAGTGTGTTTTCAGTAAGGAGAGCTGTAAACTTTATATATATTAAATTCAAGTTCAGAACAAATTTTAAGGCCAACTTAGAAAACAGGAAGTTCTTGGACCCCAAACACAATACTAACCTCTTTCATATGCATTATGTTAATTAACCTTATTTAATTATAAAGATATTATTCCTGCTTCACTCATGCAGGAGCCAGGTCTGGAAGTTGGAGTGACTTGTTTAGCCCCATGTGGCTTGTTGGTAGAATGGTCAGCATTCAAACCCCAGACAAAACAACTCTAAAGACCGTGTCATTTCTGCTCCAGAGAATTGACTTTACTGGACACGTTGGAAGAAAGATATCTTGCACACGGAGTTCTCCAGGAAAATGGAATCAACAGGCTACTCCCTCTGCCTCTCCGTCTCCCTCTCCCTCTCCATCTCCCACACATTTATTTTTTTTTTTTCAAAGAATCAGCACATATATCTATGGATGGAGGCTGTTGATTCTATAACCCGTCGGGCATGCTGAGAGGCTGGAAACTCAGGCTGGAAACTTATTCTCCTCCAGGAAATATTATTTTTGCACTTAAAGCCTTCAACCAATTAGATGAGGCCCATCTGCATTATGAAGGGTAATCTTCTTTACTTAGTATCAACTGTTTGTAGATGTTCACCACATCTGCAAAATACCACCACAGAAACACCTGGATTTGTTTTTGGGTAAATAACTGGGTGTGATAGCCTAGCCAAAATGATACAGAAGACTGACTATCACACAATCCTACCTGTCACCCTATATAAAAAACATGCAAATGAGTCTCAAGCAGCATTATTCATTACTTGAACATCTAAATAAGGATTGTTTAAGGATCTACTTAGAGCCCTAGTGTTGGTTTTAATTTTAAAAGAGAAGTCAGAGAACACAGAATTAAAACATATTCTTTGTGAGCGATGAGAAAACCAACTTGGAGGAAAGTTGAGTGTATATTTTTTAGTTGAGTATTAGGATCATATGGTCAGTAAATAAAATCTGTAATTTACTTGCTATCTAAAAATGTTGGATATTTATTTTATCACCCATTGCATGTTCAAATAACTGCACATGTTAAAGCACTGAGTGTTTTAAAAGAATTTATTTTGATTTGTTAAATATATGCATTCATTCGGACCTATATGTGCTTCTGTGTGTATACACCACACACGCTTTATATATCTGTGTTTGATGCAGCATCTTAATTTTCTTAATCAAATCTTCTATTCCCATATTTATGTACATCTATTTCTATTTCTGAAAAATACCAACATCTCTTACCAAGATTACAGATTTTTCAATTTCTCCTTATGTCCCTAACAGTATTGCTTTATATTTTTTGAACCTATACAATCAGCTGCATAAAAGTTTATGCCTGTTATATCTTCTTGGCATGTGTATATTTTACTTATAAGAAATATGCCACTATGTCTTTTTAACTACTTTTCATCTTGAATTTTTAAGCCTATATTAATATTGCTATAAAATATATTTTATTTTTATCTGGCATATGTTTTCCATGCTTTTCTCTTGAAATGTCATGTGCTATTTTATTTAATTGTATTAAGTACTGACTGTAAGTAAAAATATTTCCTTATTTTATTTTAACTCAGTCCCTGTCTCTCTCTTTATGAAGGTAAATTTAATTTATTCACATTTATTGTCATTATTGACAGATTTGGACTTATTGCTTTAACTTCCTATTTTCTTAGTACTACATTTTCTTGTTTATTTTGGGTTTTCATTCCTTGTGTTTTATAAGATTATTTTTGCATATAAATTTTCATACTCCTCTCCAAAGAATTATCATTAGAATGTGCATATGCACACACATACGTGTATATTTACCTATATTTTATATGCATATCTGTCCTAGTTGAATAAATCATTCATAGGGAAATGAGACATAAACCCTGAAGTCTGCTGGTACCAGTAGGACCGAGCTCAATGAATGGACTTAAGGATTGGTGAGCTTCCTGGAATGTATGGAAGATTGTTTGCATTAATAACCCAAATTCTTTATTCTTCCTGTATCTATGCCCTTTTTAATGTGACTTTTGAGCTCCTCCCATCAACAGCTAAGGTATCTTTCAGTCTCCTGACTTGTTTTGACTAATGGGATATCATCATTTGTGATAGAAGCAGAGATCCAAAAAAGAGCTTATACTTTTGTGCTTTTTTCTCCTGCTCCTCAGCCTAAATTATGAGAACACATCCAGCCTCACCTGATGGAGAATGAAGCACCTGCAGCAGAGTTGTACAATTTTTCCACATTGGGGTTTCCATGATGAGCCGAGAGCCAGTGACCCCCAGACATTAAGACAGCCAAGCCAAGACTAGAGTAACTGGCCAAGGCTGGAATAACCAGAAATAGAATAACTATTTCTATAATAACTAGAAAAACTGCACATAATAGTCTAAGTAAATGCTTATCAAACTACTAGATTTTGGAGTGATTTGTATTTGGAGTCGTTTGTAAAGCATTTCTGTTGCAATTGAAAACTGATATGATGTGTATGAGAGAAAGTGAATTTTTCAGGAGCTCGTAAAAGGATCGGTGTCTCTAAGGATATCAGAAAGAATTATTCCAAATACTAAAAGTAAACTTAGATAATGACATTATGGTTTCTTGGGATGCAAAGAGAAGCTTCTTTATGTAAAAAGAATGGAAATATTTTATAATCTGCACAAAGTCTTATATGGTTACTTTTCATAACCCTATATTTTCATTATGGGTAGAAGGTATATTTTCCTAAATTTCAAAATAGTGTATATTCTTAAATTTTTTAACTCATTAAGTGGCGTGGTTTTGGAATGAAAGTTCTGATTTTAACTACAGGAGTTACTTGGAAGTGTCATAACTTGAGAGTAAATTCCCACATCCTAGCAATGCCGTACTTGATTCACTAAAATTGAAGGAATATCAGATAAGGAATTACATCAATTTAGTCAATGAACACTGGCTGAGTACCCACAAAAGGCTGACAATTCTATGGTGGGTTTTCCCTTGATATAATCTGTACCTTCTCCAAGAAGCCGCAGCACCAGTTATGCCCAGAGTTATATATTCCAGGGGGAAGCTGCATCTACGTCTTCCCTCTACACCTGTCCAGAGCTTGTTTCTTGAGTTGTTATCTGCCTCCTAGCATTTATATGTGCCGCTAGTTCATCCATGAAGTCCTGCACCACTATGTCTCAGAACACTGCTGATCGCCTTTCGAAACATCTCCTGTGTAAGCTTCTTGCTTTCTCCTCCTCCGAATTTTATCTTTGCCTCACATATAGCTCTACACTCAAATATCATACCAACTAAACTTAATGCTTTGCATGTTTGTTTCTGTAGGTACTTCTGTTTATGAGGCTCTGGTTAGGTAGGGTTAGATTGACATCCAGAGAAGAGAGGGAATTAATATTGTCTCTTCAATATTGTTACTGTTGGATAGTAAGTTATAATGTAGAATTTGTATCAATTTGTACATACTGTAACTTGTACTAAATAAGTTTACACACACATACACATAGGTAGTGTATAAACACACATTATGTTACTATTAGAGAGTCTTTAATTTCAGAGAAGGAAAGGCAATGATAATAGAATCAAGTAATGGAATGCTGCTCATGAAGAAATTCAACTGAGTCCCAGTGTCCTAGGACTAGGAGAAAGCACCATGCTGTTTCAGCACCACGGACAGTGGTGCATTCTCTCTCCCGTCATACCATTGTGGCATCTACAGCTCTCAACTAAATTTGTTACTGTAGAGAGAGATGATGGACGGGAGAGACGGCCTTCACTCCTGGGCTCTTTGACTTCCATATCAAAGACTGTGTACCTTTAACTGGAGAACCTGAGTCTAAAGCAGGCACCAAGATAGGGGTGCTGTAGTACCTAAATGACAAGGAAACCCCAACCATCTGCAGCGTCACCAGCTTTTTATAGCAGGGATTGGCTAGCTATAAGACTTACACTTAGACTTTAAAATGGCCAATGAATTCCAAATGATATCACCACAATGAGTAAAGCCTTGCCCATTATGTCTGTAGGAAATGCTGGCTCAGTGAAAACCTAGGTCGCAATGTGACTAAAGAAGGGTTCAGGAGAGGAAGAGCGACTGGAGCTGAAGTGCTGGGTGAAGGCTGAACAAACGAGAGGATTCGAGCTGTGATGCCACTACCTGTCAGTATGGCATTTAGAGGAGGTTCTGACCACAACAGAACACGTCACGTAGCATGAGGCATCACAGCAAGAGACGGAAGGAGAGGTGATTACTACTAACCAAAAGGCTTCTTCTCTCTGGCATGTCTTTTTCTCCGCTTTAATTTGGCCTAAGTTCTTAAATTTTACTCCATGGTCATTCACACCTCATTGGATTACTCTCCCCGAACATGGGCTTGATTTATCCCTTTCTCCCTGATTATGCCTTCTATCTTCTGATTAATCGATCCATTCAAATGTCCATTTAATGAAGGTTTACTTAGTACCAAATATGTGCCAGAATCTCTTCTAGTCCCTTGAAAACCTCCAGAGCCACTATATTGTCTTGTTCCTTATTTATTCATTCCTCTAGCAACTCAATAATTATTTAGTGAGCACTTGCGTTAGGTGATCTCCAAGGCCCAAGGTTACAAAGATGAGGGAGACATAAGATCTCATCAAGGAACTGACAGGTGAGACAGGTTTGGAAAAGCCATCAAACTACTGCGTGATCAGTCACTCAACAGAGAAAAGATGCTATGGGAACACAGAAGAAAGGAAAATTGCCACCACTGAGAATTCTGGAAGATACTTCAACCTCAGACATACTTTGGGCATTGCACTTGTGGTCAGAATTACACTAGGCACTTTCCACCTTTAATCCTCATAGCAACCCTATGAGGCTGACAAAAGAAGAGGAAACCGAAGCTCCCAATATTTTACCCCCACTCCAAGTCACAGAGTCTGCGAGTGGCAGAGCTGAGACTCAACCTCGTTGCCTTGCGAGCCGATCTGTTGCAGCTCAGACTGGCTCCTCTCCAAAAGGCTCCAGAGGGGGCTGCTTTTGAGTAGAGCCTTGAAGAACAAGTGGGACTTTGTCACGCTGCCACCTGTGAAGTGGCAGGGAGGATGAGGAAACCAAGCCAGGTGAAGGGGCAGAGGGAGTCTCACCAGGTGATGAGCAGACACCCTAAGGGTGTCTCACTGTTTCTGTGATGAGGACCCACATGCCCCAGGGTGGTTTCTGTGGCAGCATGAACCCCCCTGATGCCCTGACCCATCTTTGCCTGTCTCATTCTTCTTCATAATTGGACTGGCTGCCGCTCACTGCTTACCTGATTAGTGGGTTCACTAACCCAGCAGAAATGGGATCTAAGAGGATTAAAATGTGAAAAAAGATAATACAAATTGAAAACAGCAGCTTCTCCAGCTGAGCTTTGGATTAGAAGTTGAGAAAGTGAATCAGAATATTAAACAATGTGAAGGACAAGGTTTAAATGGTGACTGGGACGAGTCCTTTTGGAGCCCAGCGTCCTTGCATGCTATTATTTCTGTTTGGCGTCAGTCCTCTGGGTAAAAGGAGAAACGCCTTTGCCTGGCTGTGAGGGGCCTCCTAAGATCTGGATACAGCCTTCCTTCTGATCTTACCCCCCACAGCCTCCCTTTCTGCTCCCTGTTCTCTGCGTAGGTGTCCTCATTTATTATCTCTGGGTCTTGGCTCCCATGGGTTTCTTCCCCCGGAATTCATGTTTCTGGTATCATTACTTCGCTTCCCCACATCCTGCTCCTCCTCTTGCTGAAATGCAGCCCCCATTCGATGCCTTCCACCACCTCTCCACGGAAGTCATCTCCCCTTCCCCGAAGCCTGTTGCACTTTGTCTCGTCAATTACTTGACACTTTTCTGCCTCTAAATAATATAATGTATGTCTTTTCTCCCTTGGTGGACTCTCCACACATTGGAGCAGCACCCTCCTTCAGGAAAATGACCTTATGCTGTTATTTACAAACGTCTCTTTTGCATGAATGAAGGAGAGTATGAGCCAATACACCAAATGCAACATGAGCCACCCAGGCATTGCTCAATTATGTTGCTCCCTGGCTTAAAGCCCCTCTGGGCACCCCAACCTCCAAGGAAGAGGCTAAAACACAACTTCCCTAAAGGAGAGAGAGATGCCTCTCTCTCCTCCCCTTCTGTGCCCACCGGCTCCCCAGGCACCCTTCCCTGGGCCCTCCCAGACCCCATGAGAGCGTGTCACACACACTCCGCATGCCTGATTTGGCTTCTGCCAAACTGTCTGAAATCACAATCCCCACTCATCTCCTCCTCCTCTTTTCGTGGAAAATCACACTTCTCCTTGAAGTTTAGTTTATTTACCAACCCCTAACGCGAAGCCTGTCCTGACACCTCCGTGGCCGATAATCCCTCTTGTTCTGTGCTCTTTGCCCCGACTTCTACACATCTGTTGCCCAAACCGATGACGGGCCGCCCCAGAGCAGAGGCTCAGTAATGTTCCTTCGTCGTGGTTGTTAACACTGATGAAGCTCTTCCTGTGTGTTAGGTCCTGTGTTCACGAGCATGATGCCATAGCATCACACAGTGAGAACATCAGGGTGGCCTCGTGCACGTGCACATGAGCACTCACGCAGGCCCGGCTGGGTTCACGGCCCATCCTCGCGAGTGCCGCACTGCACTCCCTGCCTTTGTGGCTCTCACCAGCACAGAGCTGGGATATCCTTGCTGCCCGCACATGTTTCCAGAAGAACAGCCATAACAAACTAATTGAATTCTTCTCAACATTCACAATGCACCGAGTGCCTTGCAGAGGGCTTTGCAAACCTTTCCTTGTGTAATTCCCATAACACCTCAAGAAAAATGCTGTTATTTCTCTCACTTTGGGATGAGAAAAACAAGGCTTAAGGGATGTTAATTAATTGGTCCAATGTCATATGCTATAAGGGACAAAGGCCAGACCCAAACCCTGGTCTTCCAGACTTGAGAACTGAGGTGTTTATACTTCATCAACCCAACCAGGTTACTGTTTGTTTTTGCCCAATTCATGCAAAATCTAACTAAATATTCACAAGTTGTCACGAGAGCATCACAGTTTGACTTCGAACCAGGCCCAGAAGCTTTACTGATGACTGCCCAGGATTGAAAAGCCTCTGTCTCAGCCTGAACGTTCCACCCTATGGCTAAGAGAACCTTTATCCAATAGGAGAGGGTTGTTTATGTATGCCCACCCCCAGATGAGGGCTGAGACTAGCCCCTCTGCCTGGATTTACTGAGCAAATTCAGAGTGAAGATATAGGCCAGGAGACACCTTGCAGGCCTGCAAGCCTTCCTGTAAGATTATACAGAGAGTCAGTGGGACCTGTTGGTTCAGAACGTTACTCTCGGGAGACCTAGCAATTGCTTTATTTGAACTCATTTAAAGTTCTCCAACCTCAGTTTTCTCATCTGTATAATAGAGTTAAAAATTATATCCTTATGAAGAATTCATTGTGAATCAGACAATGCATACGGAAGCACTTTCTAAAGCATCAGATGCTCTCCAAATATCATTCTCTTTACTGTTCTGGTTGAAGTTCTTTTCCAGCTGGAGAAAAAAAAAAAAAAACAGAGCCCCAAATATCTTCCCTTCTAGAGCCACTGCCTTCCCATAAGGACATTTTATAGGAAGATTATTTCAGCCAAGAAGGCCAACAAGCTCAACAAGCTTGGTATATTATAGAGAAAAGGTCGATGTGGCTGGACCTTAATAATAAAGGTGAGAGAGTGAGGAAAAACGCCAGAGAAAGGCTGGAGCCAAACCAGGTACCACATCCCAGACCAAGGAGGGAAATTCGAGTATGTTCGCCTTGCCCTGGGAAGACACAGGGAAGTTGACAGTGGCGGTGGTTGTGTCACAATTTGGATGTGAGAAGACGTCTTTGGAGGCTGGGAGAAGGGACTGGGGAGCGTCAGGGTGAAGGCAGAAGGTCGGTTAGGTGCCGATTCTGCGTGTGAGCAAGATAAGATGGCACCGGGAGCAGAGATTTCACAGGGACACGACGGGAAAGTAGAGATTGCGTATGTATGCTGGAAGCGGGGCCGGTCGCCCTTCCTGTAAGCATACCCAGATGATGCTTAATTAATTCTCTCTGGAAAACCAAAGATTAAAGGATTACCGACTTCCATAGTGGCGTAGAGTAAGGCCGAGGTCCCTTGTCTCCAACGAACTCATTTGAGGGCACCAATAACTTCATGATATCTCCACGTCCTGGTGGGGAAAGGGCTTTCGAGATCCCATATCTGATACTCTCGTGTACTCCTTAGACATGGAAGGCCACGTCCTCGGGGCAGAAGGGGTAAACCTTCCCGTGCCACAGAGGAGGCCTGAGTCAGAGCGTGATGCCAAGTCTTGTAATTGCTGGCCTGATAGCTGTTCTTCAGCGTCAACCCAGGGGGATGGACACTAACCTCAACAGCATCTGCTATTGATATATAGTGTGCTAGACTCTGCATTGGCCACGTGCTGGTCATGTACTCCGTACACTTAGTGACTGCAGTGTACCTGCCCAGCTCCAAGTGCTGGAACACCCTGGTCAACAGGACCAGCCTGACCCCTGTCTTCACTGAGCTGCCACAGGAGTGTTTGCTGCTTGACAAGTGACATCGTGCTGGGTGACTGTTAGGATCTTTGAGGTAACAAATGAGGAAGGGCTGCAGATGCAGAGAGGTTCAGAAGCAGACCCATCCGCTATGGTGTGCGGTGGCCACCTCAGGTCCCCAAGCCAGGCACTGCCCTGAGGATTACAGAGAAGGGTGTGCAAAGAACCTAGTCAGATCTCCAGGGCTATGTGGGTGTGAGATGAAAAATTCTATCCTGCCCCCAACTTCGCAGGCTGAAGCCGCGGAGTCAGGCAAACGTTCTTCTGAGTTCAAATAGGGAGAAATCACAGGGATCCCAGATTTGCACTTGAGACCATTTGGGATGTCCTCATACAAAAGGGCCATGGCTGGTGTGGGGGAGGAGCGGGGAGACAAGGAAGAGGGAGGGGCAGGACACGAGAACACAAGAAAAAGAGAAAGCTGTCAGTGGGAGAATGTTTTCAAAGTGAAAAGGGAAGAAAAGTAATTTGAGAACCCCAGGCTCCATCTGCTCAGACTCTAAGGATAAAGCCTGAGGGGGATTAGCTGACCTGAGGGGCTGTGGCACACAGGATAGAAATGCCGTTTATTAGCCCCATGCACGGTAATTATATTTAATACTGACCCTGATTCCTTTTGTCCATGGGAAATAATGAAAGCTGCTCTGTTTGAGTTTGAGGGACTTTAAGTGACCCATTAGCAACTCCTCCTTCTATTCCAGTCTGGCATTCAAAACAGGACAATGGAGAGCCACGGGCCTGGGTGTTCAGGTTTTGCAAGAGAGGTTCTGAAATCCCATAAACCAGAGTGGAAAGCAGGTGTGGGCAGAGCAGAGTCCTGCGTTCAGACCCAGACCCTGACTCAGCTGTCTAACAGTGCAGTGATCTTGGGCAAGATATTGACCTCTGTTTTCTCTCTGCTGTTCTAACACGGCACCTACCTCACCAGGGGCTCCAGAGCTTGAAATGAGATGCTGCCTGTGAAAGCAGCTTGAAAAAATTCCCGCCTCCGGAATTGGAGCTCTCCACAGCTCTAAAAATTCCTGACATAGACCCCTGGGTGTTTGACATTCAAGATTTCTCGAGTTTTAGAATGGTGCCATGGTATAGGCATCCCGCGTCATATGACATCCTCCGTCCAGGTTCAAGAGAAGCCCCTCCTCCCAATCACCTTCCCAGGCTTCACCCTGCTTCTTAGCATTTACCACCAGCTGACAGGGGACCATTTGTTGACTCACGCCTCTGCTGGGAGTGAGAGGCCATGGGAGCAGGAATTTCGCTTCTTTTGTCATCGATTTATCCCCTGTTCCTAGAATCGTCATTGGCATGCCGTTGGGAGCAGGAATTTCACTTCTTTTGTCATTTATCCCCTGTTCCTAGAATCGTCATTGGCATGCTGTGGATGCTCCATAATGTGTACCCGAAGATCAGTAAGACACAACTGGCTCAGTTACCAGATCGTGTTTATTGAGCACCTACTACGTGTCAGGTGCTGTGTGAAGCACTTTCTGTGGATTAAATTATTTCGTCCTCACAACAAACCCTTTAAGTTGCTTCCACATGAGGAAGCTTGCCCAAGGCTACAGGCTACTCAGCGTGGAGTGGGCACTCGACCCAGGCTGCTTGACCCTTGACCCAGAACCCCCACATAAGGACTTGCGGAAGCATTTCTACACAAATACAGCAAACGTGGCAGAATGTGACAACTTTTCCTAAGGAAGCAGAGCTAAACCTCCAGGAAGTGGGGAGGGAACACAAGAAGGCTTCGTGGAGACGGGGCAGCTCTGTCCAGAGCCAGGAGCACGTGGGTTTTGCTTCCTCTTTCATGATGATAGTTTTTGCTCCATGCCATCAGGGGTCCTGGCAATGCCCGGACCTTTCCCACCTCTCACTCTCAGATCTTAATGCCGTATACGTGGGTTTAATTATCGGATGATTCACTCTTCATTTTCTTTCGGTTTGTCTGTAATAGCTAAAAAAAAAACGTGCCAGGCACTATATTAATCTCTTTATGTTTATTCTTATGTTCATGCAACCTGCAAAGTAGAGATAATTATTACCATCCATCAAGGGAAGAGATTGAAGTTGAGGGGAGAGGATTAAGTTACCCGCCCCTGAGTCCACCAAGAGTAACAAGCATGTGTCCCGAACCAAGGTTCATGCTCCAGGGTCCCTTCAGATGTTCCAGCTGTGGTTGACCTCCGTCTGGAGGGACTTTTAAACCTGTTTGCTAGGTGTCTGAAAAGTAATCCCTCACTCCACTGTCTCCTTCAGTACAATTCCATGCCTCCAGAAACAGATTTTGCTATGGGATATTTTAAGTGAACGTTGCTTCCGATTACAAAATTAATACCTACTATTGTAGAAAATAGGTAAAATCAAAGGATTAGCGATATAAGAATAAACGTCCTGACATCCAGATGTTACCATTGCTGGCTTCTTGGTATTTTTCTCTCCTTTGAATACTGTTTTTGAACATGGACAATATCATCCTGTGGGTAAATATGGACCCTACTTTGTTCATCTAACATGGAATGCTGAAAAGTATCTAAATAGCAACAACTTTTTCTATGTTTTATTTTTATTCATTAATATATATTGCATAATAAAACACCTGAGTGGGCTTTTAAATTGTTGAAAATGAGAGTTTTATTTTGGGTAATTCACTGAGGGCAGATTTTCAGCCTTATACTTGTTGGAGGTGAAAAAATATATATTTTAAGGCTCTCGATATATACTTTAAAGCTATTTATTAAGACCTCGTTTTATGTCAGCCGCCACTAGGCTGAAGGTTTGTCCATGCTGCCTCATTTAGGCCACATGACAGCCTGAGAGGAGGCCAGTACTATTGGGTCCATTTTACACGTAGAGTTACTGAGACAGAGGACAAGCATGTCCCTTCGAATTGCTTTCCAGGACAGGTTATACCCATTTACATGGCCTTCCACTGTGGATGAAAACATCTTACCTTAGTTAGACACCTTCCCCTGGCTCCCCTCGATGCGTGGGATCTTTTGCGATAATATGTTTTGTTGGCCATATTTTTTCTCTCTGTTCAATAGCAAATTACACTGTGTGTGTCTAGAAACGCAATCGTGATGCGAATGTTCACATCTAGAGTACTTCTAAAATGAAGAACTTTTTAAACAGAATCTTTAATTTCATCCACCAAACAATTTCAAGGGGAGAATGGTTAGCCCTAGTTTTCAAACTTGCCTTTGACCAGCTGGTCGACAGGAGAGTTTGACCTTACACCCACATTCTAAATTTTAATTCTTCACAACTCAATACGATTCCAAACCTTGATATAAAAATAAATCAGGGATGAAAACGTACATTCACACAAAAGCCTGGACATGAATATTCATAGAAGTTTTATGCGTAATAGCTGGAAACAGGAAAGAACTCACATGTCTTTCAACAGGTGAATGCTAAACACCTGTGTTGCATTCATACCATGGAATATTACTCGGCAATGAAGAGAAACCAAGGATTGATATATGCAACAATACTTGGGTAGACTCTCAGTGGAATCATGGAAAAAGTGGAATAATGGAAAAATGGAAAAATAGTGAAATAATTGAATGGAAAAAGCTAGAAGCCCAAACTATTACCTACTGTATGGTTTTATGCATTCATAGCATTCTGAATACAACATTTTTGACGTGGAAAACCAATTAGTGATGGGGCAGGGTTTAATAGTGGGCAGATGGGAGCAGAAGGGAGGTCGATGTTATAAAAAGTCAACGTGAGGGATCCTTGTGGTGACGGAACTCCTCAGTATCTTGACTACGTTGGTGGATACACGAATCTACACATGGGACAAGATTGTCTAGGACAGAACACACAAGTCAGACTGGGGAATCTGAATGAGATTGGTGGACCGCATTGATGTCAGCATCCCGGTTGTGATGTCATTCGGTGCTTTTGCAAAATGTTGCCATGGAGAACAGCTGGGTCAAGTCTACACAAAATCCCTCTGTACTATGTTTCACAACTGTTTATAAATCTGAAATTGTCTCCATACAAATTTTAATTAAAAATAAATATAGCAGAAGGATGAAGGAATATGAACTATTTTCACCCGTGGCGAAATTGATCTGGGCCATTTGTTATATCTCTGTGATTGCAGTGGTCCCAAGGCATCTTCTCTATTGAGTCTCCAATATGGGCAAGGCAGAGCGGGGATCAGGGTCCTAGAATGCACATCTGTCTTTGCCAATCACCCCAGCCCTGAGCACAGCACGATTGAAAGAGGTCGGGGTTTCCCCTTTTTCTTCCCTCCCCACTCATCCCAAGCACTCACAACCTTGAATTTGAAGAGTTCTAACTTTAAAAAAAGAAAAAGACAATTTTGCTACGATGTTTTCTAAGTTCGCCATAACTGCTACCCACTGTGGGTTAATATAGTCCATAGTCCAGAAGGCATCCTAAGGCCCTTCTGGGTTTTCGAGTCGCCCGAGAGCCAACGTGGCTGAGTAAGTCGGGAGAATGGCAGAAGCCGAGCCTGGTTTTATGTGCCGGCTTCCGAGC
This sequence comes from Pteropus alecto, assembly GCF_000325575.1. Lineage (NCBI taxonomy): Eukaryota > Metazoa > Chordata > Mammalia > Chiroptera > Pteropodidae > Pteropus > Pteropus alecto. Next base: position 20,226,718 of record NW_006494609.1, read on the forward strand.
TGCTCCCTCTCTCCTTGCAGAATCTTCAGACGCTGCAGGGGAGCAGGTTTCTGGCTCTGAGTCTGAGCCCAGCAGAGGACTTGGCAGGACCCGGTTCTCGGTTGCCTCTGCAGCCAGCGGTAGGCACTATCCAGATTCCAGCAATGGGGAACTCATGTGAGGTGTCGGTCAGTCTTCCTGGGTTACGTTGGGAATGTGATAAACTCACCAGGCCTGCAGAGAGGGGGACGGGCGGGGGGAGGGCTTCATTGTCCAAGGAACTCCGAATGGCCGGGGGTCATCTGCCTCGGAGCCCTGCAGGCATTCTCTCAGCGAGCACCAGGACCCTGCCATGGGCCAGCTCGCCGGAGCTGGCTGCCACCCTGTGTGTCCACATTCATGTCCAGAATTGAATCTCAAAATAACCTTTAGGGCAAGCAGTGTTCTCATCCCTGACAGGGGAGGAAAGAGACGGAGAGAGGCATGAGGTGTTGCATCTGGGACTGGAATCCACAGCGTCTCAGATATCTGATGCCCTCAGATAGGCCATTAGAAGCTTTACCAGTAATTAAAAATTAAGTCCTACGTGGGAAACTTCTGTATTATAGAAAGGACATGGAGGACAGGCTGAGTGACAGCATATAGGTGACAACTGGCAAACTTGGACCCCTCCCTCCAAGTAGGCAGTACGTCCTGGGCTTTCCCAGAATATCTCATTGAATCCCCTAAGAGCCTGTACAGAGAATACGATCTTCGGTGTAAAGAACCAAGCTGGGGCTCGTGAAGAGGGAACGTCCAGGCCGAGGTCCCAAGGAAAATGAAAATCCAGGTAAGACGATGTGGGCCAGCAGGCTCTTGCCCACTGCAGTCACGTTAGTCAATGGCCAGTTGGAGGCATCCTCTGTACCTCGTGAATCAACCGAAGGCATCAGTCCCCTCATTTCTTAAATGGAGAGGCTGATCCTGACCACAGGACGTTAGGGATGCCACACGTTAACTTGAGACGGTGCCTGACGGCTCCTAGGGGCCGGACGTCTAACACAGCTCACGGTTAGTTATTCTCAGCGCAGGTGTGCGCCGCGAAGGAAGGTAAGCCTCCTCAGCAGGGCCGTTGGCATTACTGTGTCAAAGGCGAGAACCTTAGGAAAAGAGGTACAAAGATTTCAGGTGTCTCCCTCTCGCGACGCCCTCCCTAGTCACCCACCTCCGCCCAGGCTGGATGCGGGCGACGTTCTTTCTGGGTGCTGCCCACGACCTACCGATGTCTCGGCGCAACGCCGGGAAGCGTGCGGTCCCAGGTTCGCTTCCAGCAACTGCTTAACGGGGGACCCCCTCCCCTCCCATTATCCCCACCGAGCTCCATCCGAAGTAGGTGTCGTGCCTGCCCCTCTGCAACGCCGGGAAGCGTGCGGTCCCAGGCTCGCCTCCAGCAACTGCTTAACGGGGGACCCCTCACCTCCCATTATCCCCACTGAGCTCCATCCGAAGTAGGTGTCGTGCCTGCCCCTCCTGTTGAGGGCCACGCGCCCGCAGCCAGCCCCTCCCGGCACGCTGAGTTAGGATGTCCGCTGGAGCTTCTCTTGCGCTGGAGACCTGCGGCCAAGAGCGGGTGTGGGCGTGGGCGCATGCGCAGCTCGGCCTGGGCGCAGACGCGGGTTCCCGCTGCGGGGCCCCAGGAGATACGCGCTCCGCCGGGCCCTCGCTTCTCCCCTCCAGTGTCTTCAGTCAGTCTCCACTTCTCATCGCAGACCCCGCCAGCCATGCGGATTTCAATAGATCCCCGCTTCCATCTCACCTGCAGATGTCCCTGATTCCTGGCCACTCCCAGCCCCCCGGAGGCAGCGGACGTCCCCTGGACCCGTCCCTGCCCGTCTTGGACCCAGAGGAGGGCAGGCTTGTCCCCTGGGGCCCGGATCTCACTCTCACAGCCCACTCCTGCGCCCAGTGCGGGAGCCAGGGGCTGGGAAGCAGGGCTAGTCCAGGGCGACACCGTTGCCAGGAGACACCAGGATGCCACCGCACACCCTCCTGCCAATGTCTCCATGCCCTTCTCCCTCCTTCCCAAGTCCTGCTTCTCTCCTTTCATTCCCTCCACCTGCACCCAGGCTCGTGCTCTCTCTGCCTTTCCCTTCTCCTCATTCATTTCTTCTCCTCCCTGACCCCCTTCTGTGCGTCATTGCCTCTGTGTGCCTCCGCTCTTTCTCCCGATGTCCCAGCTCTGTTAGCGTTGCCAGCCCAGCCCCCGCCGCTGATCCCTCTCTGCACCCCCACCCCCCACGTGCTCCCTCCCGCAGCTCTTCCCCCTGGGCAGGGCCGGGCCTTTCATCCACAGGGCCTGACCTCTGCACGGTGTTGGCTTTGTCCTGGGGGTTCCCAGCCAAACAGAGTCAGGGCCACAAGTGCCCCTCTCAGCCTAGTCCTGCCCCCCTTGCACCGACCCCAGATTGCTCTGTTGGGTCTCTGTGTCCAGCCCCTCCAAAGCAGCCTCACCAGCTCGGATCAGTGCTCACACCCCAGGGAGAAGAACCGGAAGGTTAAATCAGATCCCGACTTCGTCTTTATTATTTTAAAGCACATGGAGGCCCGGCTACAAAAGCTGTGACTGGAGAAATGTCCAGATAACTCTCCCAAAGAACACGCATGAAATGGACCAACAGGAAATGTCCCATCCAATCACATATTTCTCAATGAATCAGATTCTTTGCGCTTGAGAAGAGAAGTCACCAGCCTTGGCCCCAATCCTGTAAGATCAGAAACACTTGTAACATCAATGGGAATGAAGTAAAACAAACACAGCATTGCGGCCAGAGACTGTAGTGGAGAACACTGAAAAATGCGACCGGCGGAAAGTATGGGGTAGGACATGACAGAGATTTTAGGTGCTGTTCTCCTTGGTCTGCTCCTGACAGCTGCAGAAAAGGGGTGATCCAGGGCACCACACCCTAATGGAGACAGTGGCAAATTGCACCATGCCCAGAGGAATGAGACTAGGGGACCGGTATTCTCTAAGCTCCACCTTAGGAGAATCTCTGCTTGCACTGGGATGTTCAGCCAGCTCAGAAAACCCTAATCATGAATTATCTTAAGACCTGAGAAAGCACCATGAGGCCCGTTCTGGGTGCATCAGTGAAGATGACTCATCAACTCATTCAACAAATGGTTACCGAGAACTTTCTTCGTGCGGAGCGTGAGGCTTGGCGCAGAGAGAACACAGCTAGTGTTTGTCTTCGCTCCGCTTAAAGTCTCCAC
>NW_006494609.1:20229979-20256073 GCF_000325575.1 Pteropus alecto
AGAACCCCAAGGAGGACAGGGAGCAACGGGACCCCATGGCAAGGAGTGGAGAGCAGAGGGTGTCAGGTCCCACTCAAGCCAAGGAGGGGTGTCCTGACAGGCAGAGGCATCTGAAGATGCAGCCCTGAGCTTCCATTCTCGGCGGGGGGGTGGACGTGTGCAGTAGCTGCACCTTTTACGACAGACGCTCCTAAAAGGCCGCAAACCCTGGGCCACGGTGAGGCTGGACTCGATGCCCTGGGGGATGCATTCCAACTCTGGCCATTTCTGAAAACCGAGGGGTAATCGTGTACATTCTAATAAAACATAGGCTTTAACGGTGCTTGTCACCTGGGTAGCACAGACAAGGCTGCATCCAGTCTCAGCCAGAGCCAGGTGTGTCATACACCGGCCACCGCTCGCGCTGTGAGCCTAGACAGGGGCCTCAGCCTCCTGCGTCCGAACACGGAGAAGGTGGTTATTCGAACTCTGCAGCATTTTTCTAGTAGTTAAAGAAGATGTGGATATATGGGAATATATCTCCAGGAGGGAAGCACTATGGCCGTCCCATCAGACAGGAGAGGAAACTGAGAGGCAGAGGAACAGGAAGGCAGGGGAGCCCCAGCTCAGCGCCGGCTGCCTGGCTCTGGTGTCCACACTCACCTCCACCCTGCTATCGCCTTGCTGGTGCCATCTTTATGTGTGTCTTATTCAAAACAAATACGGCTCAAATACTCACCCAGTAAGACTGACGCTGCTTCTGTCAGACATGAGCCTGGTCCTGGGAAATCGGACAGAGCTCTGGGCTCCATCCAGGGGCCGCTGCAGCCCCGTTCCTGGCTCAGGTCTGCATGGTCCCGTCCGGTAATGGGCGGCTCGGGTGTGGGGCTAGGGAGAGCTTGGACCCAAGAGCCACGCCTGGCACTCTGCCTGGCGGAAGGCAGGGCTTAGGGCTGCGGACACGATTTGGAGAAATGCCTCTCATTTCTTTATGGAGCACCTATAGGTGAGAAAAATATGTTATTTTCTCACCAGATTATCAGGCTACATCAATATCTCAGTAAATTGTAGGAATTCTTATTTGCGCACACACAGAGTTAATAAGAAAGAGACAAGTGAAAAAGATGATAGAAAGTTCTAAGAGTCAACCCAATAAAAAACACAAATAGCCAATAAGTCCATAAAAAGACATACAGCCTTACTATTAATCAAGGGAATGAAAATTTTAAAATTGAGATACAATTGCTCTGATTGGTAAACCATTTTTTAAAAAAACGTAATTGGCAAAAGTGTTGAAAAGCAGGCACAGTCAACCAAAATTGATTGGAGTGAAAGCTGATACCATTTTGGGAGAACCATTTGGCTTTTCTATAATAATTTAAAAGATGCATACTTTTGACCAAGCAAGTATATATTTAGGACTCCACAAATACTCACACATTTGAACAAATATATATAAACATAATAGCAACTTCTCATACAATGATATAACATAAAATACATATTGGATGACAGTTTTAGCAATGTTTGTGAAGTAGCAAAAATTAGAATGTTGGAGAATAGTTAATTGAATCCAAACTATGGAATTTTTTTTGCTGCCACTAACAAGCGTATTATATGGCCACTGACAGAGAAAGAATCTACGTTATATTATGAAGTTAAGAAAAATGCAATGTAAATGAAAATATATACAAGGAAGAAACACGATTTAACATAGATATACATTGATATGTATATATTGATATAAACACTAATTATATATATGTTATATTAAAAGATAGATATATGTTCCTTCAATTAAAGCACATGTAAGTATGTGTTTATATGTTCATATTAAATAATGCCAACGGATGTGACACAGGTTCCCAGGGTGATATCCGTAGGTTGTAAAATGTGGAGGGGCCGGGGGTGTAGTAGAGAAGGGTAGAAAAATTAATGTAAGACTTTTACTCTACGTTTCTCTATTTCATGTTCGCAATCGTGACTTTTTTACCTTAAAAATATTCAAGAAAGCCTACTCGGCTCACCTCTGCGAGCCACGTCCTCATGCGCGCTCATTCGCCGCATGTCGCGTTGGGGCTCTGTCATCGCTCAGAGGCCCCTTGGAGACCTGGAAGGGCGGAAGTCACATGCTCACGAGGCAGCCTTTTCCATCTCTGCCTGCGCCACCTGAAGCTAAGCCCTTTTCCTCCCGCAGAGGCGCGAGGCCCTCTGCCTGTGAGTGCCGCGTGTGGGTGAGTCCACCCTCTGGAGGGGCTCACGGCGGCACAGGGAATCGAAAGCCTTCTAGGAGGTGGACCTGGGAGCACAGCGGAGGATAGGTGACGCGAGCCCCAGACTCAGGACAGCCACCCCAGCTCGACTTTAACTCGGTAAAGTCACGGCTGTCTCAGTTCAGTCTGAACGCCAACCTTTGCTTGGGAAATACCCACCGGAAGCTGGTGCTTTCTGCTTCTGGAGCTCAGCCTGAGAATCCTAACCTGTCCCCCCACCCCCGTCCTGCCTTGGGGCAGATGCGGACCAGCCTGTTTGCAGAGCTCCCTAGTTCCCGCTCATCGGGGCCATTAGCACACCAGGCAGCCAACTTCACGAGTGACAATCGTGCAGCATCTCAGCAAGAGCAGAGCTACTTACCATCCTGCAGGCCGTGACTCTCTCTGCACAATGTGGCTGCCTGAACGACCTTTCCCAAGCAGACAGCTCATCCCGATGCCGGTTCAGGTCTGCTCCTGGTTCTCCATGGCCCGCAGGACAAAACTCAGGTCCCTCAGCCTAGCCTCCCAACATGGCGTCTCTGCTCTCACCTCCATCCTTGCTCCCTGCCCTGCTGCGAAGGTGGCCCAACGTCCAGCTAGGCAGAGCTGCCTGCGGGCTCCGTGACCACTCGGCCCCTAACTCCCCTGTGTCTTCCTGTGCGCTGTACTCTCTGTCTGCAGTGCTCAGCTCCCACCGCAATCCCAGTTTACCCCCTTTCCTGCCTGTTCTTAAATTCAGCTTCAACGTCACCTCTTCTGGAAGCTTTCCCAGGCCCCGGCCTCCCCAAGGTGGGTCGAGGCCCTCCTCTGCGCCCTTGCAGTGCCTCATCATGCCATCTGGTGCCTCTCAGTCTCAACCACAAGACTATGGTCTCCATGAGGATGAAGCCCATCTGCTTTTCTCCCATACAGCCTCGCAATCTCATCTGGCATGTCTTTGTTGAATATTTGGATGGATAGATGGTTTGGTGGATGGTTGGCTGGACAGATGGATGGAAGGATGAATGAATACAAAAAAAGAAAAAGAAATGTGTCTTAAGAAAACATACGTGGAGGTCAGAATCAAGTTACTGGAAACACAAACACCTTTATTATACGAGAGAGCCCAAGTTTGCAGACCATGGAGTAGAGCAAGCCGCAGATGAAAAACTGTCACTAGGCAGAGGGGGTCAGTTAGCATCCTCCCCCTGCACCTGTCCCCTTTATCTTTCCCGGGTTTAATTCTCAAGTTTCCACTTTAACAAAGTCTTGTGCACCAACCTTTCTCAAGACAATTGGATTCTCCAGGGATTTGAAGGTTGCAATCTTGGTTTCCAACTCACATTCTCACCTCTTCAGACCTTGGATTAATGGGATGCGCTGAAACACAGAACCAGCTCTGAAATCACCCCTCCACCATGCCATGCTACCCACAGCCTGTGGTCCTGTGACCACCTCACTCCACGTTCCTGGACTCACTGTAAGTATCTGCCTGCGGCTCCCTCCTGACAAAGGAAAACAACAGAAAACCAAAAAAAACAAAGCTAACAAAGAAATGGCTTCCGTCGGTCACTGTCTTCATGGAGGTCACAGCCCAGACATAAGACAGCAAGCAAGTAGGAAAAGGAAAATGTGGACCAGGAGGCAGAAGAACAGAGCCGCTCACTTCCCAGGGGACGTGCAGCACGAGCTGGATGCCTAGCACGAGGAGCGGGGAAAACATGGTGGGCCGAGGGAAGGGGCTGAGCAGAGACAGCAGAGATGAAGAAACATAAATGAGAGCATGAAATGTACTGGACCACTAGGCGGCTAAATGCGGTCACAGGGTGGGGCAGAGACCGTGAAGTGTCAGAACCAGTCTACAAAGGGGCCACACGGAGACAGGCCTTGGGTGGTCACCTACAGGATGCGGGTGGTAACTTCTGTTTAAAATAACCTGAAAAGAACTTAACGGTGAGCCAATCTGCACATCATTCAGCGCCAGCACTGTGTTACTGACAAATAATGGACACTGTTCTGGGAGGTTCCCAGAATGACAATAGGGGAATCGGTGGCACAAAGACTCAGAGACACACAGGAGAGCGTCTACACTAAACGCCAGGCTGACCTGTACTCCCGGCACAAGCATTCACGACACATTTCAACACGGCAGTCCTTCTGATACACTCCATTTTATAGGTGATGTGGATTGTGGCTCCAGGCAAAAGATGTGACTAAGTGCCCTGAGACCTTCATGCTCTCTTATGTAAATCTAAACAGACCACAAAATAATTTTCACGTTGAGATGAATTTTTCAAGGAGCGTTTCCAGTAAAATGACACAATCTTCACATCTTTGAGCCTGTGACCTTTTGTGTATTTGATTTTCCAGTTCTAAACTTTATTTTAGTGAATTGCTAAATTGCCTCTGTGAAGGGATTTTAAAACCTAAATTCCAAAAGCGTCAACTAAGTTATCTCTAATAGCTCTGTCTTTTATAGTCACAAATACATTTGTTTTTCTTTCTCCTAAATTCAACCCCTTCTGCAATAGAGTCAGCCTACCTCCTCTTCACTGCTGGAGCAAGATGTGATGGTCACACGTAAATGAACACATTTTAAATACCAGACTGACTCCTCTTCTCTGCGCAGAGGGAAAATCCTGGCATTAGATGTGGAAGAACAGGCCTCACATATGTTACCCCAATATTCGAACTCAATAAAAACGAAAGTGCATTTTGTCAAGCACTTTAAAATTCATTAACGGGAGTATATATTCTAGACCATTCAATCCAACCCAGGGTTTACTTAGATTTACCAAAACAACTTTTAAGGATTACTTTGTGTCTAAAGGACTTTGTCACTTACAAAATAACTCTGCTGAAGACCCGTTTGGCCCGTCTTCAGTAACCATGAACAGATGTCTGCCACCACCTCGCAACATATCACCGTGATGAGGCTGGAAGTACAAGCCCCAGGAGCATCCCTGGAGAGGGACCCCCTGAGTCCCAGCTGCCCTTCTGGAAGGGATGGCTCCCAGGGCCAGGCCCCTGAGTGTGATGCTGAAGCCCTCTGCACCCTGGAGCACAGCGGTTTGGCACTTGAACCGACTCTCTAGGTACCTCGTAATTTTTCTGAGCCTCGGTTTCCTTGTCTGCAGAACAGGAATGATAACTAGTAAAGAGAGTTCTGATGAGTAACCGAGGAGGAGAAAGGCGGGAAAGCACAGCACAAACCATAGGACGCTCGCGAGATGCAAATCGCCACGACTGGTCATAAGGACCCGAGGGTTGTCCCGAGACGCATCTTCCGCATCTCGCTTCTTCCGTCTCTTCTCTGGGACAGCTCATCTCCCCCGAAATGCCTCCCTTTGCTGGGATACAGCCTCCCCTGCTGGTCTCTAAATTAGCACATCTCCTTACCACTCCCCCTGAGATTTCCAATTCCTTTAATCCAATGAAAGAAGGAGTTCAAGCCATCATCTTCAAAGAATAAGAATAAAATTTGGGGACCGAAATTATACCCATCGGGATTGCTTCTGTAGAAATACTTTGGAATTCCTTTTCATGCCCTATTAAATAATTAAAATGTTTCTTTTCTGCATTCAATGTTAGTTATTTAAACCCTAGTCCTAAGCTCTATTAGCAATCTTATTAGCACAAAACTTTCTTTGCCAGTTGGATTAGTTTTATAGATTTTTTGCATAGAAGGAATGCACGCAGACAAATACAAGGGCCCGGCTATGGTTAATGCCCTACAATCCTAGGAAATAGGTTAAATTTAAGCTGACACAATTAATCTCACTCTACCTAACAGTTTATTAGCGTAATCAATGCCCTCCATTTGTGCTCGGGGCGGTAAGCACATCAAACTCATTTTTTTGTGGACTTTAGCAGAATTAAGTTGTAGCCTCCCTACTATTCCATCCCAGACTGGAGCCGAGAATGGAAGCTCAGTGCTACTGAGCTGGTATTTCAGTCGGGCATGAGAGCAAAGCTGCCAAATGTTAGGGCAGGAAGAGCACTGGGATCATCATAACAGTCCAAGGTCTAAGCAATAACCTGAGGGTTTCAGCCGCTTCCTGCAGCCTCTCTGCCGAGTCCCCCCGATGCTCGCTGGATGGTACATTGGGCTGGGAGATCCACTGCCCTCCCTGTGTGATACGCCTGGAGGGCGGGGGAGGGGAGAAGCTGCTAGTGAGAGCAGACAGTGAGGGTGAGGCTCAGGAAAGGGGAGAAGGCAACAGAGAGCTCACGAAGCCCGGTCTCAGGAGCCAGGTAGAACAGAGGTCACTTGGCTGCACATGCGCCAGTCCCTGCCACAGGGCAGAACACACCGCCCCCTGCCGGAACGGTCCTGGAAGCTGAGCTGAGCGGGGCCCAGTGCGAGCGGGGTCAGGATGGTCTGGGGGCTACCGCCGTGAGATCCGAGGGTCCAGAACACAGCAGGCCACCGTCGGAGGAACCGGGCCCTGAAAGTGATGACGAAGCGAAATGAGTGACCCGCGGAGAACGCTCGACGCGGAGCTTGAGGAGCCGGAATGTTCCCCTCGAGGCTGCTCTGGGCTGCAGCGCTCCTCACAGAAGGAGGCCCAGGCTCGGTCGTGGCCCCGGCCACCCCGCCTGGCCAACTGCTTGCGCTTCTTTCCGCTGTCGGCAGCGTCTTCCTCAGGGGGCGTCATTGCAAAAAGGGGGGACCCTAAACGTTCTTCACTTCAAGTAACATGGGTTTCCGTGACTCTGCTAAGCACCTGCCGCATTTGTCCCAAAGGCAAGCATTTTCACGGAGGCTGTCTGCGTGGGAGCAGGTGACTTCTGGGGGCGCGAATGGTCCCCCGAACGCAGGGCGAAGACACCGTTGCTGGTATGTGTCTGCCAGATCTAAAGCGAGGTGTGGACCAGTTAGGCCGTTTCTCCTCACACCTTCCAGCGCCCTTTGTCTAGACAGGGCACTGGGGGGACGCGGGAACGGGGCACGGGGTAACGGGAAGGCGAGGGCACACAGAGCACACACGGCCAGGTGCGAGCGGGGTAAGTGCCGGCGCACAGCCCGGGGCTTGAGGACCTCAGCGGACGTGTGCTGAGCGGAGGGAGGGACAGCGGGGGTAGTAGTGGCCTGGGTGTCCTGGGGAGCATGTTTCCACTCGGGAGCCCAGGGGCAGAGTCCACGGTTGGGGCGGGAGGAGCTAAGCATGAGGCAGGAGAATGGGCCGATAGAGCTGGGTCACAGTGGGGGAGCCGAAGGCCAGGCAGAGGAGGACGGGGGCAGGAGCCTGGTGACGGGGTGCGGCAGACACGGGGACACCCAGCCCAGATGCCCTGCCAGTGAAGCCCTCACTGTCCCAGCTCCTAGCAGTGTGGTGGGCCCTTCGGAGCCGCCTCAACCGCAAAGGGCCACCTTGGCAAGGTCCCGTCTTTATTGGTCCGACTCCCACCCTGTGACCGGTCAACGGGAGAGAGAGGGCGGGACAGCTCCGGGGGCCTCCCTCGTCCCAGACCCAAGCCCGCCCTGGGCTCTGCACGGCAGCTGGACGTTTTCCTCTGCCCGCTCCGGCCTCCTCCCCGCCCTGCTAACATCCTCTCAGAGCTGGCGTCCTGGATGGACCAACGTGCCACCGATGTGCAGAAGGAAATGCATGTGGAGGGGTTCCCCGAGCAAGGGCACCTGCAAAGCCCTCCCGTTCACTGCCCCAGGTGCCTCCCCACACCCTGTGAGTGAGCAGCAGCTACACGTCTCATCAGTAAGGAGGGGGATGGCACTGGGGGTGAGCAGTGACCCGCCCATGCTCAGACACCTGGCAGGGGACAGAATGAGGGCCGGTAACTCTAGGGAAAATTCTGGAAGCCCACACATGCGGCCTGGGGACAGCCAGCCAACACAAGCTGGCAGCTCGGCGGGTGCCTGTCCCACCACTCGCCAGAGAAGTCGGGCATGTGGCACGAGGGCGCCACCCTCGACCCTGGACCTGAGTTCTGGTTCTACCCCCGACCAGCTGGGCAACCTCAGGCAGGTTACCGAAGCTTTCTGAGGCTTGGTTTCTCTGCTGATGAAATGGGGTCCAGATCTACTTCACCATTTTCTCAGGATGAATCTGTAAAGACGCAGCGCAGCACAGAGCATGGTGAGACAGGTGTAAGAGGCGCCGGCCTCTCCCCCAGTTCCCAGCCCCCACCCCCACCCCGGCTTGGCTGCCGGGCCTGGCTACACCCGGGGCCCAGGGTCCCTGTCTGCAGCTGGCCAAGGCGGGGCTGTGCCCCGGAGCCCCACCACCTGTCATCTGAGTCTACTGTCCTCTGCGAAGAGCACGCCCTGGTGCTGACCCCATCCGCTCCCAGAGGGAGGAGGGGGGTCTCTAGACAGACCTACATGGCACCCACCGGCCCCCGCCCCACCCCTGCACATTAGGCCACCCCAACCTCCCCCAGCTGCCAGCCCCTCCCAGCCAGACAATAGGCCTTGTCTCTGCAGCTGCCCAGCTGTGTCCCCTCCGCCTTCTTCTCTCCTGGGCCTGGTGACAGGTCACTGGGTAGATCTGTTAAGTCTTATGTTCTGAAAGTTAACACACCTTGAAAAGAAGGTGAGTTCCTCCCCAGAGTGTTGCAGGGCAGGGGGGCTGGATAGGGGTTGGGGGCAGCCTCCCTCCCACCTCCCCTCCCGAGGCCCAGTGCCATGTCCAGAGCTGGACCCACAGTCTCCCCGGAGATGGCCAGGGATGAGCCACCCTGCACCCAGAGCACGTGGGCACCAGGCATGAATATGGGTCCATGCGTCGACTCATCAGAGGAGCTCTGAGACCTCTGTCCCCAGCACCAAGATGGCGTGGAAAGGAAATCAAGAATAAACGAGACGGCCACCTCCTTTCCTAGACCCCTGCACCCCGTTTTCTAGGGCAAAATGAACAATGCTGAAAATACCCCAGCTCCTCTCGTCAGCAAAGCCAGGGCTGGAGAGCCCCCAGAGTTGTCCCGAAGAGTCCCCAGTCACCAGGGGAGAGAACGGGCTCCACTGGGGCCTGGCAGGATGCGGTGGCCGGTCACTGAGCCCTGCACTGGGCCTGGTGTTCTCCACGGCGCTGGACACCTGGGATTCCATTGAATTCTCTGTCCCCCCACAGGCGGGACAGAAAGCCCCATGGCCGGAGGAGAGAACCGAGGATCGAGACGGGGTGGCCCATTCACGGCTGTGCAGCTGGCGACCTGCCCTACGACGTCAGACCCCACACAGCTGTTCTCTGCGCTACATCCCACCTCGATCTGCACGGGGCTCGGCAGCCGCCGAAGGACTTTGTTCAAGGTAATATCCGAATCACCTTTAGCACGTTCCTGCCATGTGCCCATCTGGGGAGCAGAAAGCTGAAACCCAGATGGTTTGGAGACGTGGCAGCATCACACGCATCCAACCTGGCTCGGGCAGGCCGCGCTACGGTGGTGGCTGCTGTGCGTGCTCTGCGTGGGACGCCCTGGGCCTCCCCTGGCCCCTTCCCGCCCGGGCACCTGGCCTGTGCAGCGTGAGGAGTGGAAGGTACAAGCCTGCAGCGTCAGGGGGAAGCCCTTCCCTCCTGCTGGCAGGCGGTCGGTGGTCCACGGTGACATTCACGGAGTTCTCGAGGGCGCCCAGGTCCTTCGCCAAGCACTGCGTCTGTGCATCTCCTTTGCCCCTCGCTAACCCTTCAACGCCGATCTTATTACTCTTTCGCTTTACTGAGGGGGATCTGGAACCGAGACAGCTTAAGGCCGGGGTGAAGGCTGGGGTGAAGGCCAGGGTCAGCTTCCTCAGCGCCTTCAGAGCAGAGCAGGGATTCTGGCCCAGGCAGTGTGGCCCGGGGCGAGGGGTCTCGTCACCAACGTGCGGCTTCGCCATCCCTCCGCTCCTCCCTCCGTCCGCGGCCCTCCCCTCCTCCCCTCTCCTCTCTCTCCCTTCTTCTCCCCTTCCTTCCCTTTTTCTTGCTCCTCGTTCCTCTCATTACAAAAACAATCTACCTCATGTAAGAGCTCACTAGCTGTGCTGCAATTTTTTCCTCAACGACCAGCTATAATCTAAATGGATCTGACTTTAATATAAGTGTGAAAAAATCACAGGCATGAAGCTGTTCGCCGTGGGTTCACTGCGGGTGATGAGTGAACTACGGTTTTACCGTGATGAAATAGTATGCACCGCTAAAAAGTAACCAGCATGCTGTGTCCATGGTGGTTTTCTTGAGTCTATGAATGTCTCGCAGATTTCCTTCTTTAAATTTTGTTTTCCAATTGTTTACAAGTTGCATTAATTTTGTAGTCAGAACAAAGACCTAAAAAATGTTAGTTATGAAGCTTAAGTAGAAACTTGATGGGAGGGGGAGTATGAGCGTGTCTGAGAGATGCAGCAGAGTGTCGCTGGATGAGGTGGCCTCTGGCCATCTACAAAGTGGCCAGGGGACTGAGCTGGAGCTAACACAGTGCGCATGCAGCAAACACTAACCGGACCCCAGGCCGGGACAAGTCTGCAGCCCGAGTGCCATCTCCCAGCCTAAGGGACCACTGAAGAAGGCCCCCCCGAGGCCACTGTACCCAGGGTGGCGGGTCCCCCAACATCACCAGCAACACTGCCTGGGTGAGGGGTCACTGAGTGCATTCTGGAAAGCGCTAACCAAGAATATTCTCGTTATTAGAGTTTGTGGACTAAAACTGTTACTTGTGTAAACTACTTTTCTTGTACAAATGTTCTCATGTCTGCCTTTCAGGAAGGGTCTGTCCCACTTAAGAGCCATCACCCACGAGCATCGCTATGGGAAACAGAGATGGCGTGAATCCAGGAGGGTCCCACGTAAGGCCCCGGAGACCCCCAGCTTTTAGGGTGGGGAAGCTTCATGGCCCTTTTTCATCCCACATCTTCTCCATCCTCAAGCTCAGTCCTGCGTATCTTTCCGTCCTCACTCACTATGAGGGGCCATCACTGCAGGAAGGCTCCTGGACTCTCCAGCCTCAGGTCTCCTTCGGGTGCCCCCACTTCTCTGTGCTGTCCCTTGTCACACTGCACTAGTACATTAGCTTACTGGTCCCCTGCCCACCCGCTGTAGGCCACAGCTTTTCGAAGGTGGGATTCACAGGCGTTTTCCATTCAAACACCCAGCACCAGGCCTGGCCCAAAGCAGGGGCCAAGTAAGTAAACTAGCAAATGAACGAATGGATGAACAAATGCGCTTTTATGCCCTGCGAGATATTTTGGCAGGACGACACTATTACCTAACCCGAGAGCAGAGGCTTATTTTGAAATGTTCAAGAAAGTCCATAGGACGCACTTGAGTTAAATCCGTTAGATTTTCTTTTGCTTCTTCTTCCAAGCCTTCGAGATCCCTAAAGGAGGGGCCTGTCCCTGGTCGCTTTCACATCCTCCTGAGTGTCTTTGGTGTCAACGCATTCTTGTGACATGAATAAATGAACCAAGGCCCCCGTGAATGGCACTTTTCTGGCTCCTTCCTGTGAGAAGCTTGCAGTTCCGAGGGACTTCAAAGTAAAGCATCATAAGAGATGTCACCTTTCAATAAGCTGTGAACAACTTTGGAAAAAAAAGCAGTGATCGAGAGACACGTAAGGACCGCCGAGCATTGATGAGGCATATTGAAATTAGTGCTTGCCTGAAATGAACGTTTTTATTATAAATCTCAAAGCTGTAAATCAACCAGGGCGTGAGCCAGCACTTTGGGTGTGGGAGTCACCTCCCGCAGCGCACAGGACAGAACCCGGAGGTGGCCCACGGATACCTTTGTATCCACATGAAACATGTCCACCACAATATGGCAAAAACCTCATCTGTGAACCGGTTGTCTAACGCCCGCTGAGGCTGTGTGACCTTGGGCAGGTCACTCGACTCCGAGACTCAGTTTCCACATCTGTGAAATTAGGAGAGTGGAAACAGCCTGCCTTGTTGGTTTCTTGGTATTAAATCAGACAACGACTATGAAGCCAACACAGGGCTTGGCACTTAATAATCCGTCAACATATTTAAACATTTCACCTGGTTCGATGTTTTCGCCACAATAACAACGCCTCTAACATCAGAATTAGCCAGGCATTTACCAGATGCTTCACTTATTTCGTACCAAATTTTTTCAACAGTGCCACACGGTAAATATCATGATTTCCATTTTGCAGAAGAGAAAACCGAGGTGCAGAGGGTTTCGCAAGTCACTGAGATTCCACAGCTGGTGGTGGATGAAACTCAGGCGAATCCACTTCCCTGTGTTCACACAACGAGTGGCAGAATCGAGATGTGGAACGGGGTTTAGCGGATGCGAAAGCAGAGACCATGCCCATCAGTTCAGAACTGGCTGTTCCGCCGGAAAAAAAAAAAAAAAAAAAGACAATAATTGTAATAAAATGATCGGTAATTGTAGCTTGTAATGTGATTATCCAAGAGCAATCAATGAAGTAGAATACAAACATAAATAAGCCTTTAGGAAGCTCCCAGCCTAGCATAGAGGGCGGGGTGTGGGAATGAGCAGCTCCAAGGCAGAGAACACAAGGAACGTGTTGGGCACACACGGGCGTTCGCGAGGGGATGTGGGCTTGGATCGGCGTGACCGGAGTCGGCCCAGGGAACCGGGCCTGGAGGGATGGGTAGGGTTTCAAATGAGGTGACAGGAAGGACAACGGGTGAAAAGACTCAAGAGGACAAGGGCCGTGAAGCCTGGTGGATGTCCCACCCTGCACGGGGAGATGCTGGAGGAATAGGATGGAGTCTAGGACAAACGCCCTTGAAAGGCCAGCTAAGCTGCCTGGACCTCAGGTTGAAGGTGACGGGGATCCCCTGAGACCAGAAACTCGGTTGGGTGTGGGTGGGGCTTGCTGGGGGCGGCAGAGACCAGGGAGCCGTGAGAGGCACGCGAGGCCTTCTCGAGCTAAGCCTCCTGCTGTGCGGACACCCAGGGGAAGAGGAGCCCAAGGCCTTGTTGAAAGTCAGGAGCAGCAAGAAGAGACAACATGATCTGTCTGCTGATTATACTGAGCCTTTGACGTGCCCCTCGCCACATCTGGAGTGGGCTCCATGCCGCGGTGTCTCTGTGCAGGTGAGACGTCCGGATCTCTTCTGGCAGACTGGATCTGCTGCTCCGCGAGCTGGTGAGTGACCTGCAGCATGCGCAGCGGCAGCAGCGGGATGAGGCTGGGCCTAGTGACGCAGGGTCCTGTGGGCTGCAGGGTGCGCGCGGCCCGGCCGGAAATCTCCCTGCGGGGACTCGTTAGGTGGTGGTCACGCAGGTGTTGGGGCGTGGACACAGCTGTGCTTCCGCACGCCCGTCTGATCGCCCACACAGCGTGCCACCCGGTGTCCCTTCACTCAGTCGTGGCAGTTCACTTGTCACCCACTCATTCCCGCCGACACGGCCGAGCTCACTCTCCCCTCCAGCCCCGCGGCCCCGCCAGTGCCTCGCTCGCCTTATCCACGAACCCACACTCACCCAGCGGGCTCTGGAGTGGACCCCAGCTGGGTCGCTTCGTGCATGCCACTCAGGTGGCACTTGAATTGTGCTTGGGTTCCTCGTCTGTAGAATGAGATGGCTCTCGGACTAGACTCTCAGCTGCCGTGAGTGAGAACGAGGTAACGTGTAAAGCTCAAGCTAGGCCCTCAGTAAACGCCCCTCCGCTCAAGGTCCATGTACCCCCCAGCTGTAGGGGAGAGAGGGATGAAACTCAGGGCCTGCCCATAACAAGGGCTCGGGCTGGTGGGAAAGTCAACTGTGAAGCTAAGTCACCCCGGAGATGCACAGAGAGAGAGCTCTCATGGGGACGAGGCTAGGCAGAGGAGGTGGGGCAAGCAGATGGCAGGGAGAAGTGAGCTGCATGATCACCGGGAAGTGATCTGAAGCCGGGGGACCAGCGTGGGGGTGGGAATCAGAACACAGCTCTGGCCCTGGACGAGGTCCGACCGAGAAAAGATTGCAGAAGAGAACAGCGGAGCCCCAGTAATGACACCTGAAGAGACGCTGGGTCAGTCGGCTATTGCTGTGTAACAAACACAGCCAAGCTCGGTGTCCCTTAAAACAGCAGTTATTTGTCATGGCCACAGTTCAGCCGGAAGTTCTGCTGATCTGGGCTGGGCGGATGCTGGCCGGGCTCGCTCATGCTTCAGTGCTCAGCCGACATCCTGGCTGGGGTCTGGTTGACCCAGAGCTGGCACTATGGTTGTGCTTTGGGGGAGATGCTTCTGTGTGTTTGTGTGAATTAAAAGAGCTAAAAGAAATGTTGGGATGAGGACATCCAGTTGACTAGCAGGTTATAATCAGAAATAATACACACAAAGGATATAGCATTGGATCAGGTACGTAATAAAGTCTTAATAAATCAGAGCCACCACCATCGGCAGTAGTACCCCCATCAGGAGGTGTTTATGGTGGGTCACCCCAGAATATTGCATGAAGGGAGAGAACGAGGAAGCGCAGGAACTATTATGGCCTGGATGGCCGGGAGGAGGGTGCGGCCAGAGTCAGCAGAAGTGGCTACTCGAGGTCAAGGCGCATAAAGCAGCAAAGCCAGCGGCATGGTACACTGCAGTCGGAACCACACTCACGCAGGACCTCGAGGGCTATGGACACCAGCCCCCAGATGCCACAGCATCAGCCCGCATAGCCCGGTGCCACCCCGAGTGGCTTGGAGGTGGCTGTGCTGGATCCTGTGAGATCTTTGGATGGGCAGTGCCATAAGACCCAGTAGCAGGCCATGTAGCCTGAAGGGGCCCATTTTCCTAGGCGGCCACAGTGTCAGGTGAACAGTGACAACAAGTGCTTCATGGACACCTGTGACCTTCTCCAAGGAAGTTTGGAGCCACTGAGAGAAAAAAACTCTGAGCTTCTTGCACTCAAAGAGATGGCGTCTCAGACAGCCATGGCGCATTGGCATATAAATGCAAAGGTCCCTAAGCTGTGCTCACAGGTCAGTGACATCTGCTGCATAGGTACACTGGCACGCAACGGTGAGTATTTTAGAGAGAGGTGGTGTTGCATATTATGTCTAATATTCTGAGAATGTTTTTTATGGTCAGACAGTCCTTCTGTCTGCCTATGTGTCAGAGACAGGCATTTTTCCAAGGCTCAGGCTTATTTTATCTATAATTTCTCTAAGCATCTTAATTTCATTTGTAAAATGGGAACAATATTCCTTAACTCATAGGGTTGTCGTGAGAACCAAGTGGAATAGGAGATTGGAAAGTGATGATTATTGTTCGTGTGGACTTATCACAGAGCCACATTTTCGTCCTTATTGCTGTTATTAATATCATTATTATTAATTCATAATCTTTCTCTAGCTGCAGTTTTCCTTTGAAAGATGGTTTTGATGGCTCTCATAATAGAGAACACAATAATATTCCAGTAATTACAAGGTGCTTTGAGATCCTCTGGCAAATTCATCCCGTTAGTAATTGGAACCCGAGCAGATTTACATGGCTGAGAGTATTAAAGCACATTAAATTTCATAATGCTTCTTCCAGTGTTACTTAACATTCTCACACCTAATCATAAAGCATTACGACTTCTGGCCATTAGAAGCGGTCTTCTAGAACATCCAGAAAATGTTCATCTTCATAGGTGAATTTCTGTTATAAAGAGAAACATTATCTAATGAACAGCAATCCACTGTTTCCTGTCCCGTCCAGGCCAAAGGGAGGTTCGCCAAGGCATTGTCACCCTCTGCCACTCCTCCCACGTGTAGCTGCAAGCTCCCCTCAGGCCCCTGGGGGTCCATAAGCTGCTCTAAGGTCCCGTAGAGTGAGCGGGTGGAGAGACAGTGGACGAGAGGGGAGAGCCCTTCGAGTCAGGCTCCCCACGCAGGCCCCTGACCTCGGACAGTGACAGCTCCACGCTCATGTCTTAGAATCTCAGATTTCTTTGCTTTCCACTGCTATGGTCCAGGTAATTCCGAGGCGATGAAGGAGACACAATTCTTGCCTCCAAGAGAGCAAGAGTAAGGAAAGGAGGCAGAGAGGCCTCCTCAAGTGCCAAGGAGCTGCCTAGTTTGTGGGAGCCTGTAGATGAGACCCCTAGAAATGGGAAAATGAATACCTCTGGTTCTGGCTACTCAGTGCAGGAGCTGGAAGCTCCCAGAGAGAGGTTAAGGCCTGTTATTCCGTGGCTGGCAGACGGCCCTGGTTGTAAATGGGTTGGCATGTGAAGTCTGGCACGAATCTTATCGTTATGGTTTTGTGGTCCCATGGGGGCCGAGCTCCTCCCAGCACTCACCCTGTTCCCAGCCTTGCTCCGGGAGGCCTGCTCCTCAGGGAACCCTGACAGTCCATTTAAAAACCTGCAGGGCAGTTCCCGTCTTGGCCACTTAGACATGGTAAGCAGTAAGCAGCACGTGTTTTTTAAAGAAACCGTGAGCTTCTCTTTCAAAATACCCACATCTCATTGGCCAGCGAGTTCTGAGTCTGAACTGAGATCATTATTTCCTGGGTTAGTGGTTTCACTCGCCTCTCTGACTGCCGGCTCCCTACTCTATAAGGTGATGCTAGGGCCACGCAGGAGGCAGGACTGTGATGCGGATTCGGTGGGATATGACATGGAGAAAGACTGTGATGTAGAAGGTTCTGGAAAACATGAGTTCTCTTGTGTCACCTTCCCTGTTCGGGATGACAGGCTGAAATTTCTCACAGACACTCCAAATTCTCACTTTCTCCCACCGAAGAGGCAATCGGATATTGATTCCAATGCAATCCTACCTTGAAAAGATTCTTCTTGATTCAAAAACGTTTATCCCAGCCCTACACTTGACCCTGTGGTTTACCCACACCATTTCCTTATTGCAAAAGAGATTTCAGGTCACCGTGATCTGCCCGTTCCTTTTCTAGCCTTAATGCCAGGAATTTTTCCCCTCCACATGATCCAGCCACCTGAAGCTGCTTAATTTCTTCTGGGCACACACTACTCCCTGCTGGCAGCAGGTGCTGCCCCACCCCCATCCCACTATGCCCTCCTCAGTTCACCTCTCACTCTTCTGATGTCCCCCCTGGCTGGGTGATGGGTTGGTATAGCCTGTACCTAACTCTGGGATTCGCAGAGAAAAACAGACTGCTTTAGTTTCTGCCTCTCTCATGGCACCCGTTTTCTTGAAAATGCACACGTGTTTTATCCAATGTCTCTCATCTCCCAGAACTTAGGGATACACGCGGTACCTAGCAGACATTCAATAAATATTCTCCTGTGGATAAATTAATGAAAACCGACACTTACTGACAAGTGTCTTATTGAGATTCCAATTGCAACACTGATTTTTTGTCTTTAAAGTTCCCTGCCTTACTGCCATGTAGTCTATCATATTGTTCTTAATTTCTTTACATTATGGATCAATAATTGCTGAAAATAGGAGACACGTATCTTCTAGTACCCTAGAGAAAAACAATAGAGTTAGGAATACAACACTAATACGACAAGCAAATTTTGGGGGGAAAAACGGGAAACAGAAAGAGAGCAAGGTAAATTGAAATTAAGAGCATTGCTGCGCGTAACAATACCAATAATCACAATAAATGTGAATGGGTCAAATCGCCCTATGAAAAGATAGAGATTTTCCTGACTGATTTTTTTAAAAGAAAAATTTAAGAAAAATCTAGTTATGTTATGTTTATGAGCCATGGCCCTCAAACGAGATGACAGGGAAAGCCTGAAAACAGACAGATGGAGAAAGAGAAACTAGCAAATGCTTAAATAAAAGAGGTGAAGAAAAATATATATCAGACGACATAATAATCCAAGTCAAAAATATTAAATAGGACAAAATGGGATTTCAATATTATTAAATATTATACTCTATCAAGGAGAATATTCACACATTTAGTAACAAAACTCCAACTATATAAAACAAAACCTGTTGGTGATGCAAAGAAAAACTAATGAATCCACGATCATAATAGAAGATTTTAACACATCCCTCTCAGATCAAATGTCACGTCAAGTAAACAAAAAATAAGTATAAATATAGAAAAATTGAACACACCATTAACATGCAGTGCCAGAAAGAAAATACAAGTCTTTTTAAACTCCTCTAACTCAGAACGACAAACTTAAAGATGGAGGATGTGTCAAATAGGACAGTAAATATCTTCAAAACAGCAGAAAATAGGAAGAAAAGTACCTAGCCAAAGTATTTTTAAATTAGAATAGGGAAAAAACACAACTAAAATGTTCTCACATGTAATTTTTAAAAATCTCTCTACATTTCCCTTCAGAAGTGAAGTGACATTAAAACAAACGAACAAACAAAAAAAAAAACATAGAAAGACAAAAGAAAAACTGTGCAATGAATCCTAAGAGATATGGCCAAAGAGATATATTCAGAATAAAAACTTCTAGCCATAACTGCATTTATTATAGAGTAAAGACCTAAAAAAAGGTGAATTGAGATTTTTACTTAAAATGCTAAAAATATAATAAAATTATGTAAATAAATTGCAAGAAAAATAATGAATCAATTTAAAAGCAGAAATGTCCCACATAAGAAATAAACAAAAATGAGAGTATAATAAAAAACACCCAAACTGAGTTATTTGAAAATACCAATAAAATAGCTAATGGCTTATTGAGACATCCACAATGAAGAAAAAAAAAAAAGATTAAAAACAAGCAACATCAGAAATAAAAAGTTTTATAGAATTATGGAATCAGAGAACAATTTTAAAATGAGATTGTATGCTAATTTATTTTAATAAATTTGCAAAGTTTAATGCAATAGATAATTACCAAGAAAAACGTAAATTGCAAAATTAACTTAGGAACTGAAAAAAATAATCAGAAGATTATTTAGAAGATTATTTCTAAAAGTAGTAAAAAACAATCTCTCAAACAGAGCTTGTCCTTCATCAAAATTAAAATGTTTTGTTCTTTGGAAGACTGTTGAGGAAACAAAAAGATAATTAATGGACTAAGGGAAAATATCCTTAGCACTCATATCTGATAAATGGCTAGTATCCAGAATATACAAAGAATTTTACCAGTATTAAGAAGACGAACAACACAGGAAAACAACAAAGCAAAAGATTTAAAGAAATATTCAAAAAGACATACAGATGACCTATGATAAACATATGCAAAGCATTCAATATCATTAGTCATCAAGGAAATTGCAAGTTAAGACCACAATGGTATATTCCTACATACCTAACAAATGTCTAAAGTTCAAAAGACTGACAATATCAATTATTGGCAAGAATATGGAACAACTGGAATTCGCATGCATTGCCGATGGAAATGCAAAGTGTGGAAAACTTTGAAAAACAGTTTGGCATTTTTATATAAAATAAAGCATTCACCTACCATATGACCTGGCAATCCTATTCCTGGGTACTTTCCCAAAAGAAATGAAAACACATGTGCACAGCAAAACCTCAGTACCAATATTTACAGCAGCTTTATTCATAAGAACCCGAAACTGATGACAATCCAAACGTCTATCAATAGGTAAACGGGTAAACAAATTGTGATATATTCATGCAGTAGAATAATATTCAGCAGTGAAAAGAAACAAACTACTGATATAAGCAACGACATCACGGAATTTCAAGACTAGCATGCTGAGTGAAAAAAAGCAGACCCGAAATAGTATATCTTTTATTATTTCATTATTTAAAATTTTAAAAGAATGTACAGCTAAGCTATAATGTGTGAATGCAGAGCAGTGGATGAGAATGGGAAGGTGTTGGGAAGTTAACGGCAGACGGGGGTGAGAAAGGCTTTCTGGAGTAAAGGGAAGCTTTATTTTCGTTTTCATCTTGACTGTATGAGTATGTATTTCAAGACTCAGTGAACTTAACACATGTATATAAATTAAACCTCGATAAAGTTGATAAAAAAAATCACCTGACCCAATGATCCGTGGGTAAATAGTTCTATCTTCAAAGAAGAAGTAACTCCTGTGCTTTTCTAACTATGCCAGAACAGAGAAGTTGAAAGAATCTTAACTCATTATAGGCAAACATAGAACGCTGCATCAAAATCAGATACAGAAAGTAACTACATAGAGAATCATACAGCTATAGACTGATCTCACTTATGAATCTATATGTGAATACTTAATACAATACATGCCTGTAGAAGGTTTACTTGTGTAATAAAAATGATAATATTAAATTAACAGTAAAACAATGGAGAAGTCAAAAAATGGTTCAGAGATGATCACTACCCACTGAATAAACAAAGTTAGATTACTGTCTACCTCATACATATAACAAATAAGTGAGGGATTAGGACACTATGTGTGTGGGAATAAACTATAAAGCATTAGTAGAAAATAAACCATGTTTTTACAAGACTGGAATGGGGTGAAGCTTCTAAAATAAGACCTCAAAACTGGAAGTTTTGGCACATATAACTATGTTAAAATGATAAATTATTTAAAATAAAACTCAGCATGTATAGAATTAAAGGACAAATTTAAGAGTAAAAGGAACAGACAATACAAATAATAAATTATCAATATCCATATTATATAAAAAGCTTCTGCAAATCAATAAGAAAAGTATTAACTTCCATTCAGAAAAGCTGTACTAATTAACATTCCCACCAAGCTTGTAAGCGAGTGTCCATCTGACCACATGCTTTCAAACATCCCTAATGTGGGCAAAACAAACCAGACAAAACCCACAGCTAATTATAACTTTTGTTTTTATGTCCTTAAGTACTATTAAATTGATTACATTTTTCACACTTACGGACACTTGCGGGTCTTCTATTATGAACTGCCCCTTCTGATTATACCCCATGTCCATTTTTCTGTTGGTAGAGCTTAACTTCTTTCTATAGCGTAATAGCAATTAAAAAAAAAAAAAAGCATTCATAATGTGGCATCCATCAAGAGAAAGTATAAATGAAGTGTGCTGCGTCCATATAGAATATTAGGTAGTTGGTAAAAATAATGAGGTACCATTGACCCTTGAACAACTCAGGGTTATGGGCACTGACCACCCTCCGCGAAGTTGACAATCCGCGTATAACTGCGGTGGGCCCTCCGCATGCGCAGATGCCCAACTACGGATCGAGAATGGTAGATGTTCACGTGGAGAGATTCGTAAGATAAAAAGATAATTAAAGGATGACCCAGGTTACACCAAAAAAGTATCCATTTTTATTTAAACATATATGTGCAAAAAAATGGAAAATATGCAAAAGATGAGTTGTAAGAACGTACATTTATTAAGGACATATTACGTGCCAAGTAGGTTTTTAAATGCTTTATGACGTATCTAATGCCCCGCGGATCCTGTGAAGTAGGCAGTGGAGTGCTCCCCCCTCCCCCTCTAAGGCAGCTAAGGCAGCTAAGGCTTCAGGTTAAGGGGGACCATGGAGCAGACACGCGGAGGGGCTGAGCCTCATGAGAGCAGCAGTCCGTGCTGGGTGGAACCCGCTCTCGCTCCGGGACAGCAGAAGGATCCGCTCATGTCAAGTTACTTGAATTTTTAGAATGGGAATATACTCGTGAAATGGTCATTTCTTAAAGAATACATCAAAATTTAAAAGAAGGGGGGGCACCTGGTGGGCTGGCGAGGCTCGAGCATTCCAGAGGCCTGAGGAGAGGTGTCACATGACACTGGAGAGGAGCAGAGACAGGTGAGAGGGGCCGGGGAAAGAGGAGACCCCGATGGATATAAAAACCATCTTAAAATGCACAGAAGGCTGCGGTTGGAGGAGCTCTTGGTAATCCCAGATGACCGGCTGATTCAGGGCCACTGGGTGAAAAGTCAGGCAGCAGATGTCAGTGTGACATGGCGCTGACCAGGCTCGGTTTGGACCTGCCAAAAATGGAAATGAGTGTCCCTGAAGGTAATGTGAGCTTCTGCAAAGTGCTCGGCCCAGAGCTGCCTAGAGGTTTGAGGTATCGAAGCTGGTTTCAGGAGGAATGACCCCTGAGATCCCTTCCAAGCCCAGCCCTCCGCAGCCACGCGGGAAAATGTTCTCCAACTTCTGATTTATTCACATTCAGGAGTAGTGGGTCGTTGCAGTGACTCAATGCTAATATTCTAAACTAGAAAGTACTGGCAATGGCCAACTCCAATTTAGTAAAACCAAACTCTACTTACATGCGTCTCACATGTGGAAAGGTAAATAAACACCTGCGCTGGAAACAAAAATGTAGAGATACCAATATTTAATTGGTTTTGGTGGGTGTTATGCATGACATCACACCTTGAGTGAAAACACTTTTAATTGAGAATGAATTGGCAGAAATGTAAAAGGCCATTACGACTGAATTGAATTCCTTCAACGAAGGTTCACAAATGAATTTTGTGGAGCCTATTTTAGTCAAGTCCTCTCTCTCCCCATCAGATTTTTCTCTGTGATTCTATGATGCTCCCACCCACTTGTTCACATATTTCCTCTTCTAAATTCTTCCCAAATGCCTCTGGGTAGAGGCAAGTGTGTCCTACATCCTGACCGTGGAATCCTTGAGGGAGGGAATCCTATTCAGCTCTGCATGCATCCAGTTCTTCACTCATAGTAGGTGCTTAATAAGTGTGTATTAGAACTTCCATTTTTAATACAATTAATAGGGAGACAGAAAGAGAACCAGAAATAAGTTGCGAGCCAGAGTGAACCAGACTGAGTGTTATGTCAATACCTAATTTACAATGAGCCCACACAGTCCCTCAAAGGCATAAGCTGATTCCATCAGCTCAAACTGGAAATTCAAAGCAGGCAAGTAAAACTGGAAACAAACTTCAGCCTAACCAGTTATTTGCTGAAGCACCAGATTCGCGTAAACAGTGCCTCCATCTGCAAGTCTCTCAGCGGATCCAATGAGAAACCATGACATTCTTTATTTGGGCGTGGAGTACATATAAGGGTCTGTGCTTTGGTA
This sequence comes from Pteropus alecto, assembly GCF_000325575.1. Lineage (NCBI taxonomy): Eukaryota > Metazoa > Chordata > Mammalia > Chiroptera > Pteropodidae > Pteropus > Pteropus alecto. Next base: position 20,252,986 of record NW_006494609.1, read on the forward strand.
ACAAAGTCCTTCCTTCTAATCCAGGTTCTGTCCCTTATTACTTGTGTAACCTCAGAAAAATCACGTGATTGTTCATACTTCGAGGTTCTCGTCTGTTAACAAAAAGTAGTTGACGATAAATATCCCCTGTACCTCAAAAAGAAAGTCTTTTAAACAATGGCCCCCAAGGAACTGGAGATATATATAAATATGGCCCCAACCTCTACCACACAATCCTTTCATACACAAAAATTGAGACCAATTATAGATTGAAACATACCTGAAAGCGAAAATTACAGAGCATATAGAAGAAAACATAGGAAATTATCTCTGGCTTTGGGGTAGGCAATGATTTCTTAACATATAAAAAGCATGATAAGAAAAACAAATTGAAGATTTGGACTTCAACATAAACACCAAAAAAAGAAATCAAGAACTTGGATTTCAACATAATCAAACTTCTATTCATCGAAAGACACCATCGAGCAAATAAATAGCCAAGCGATGGGCTGGGAGAACGTAACTAACAGTATGTATATCTGCAATATGTATATCTGACAAAGGATCGGTACCCAGAATATATGAAGAAATCCTACAGCTCGATAATAAAAAATGGGCAAAAGACATGAACATGCCTTTGACAAAAGAAGATGTAAAAATGGCCAATAGACACAAGAAAAAGTGTTTGACGTCACTAATCATCACAGAAGTACAAGTAAAAACCACTAGGTTTCTGATGAGGATGTGGAACAAACAGAACATTCATCCACCGTTGACGGAAGTGTGAAATGGTATGCGATTTTGGAAAACTGCCTGGTACTTTCTTATTAATTATTCATATACTACCTGTCTTAGTCAGCTCAGGCTGCTGCAACAAAGTACCACAGTCTGGATGGCTTAAGCCACAAACGTGTATTTCTCACAGGTCTGGAGTCTGCGAAGTCCAAGTTGTAGGGACCGGCAGATCCAAGGATGGATGAGAGCTCCCTTCCTGGCTGTTTTTGCAGACGGTCGTTTCTTACTGAATCCAGGGCAGAGAGAAAGCATCTCTCCCATGTCTCTTTTTCACAAGGCAGTACTTGATGATGACGATGCTACCCTCATGACCTAATTACCTTCCAAAGGCCCTGTCTGCTGTGCTCCCCCTAACCTGTGGTTTCACTTTCTATGGTTTCAGTTACCCACAGTCAAGCATGGCTCAAAAATATTAAATGGAAAATTACAGATACTTTGAGAGAGAAAGAGAGACCATATTCACATAACTTTAATTACAGTATATTGTTATTGATGTTCTATTTTATTTGTTGTTGTTAACCTCTAACTGTGCCTAACTTATAAATTAAAGTTTATCATAGGTGCGTATGTATAGGGAAAGCATAGTATATATAGGGTCTGGTACTCTCCATGGTTTCAAGCATAAACTAGGGGTCCTGGAACCTTTCCCCCTGGATAAGGGAGGAGAACTGTACCATCACATTGGGGATAAGGGCCTCAACATAAGAATTCTGAGGAGACACAAACATTCGATTCATAGCACTATCCAATAGCTAAGTAAGTACCACCCCTAGGTCTTTGTCCAAAAGAAAATTACAAAATGACATATATTCATCTTTGTTCAAAATAAGCAAAATCTGTAATCAACCAGTTTGGGAAGGTCTATAAATAGGAAAAAGAAAAACAGATAAGCAAATCACGCTATAGGCATATCATGGATTATGACTCGGCAATAAGGACAAATAAATGAACCTGTGACACACAAGATGATGAATCCCAAAATCGTTATGCCGAGTGAAGGGATCCAGACACACAAGAACACACACTGCGCAATTCCGCTTATAGGAAATTCTCTGACAGACAAAGATAACCAATGGTGAAAGAAATCAAAACCGTGGCTGCTGGGCTTGCTGGATCCGATGGTAGTTCTGTTCTATTCCTTTTTAATTTTTCGAGGAACCCGCATACGGTTCCGCATGGCGGCTGCACCCCCTTCATCCCCGTCACAGTAGTGGGGCTCTCTCTTCCCCACGTCCTCACCAGCACTGGTTACCCTTGTCTTTTCGGTGGCGGCCATTCTAACAGGTACGAGGAAGGAAACATCGAACTGTGGTTCTGATTGGCATTTCCCTAATGATAATTGATGTCGAGTATCTTTTCATGCACCTGTCAGCCATTTGCCTGTCTTCTTTTGAGAACCATCTACTCAGGGTTTTCGCTCATTTTGGAAACAGGTTATTCCTTTCAAAGAAAGCGAAATCTGTACCCCAGGGTGATCTCTGCACCCCTATGTTCACTGTAGCATTATTTCTAAATTAACGTTTAGGAAACAACCTAAATGTTAACATATGGATGGATTCAAAATGTGGTATGTATAAATTATAAATGGAAATAATAAAAAAATACTATTAAGCCTTTAAAACTAAGGAGATCCTGTCATTTGGGATGAACTTGGAAGACATGCTCAGTAAAATAAGTCAGACACAGAAAGACAAAGACTGCATGATCTCACTTACATGAGAATCTAAAAGAGTCAAACTTTTAGAAGCAGAGAGTAGAATGGTGGTTGTTAGGGGCTGGGCAAAGAGAAATGGGAGGTGTTGGTCAAGAGGTACAAAGTTATGCAGGATGAACCAATTCTGGAAATCCAATGTACAGTATGGTGACTATAGTTAACAATACCATACGGTTTACTCAGAATGTATTGAGAGGTGAAACTTCAAGTGTTCTCGACACACACACACACACACACACACACACACACACACACCAAAAAAAAAGATAACTATAGTAAGTGATAGATATGCTAATTAGCTTTATATGGTAATTATTTGACAACGTATACCTATATCAAAACATCATGTTGTACACCTTAAATATATACAAATTTATTTACCAGTTATACTTCAATAAAGCTGAACAAAATTAAAATGGATAGTGCTGGGAGAGTGGAGGTTGGCAGAATTTACCTGGGAAGGTGCGTAAGGGAGCTTTCTGGGGCAATAAGAATAGTCAATAACTTGACAATGGTGTGGGTTACACAGGTGTGTCAATTTATCAAAACTCACGGAACTTCATGATTAAGATTTGTGAATTTTACTGTATATAATTTTAC
>NW_006494609.1:20256102-20266200 GCF_000325575.1 Pteropus alecto
CCCCCCCCACCCCCGCAAGAACCCAGCTTTTTAATGCCTTACCTCTTGGAGTTGTTGAGAAAACAAGAAGAGATTGTAACCTAGGTATAGTCAGAGTGTCTGCATGCAGCACGTACGTACTCAGTGAGTTTCTCCTCTGCACTAGTATAATGCTGGTTAAATAATAAATAGAACAAAGTGCTGTAGGCTTTCTATGAAAATTATAGTTTTCAGCAAGGTTTACTCCTTCTAAACAAGATGATAAAGCCAGAACAAAACAGCTTCCAGAACTTAGATTCGGCTACGAGGCTAGGCTTCATGAACTCTCTCCCATGAGTCTCAGAATCCCAGGTGAGGACCAGGTGAGTAGGCTGGCATTATTCAATTGTCCGAGATATTAACTTCGTTTCTGGAGAAATTTGTGCCATTCCTGATATAACTCCACCGGTCGCTCATTTTAGCTGGTAGCTGATTTTTCTCCATTGTGCAATATCAGAGAAGCAGGGAGCCTTTAATTAATCCTTTTCTGCCTTCATATCTAAAAGCTAAAAGACATTTTAATGAGAAGGCAGCAGCAGAAAAAGAAAAAGAAATCAGTAATAAAATAAATAAAAAAATAAAATCATGGGGCTCATAAGTAGTCCCACAGATGGCGGCATTCAACTCAATGAAATAAAAGATGAATTTATTTGACTAATGTAAATAGAGAGAAAATGAGGCACTTCCATGGTGCTCGAACCCGTGAATAGATGGGTAATGTCAGAGTGTCAGACCCGCGGTCATAAACTCTCAGGCGCCAACAATGGTCATGCCCAATTTAATGACAAAAAAAAAAAAAAAATGAATTGCTACATATTACTGTTTGCTTTCCCTGTCAAATGAGGTGACTGAATATTTTATTCAGTAAGGAGTATTTTATGTATAAAAGATAATTAAATGTTGTATGGAAGACATGGGCTACATGACATTATGTTGGGGGTTGGGGGAAAGAGCTGGTGAGCTGCTGTGCCTTCTATAGCGAGATGACAGTTATGACGGGTGACACAGAGCGAGAGCTTTCTGTGTGCCCAGCACCGTGCTAATTAGACTATCAAGGACAGGATTCTATTGCTGGCATTGTGGCACACACCTAGAGACTCGTAGGAATAGTCAGTGCCAGGCACGAGGGCACGTCGTAATCCCAACAAGAAAGTAAGGCAACATGGAATCTTTTGCATAGCAAGTGCTCAAAAATGCTCATTGAATGAATAAGCGACTGAACACAAATAAATGATACGATAAATATGTTAAATACCAAAAGAGCATCAGACTCTTAGGTGCTACAGGATTAGCCTTAGATAGAGCAGGAGGACAAGCTTTGGACCAAGGTTTCCCAGCCTCGGCACGGTTGAGATTTTCTGCTGAATGAATTCGTCGTTGTGGGAGGACTGACCAGTGTATCGTGGGATGTTTAACAACATCCCTGACCTCTGCTTGCTAGAAGCTGGTAGAACACCCCCCACCCTTGAGTTGTGACAGTAAAAGTGTCTCCAGGCATTGCCAAATGTTAATGTTCCTTGGGAGGAAAAATTGTTCCTGGCTGAGGACCCCTGAGTTAGATAAGCCTAGACCTTAATCCAGGTTTTAACATTAACAAGCTTTTAGGTGTTGGACAAGTTTCCTCATCTCTTCCATCAATTCCTTCGTCCGTACAATGAGCCAACTCTGTTTTTAGGAGTGCTATAGAATAAATGATTGACTGCAACTGTTCATCGTTCCCCGCGTGCTCAGCTCTTGACTCTGAGCTCGATCATGTGACGGCCTTGACCGAGTCGAGTCAGCAAGGCATCTCATCTTGTTGTTTACTGGCTGTCTTGCATCTCGGCCATCGCCATGACAAAAAAAAGAAACCTGCTGGTCTCAGGAGGATGAAAATAGTGAGGAGCAGACGCAGACCTGCAAAGCTGCAGGCTGAACATGAGCTGAGTTTACCTGCAGAGAGATGGGAATAACTTTGTTGTATACACTGGGGAAGAGGAAACTTGAGCAGCATTATTATGGCAGGGCTAACTGACACGGTGAGAATAACTCTATACAGAGCCAGCCACTTATCAGAGGGTTGACACATGCTAGATGCCTTCTCCCCATCCCTCTTTCGATGACTTCAAATATGAATGTGTCTGGTTTCCTTGTGGCTGCAAGGCTGGTCCAGCATTATCACAAGAACATTTCCTCCATCTCTAGAGGATGAGTAAAATAACAAGGCAAGAACAGCACCTGGCACATTACAATGAAAGTTAGAAAATGACTTTTTACCTTCTCCAAGGCACGTGTGGGCTTCCGAAAACAAGAGTTACTTGACGATGCTCCCAATCACTTAAACCAGTGCATGTTAGAACGTTTCTCTTTAGTTTATTCAACGTGTTCTGTCCATATTTGGGGTCTTGGTTAGAAAAAAAGGGTGCAAAAAATACAAAGAATCGGTGCAGTCCACATGGGGCTAGGTGAACAATCACCTCACCCTGCAGAGGTCACGATGGGGACACTCCTTTGCTCCTGGATTTCTGAGGAGCGTCATGCTTCTTGTCCTGTGGTGTCCCAGCTCCGGGATCCGCTGCTACAGCTCTGCCATCACGGCATTTTTGCTGACTCAGCCTCCTCGCCATCTCTCTCCAAATGGCAGTGCAGGATGGCTTTCCAGCAGACGAGGCTATGGGATCGAGAGTGCATTCATTCACTCGCTCACTCATTCATTCATTCCTCACACATCGATCGGGAATTCATATGTGACGAGAACCGCGACAAGCTCTGGAGACTGAATGATGACTCATGCCCTATCTCTACCTTTAGAACCTCAAGGATCTGTGAGGAGAAAACCCAAGAAAATTATAACATAGTGTGACAAACTAGTAAAGAGACCCACATTCTAAGCTCTGGAACCCGTGGATATGGTAACTTACGCGTCGAAGGGGACTTTGCAGGTGGGTTAAGTTAAAGATGTTGAGATGGGAAGATGACCTTGGATTATCTGAGCGAGCCCAGTGTAATACCAAGGGTTATTATAAGGGGAAGACAGGACAGTCGGGTTCAGAGAAAGAAACCAGACAATGAAAGCAGAGGTTGAAGAGATGCGGCCATGAGCCAGGCAGTGCAGTGGCCCGTGGAAGCGGGGAAAGGTGAAGAACCAGGCCCCCCGCCCAGAGCCTCTGGGACCACTACAGCCTCCCCTCTTGATACCTTGATCTGAGCCCCATGGACCTATTTTGGACTTCTGACTTCCAGAACTGTAAAGCCAATAAATGTGTGTTGTTTTAAGCCACCGAGTTGGTAGTGAACTAGTACGGGAGGAAATACATAGTGGACTTCTGACGTTTACTGAAGGGACTAAGGGGAGCTTCATGGAGGAGAAAACTAGAGGGCATGAAGGAGGGGGCCGGGAAAGAGATGGAACGGGGCATTTCGTGCAGAGAGATTCATGTGGAAGGAAGCCTGAGGGAGGGGAAATGTTTTTAAAAACCTGATTTGTTATGCCCAGGATTTGGCACATAGCAGCATTCAGCATTTACTGAATTATTTTATTTACACAGATACATACACACATAACTCATGTATGAGAGAGTGTACATAGACGAGAGCGGTGCTAAGTCCAGATGGAGGGACCAGCAAAGGCCCCGCGGGGGAATCAGTATTGGAGCTGGACCATGGAGAACAGGAAGGGATTCAAAGAGCTGGCCCTTTATCCCACGGGCAATGGGAAGCTTTGAAAGTTTTTAGGAGTGATGTGACCATGTTAAGGGCTGGGGCATGGAGCAGTCACTGTGGTACAGAGACTAGAGAGAGGTAGTTCCCAAGGCAGGTGGCCAGTGAAGTGGTACTGCTATAGCGTAGGTTGAGGGTCAAGGCTTCTCATTTTATCAAAGACAGATCTATCCACACCGCTGTTCACTTGACAGTTCTTACGTTCGGTGGTGTACCTTGGCAAACGGTGGCCTTTGTGGCATGGCCTCTTTCCACTTCCTACCCTTCCACACCCTTACACCCAACATTCCATGTCTGGGAAACTTGAAGGCTCACTTCTCTGTGCCAAAAATAACTATTTTACACACCAAGTCAATCCGGTATCTTGCTCTATCTTGCCGTATTATAAATATCTTGCTCTATTATTAATCTGTTTCCTTTTCTGTCCATCCAACTACACAGCGAGGTCTCTAAGAGAGGAATCTTGTTTTGTTCATTTTGATAGCCAGAATCTTCTTTTTATAATTGACATATAACAATGTATTAGTTTAAGCAGCCAACATAACTATTTGACATATGCATATATTGTGAAATGATTACCATAATAAGTTTAGTTAGCATTCATCTCCTTACATAGTTACAAATTTTTTCCTGTGATGAGAACTTTTAAGATTTATTATCTCATCAACTTTCAAATATGCAGTGTAGTATTGTTAACTATGGTCACAATATTACATCTCCAAAATGTATTTATCTCATAACTGAAAGTTTGTACCTTTTTCACCCATTTCCCCTACTACCAACCCCCACCCCGGCAACCACTATTCTACTCTCTGTTGCTATGAGTTAAGTTTTTTTGGATTCCTCATGTAAGTGAGATCATACAGTATCTGTCTCTGTCTGACTTACTTCACCTAGCATAATGCTTTCAAGGTCAGTGGAATATTAGCCATCAAAAAGAAGGAAATCCTGTCATTTGTGACTGCATAGATAAACCCATATATACCTTTTCTTTATCCATTTGTCTGTCAATGGACATTTAGGTTGCTTCCATGTCTTGGTGATTGTGAAGAATACTGTGGTGAACATCCTTAAGGTAATGATTCTATTTCCTGCAGATAAATGCCCAGAAGTGAAACTGCTGGATCGCATGGTAGTTCTGCCTTTAATGTTCTGAGGATCCTCCATACTGTCTTCCATAGAGGCTGCACCACTTTACAATCTCACCAACAGCACACGGGTTTTCTTTTCTCCACATCTTTGCCAACTCTTGCTAGCTCGTGTCTGTCTGATGACAACCATCCTAAAGGGTGTGAGGTGATACCTCATTATGGCTTCGATCGGATAACCAGAATCTTAACATTCTGAAATAACAATTTTTAAGAGTTACTACTCATTGAACACTTTCTATTTGTCAGGTACTGAACTAGACTACCAGCTCCAAGAGGACAGGTGGATTTCTACCTTGTTAAATATTCCATCCCGGCCCCTGGCATGGTGCTGATATCAATCGATTACTTGCATTAGGTGGGATGGGCCAGACCGTAATGTGGTTACACTGAATTCCCTAATCTCATCGGCCTAACATGGCCGAGATTACCCTCTCGCTCACTCACTGTATATGGCCGACACAAATTGGAAGGTATTATGAGTTGAACTGTGACCCTTAAAAAGGTGTGTTTAAGTCCTAACCTCTGGGATCATGAATATGTACTTATTTGGAAATAAGGTCTTTGCAGATGTAATCAAGTTAAGATGAGGTTATTAAGGCAGACCCTAATGCAATATACCAGTGTCCTCATAAGAACAGGAGAACACCCTGTGATAACAGAAGCAGGGGTTAGAGTGATGTAGCTATAAGCCGAGGACTTGACAGCCATCACAAGAAGCTGAGAAGAGCCAAGGAGGAATTCTGCTCATGAATATGTACTTATTTGGAAATAAGGTCTTTGCAGATGTAATCAAGTTAAGATGAGGTTATTAAGGCAGACCCTAATGCAATATGACCAGTGTCCTCATAAGAACAGGAGAACACCCTGTGATAACAGAAGCAGGGGTTAGAGTGATGTAGCTATAAGCCGAGGACTTGACAGCCATCACAAGAAGCTGAGAAGAGCCAAGGAGGAATTCTGCCCAGAGTCCCAAAGGAGCATGGCCCTGCAGACACCTTCATTTCAGGCTTCCAGCCTCCAGAACTGTGAGAGAAGAAATCTCTATTGCATTAAGACACCCGGTCTGTGATACTTTGTCATGGCACCCCTAGCAAACAAATACAACTTGACTCCACACAATGACTCAGGGACGCAAGCTGATCAGGACTCTGCCCCATTGTAGACACACCATCTAGAAGAGGTGACCATCTACGTTGCTGGTAGGAACGAAGAGAGGAAGAGGATTCCCTTCCTCCCACATTCCCATTTGCCAGAATCCGGGCACCTGTGCCCAGCTAAATTCCACGGGCAGCTGGGAAATACACAAACCTGAACACCGATGGTCTCTGCTGGGGTGTTAAATAAATATTTGTTGGATAATTAAATGCATCCTCTTTCCATTTAGACCTCACAATGTGCTAGGGCTTTATCGACTTCCACATGTCATCAATGGGGAAACTAAGGCACAGAGAGATTAAGCAACTTCCCCACTGTCACACAGCACACACTCGCCTGTGTTGCGAAGCCAGGATTCAAATCCAGAACAACCAATATCTGAAGTCTGTGCCCCGGCCTCTCCGTGAACAAGTCCTGAAGGAGCAAAAGCAGAGTCCTTTACGGCAAGTAACCTTGCTCTCTATCCCTTAAAGTTGTTCCCCAGGCAACTGGCTTAAATGTTTCAAAGCGCAGAAACTTTTTCTTCCAATTAAGATGTGCCTTGTGTATAAAGCTCCCTTCTGTACGCTCGGAGATGGCCTGTTCACCATCATCTGAATTTAAAGCAGGCCATTTGGCACACCTCCATTTTATTGCCATTAATCGAGTCATTTCGGGGGGCGGGGTGGAAATCTAGAGTCTTCGAGAAAAGCTGTATTTCTGACTGGGAAAGCAATGAGGCCTGCAGGTCAGCCTCATCCTGGATCTCGAGAAAGTAACTGTCATGTTTGATGTCACTCATCCCACGAGATATTTTAATTCAAACGGTGCTAGCCGACGTGACCGTCTCCGAGTGCTGAAGACCTGTCGCCGGGACCTGGCAGAGTCTCCGCACTGCCACGCTTTCTGTGACTTGACAAAAGAGGACTGGTCTGGCAGAGGCTGCAGAAACCAGGTTTGCAACTTAATGCTGATTTTGCCCAGAAGTAATTAGTTCATTAACTGTGAGCACACGAGCTCATTAAAAGAGGAGGTGAATGATGCAAATCAGTGGCCTGTGTAAGTCCATCAAGAATTAGAAGAAGGAGCTGGAAATGGTCTGGTTCGAACCTCCTGCCCGACACCTTCATTAACCAAAGAGGTTTCTAAAAGCCCAGCCGTCCCTGGGGATCGGTGCGTTTAAGGGCACCAGCTTCACAGGAAAGCAGCGACGGTGGATGGGAAGGGGGAGGGCGGGGCATCTGCCACGTATGGAATGCTTTCTGGGAGTTGGCCTCACGCTAGGCGGTTCTGCTTTCAGGATGTAGCGTAATGTCCACAGCAGTGAGCTCAATGCTTTGTCCACATGGGGATATAGGCTCAGAGCGTTTACGACTTACCAGTGTTCTCTGTGAGTTAATGGCAGAGCTGGGATCCAGGCCTGTGTCTATATGAACTCTAAAACCAATGCTTTTTTTCTATCATGTCAATAAATTATCGAACACTTAGAGATTCACAGTCACAAGACCGCCCCTGGTCCCTTCATCATCAAATCTCAGAGCACGTTGGGAAGTATTCCTGGTCAGTGCTATATTGAGCTGCAGTTTGCAAATGTTTATTTACAGGGGATTAATTAACTTTGCTATTTACAAGTGCCGAACTAAAGAAAAATTGGCTTTCTCTCAGAGTAGGCATGGTGACATTCCAATGGCCCTCGCTCCTATACTCGAAATTTCAAAATCTTCTAGGGCAAACCTCGAAGAATAGATGACATATGGTAAGATAGGCAAAGAGAAAGGCCTGAGGAGCTCAGAAAATGCAGCCAGGCAGTGTGGTTTCAAGTTCCTCCCTGTCGCCAAAGGGCCATGGGACCCTGGGCAAGACCAGTAACATCTCTGAGTTCTGGTTCTCTCAGTAAGAAAAAAATAAGGATCAAAATGAAGTCCTCTCCTGTAGGGAGAATATCTGAAAAGAGCCCAGGAGACTGATTTATCATCCACAGCATGAGTCCAAGTGGGGCTCTTCGTGGAAGATGATGAATGAAGTCAGGGGTCCAGGGAGGACATCCTTCTGATTCCTGGCCCCGGGTTCATGCATATCCACCTCAGGAGAGGCACCCAAAGGAGAAGGGGGCAGAGTGACCCTGCAAGGGTGCATCTCAGTACCCAGCAATTTCATTCCAAGGTGACACAAAGGTGGGCAGTGAGACTTGGAAAGAAAGTCTCCCTCTGCGATGAGAATAGGAGATGCCCCAGTGGTGGAGGCCAGGAGTATCTAGGGGAGATTGTGGAGGACCCCAAACACAGAAAGAGGACACAGAGAAAGGGACAGGTAGGATTCCAGTGTCAAGCACAATCAAAGAATGAACATGCAGCCTACAGCTCAAGCAGCACATTCCTTCCTTTTTCCACTCATTCATCTGTCCACCTATCCATCCACTCATCCATCCATCTATCCATCCTTCCACCCATCCACCATCCACCCATCCATCCATTCACCTACCTACCCATCCATCCATCCATCCATCTACCCAGCCACCCATCCATCCATCCATCCATTCATTCATCTATTCATTCATTCAACTCTTGGCCTATATCAAGATCTGTGCTGGGCCCAGAAGCTACAATAGGAAAAGTCAAGGGCTCAGTATGACGTCGGTTGAGGATAGTCAGACCGTTCAAGCATCCCAGCGAACATGATTCCAATCCCCTCCCCCCTCGCTCCTTCCCTCTGATTCTGTGGTGTATAAAAGCCCTGTGGACTTGAAGAGTTGAAACCTTAGACTTGGTTTCAGCTCCTTTTTAACAGAATATCTTTGAGAGCTCACTTAAACTAACCTCCAGCATGTGGATGATAATGCCTTTCTAGCCTGTCTCATAGAATGTGAGAAGCGAATGAGAAAAAGGAAGGCAAAAAGATACAAATCATTAGTTTATGAGCCATGACGAACCTCCTGTGTGACTGTTAAGTTTGTGATCGTGACTTACCTGGAACTACGCTTGGCGGCATTTCCAGAACCTGTGGGATACAGCGTGTCTGCTTCACTGTGTCTGGGCAGCATCCCAGGTCTGAGATTCCACACAGGAAAATGCCCAGACCAAGCCTGTACAAGGAGATGTCCTCTATCTGGGAGAGCAGTGGCAGGCAGCAGATCCCCAGGCCCTCAGGGGGCCCAGCTCCAAAGTCCGGGCACAGGGCCAGGAGCTGAAGATCCCAGGAACAGGTCAGAAAACAGGGTCAAGGTGGCTGGAGACGATAAGGACCCATGGGTTGTCGTGGATGGATCGAGAAGCCTGAAGTCCACCTCGCTTGCAAGTTGGAGGCGTGAGTCACATCCAACTACTGGCTTAATGGGGGCTCCATCCCCAGGCACGGGCTGCAGGTCCAGTGACTGAGGAAGTTGTTTCCTGCTAAATGTCATGTTTGTAGGGACTGCGGCTGAATAATCCCATTCACTGGGGTCTAGGTTTCCAGAGTCTGGGTTTTGCCAAGTAAATTGCAAAACCCCATGCTCAGCTCACCTAATGCTCGGGTTGCCTGTCACATGAGGGTTACCCCCCCACCCAAGTGTATGGCAACCTGTGAGTGTGGTCTGGACGAACATCAAGCTTTTTTTTATGAAACTCCATGAACAAAGCTTAGAATGACATTCCTTGGAAGTGTGACTTTCCGGAGCAGACTAGCCCTGGCTCGCATTTTCCCAGACACTGGCTCTGCTGCCACCCTCTGTACCTCCAAGCTCCCGAAACAGAGGATGGTTGGCCATTCCTCTCTTCGAGGATTCAGAGGCGACATGCGCCTTTTCCTTGCAGCCGTGATCAGAGCAAATAATAGATGACCCACCATTTAGGGCGGAGGGGAGAATTATTTACGCAACACAGACAGAGCCCCGGTCGAGTCCAGGGCTGGGCAAAGTGGGCCATTCTTTGCTTCTCACAGCTGGCCTTCGGAATTGCAGAGCCAATGCAGTAAATAATACTGCTATTGTCTGCCTGCGTCAGAGACAGACAGAAGGTACATTTGGCCTGCGTCCAAACACCGCAAGGGCCACTCATAGTCACAGTGTCCAATTACTGCTGGCTTGACTATAAAATGCACTTCTTTTTTTTTTTTTTTT
>NW_006494609.1:20266211-20278695 GCF_000325575.1 Pteropus alecto
AGTTAAGAATGCAGTCTTAATGGCCCCTGGACAAAGAGGGGTTTGCTGCATCTTTCAATGGGAGAAAATAAAGTTATGTTCAGAACAGAAACCAAACTGGCATGGGGTGGATGTTGTCCACATACCAATCTATTGATAGAAAGGTTAACTGTATTTGGATTCCCCTTTAGGAAGAAGTAGAAAAATAAATTCTGCCCACTTCCGAGTTTGCTTTCAGGGTGCAGTCAGGGTGTCAAAGAAGATTTAATAAGAGCAAGGGAAAATCAAAGAATTAAACAGCTCTGGCCATGCACAGCCACAGGATGTGGGGGAAATGCTACCCATCTCTTGGTAAGTAGATGACTGTGACAATGGCCATGATGATAATGGTCAAAGGTAGCGTCTCATGTGTTCTTACTATTCGCCAGGCACTGTGATAAGCACATTTTCCCCTTTAATATTCTCGACCATTGTATGGGAGTTTGCAAATACTGTACAGATGAGAAGAGGCTGGGGTTTATGTAGTTCAAATGGCTCACTGAGCATCACGCAGCTGGTGAGATGGTGACCGCGATTTGGAGAATTTCTCTGAATTAGACTGCATGCTTCTTTAAATATATTAAAATACTTTCTTGGGTTCCCACAAGCTCCCAGTTTGGCAGGCTACCCTGGGTGCCCAAGGACATGTTTTTACATCCAGCAGAGCCCTACAATACTCACCAGCCAACTGCCGATGGGCTGTGAACAGAACATCCTTGGGAAGAAGCTGCTGAGAATCCACAGTGCAGTCACTGTCCAAAGGCAGGGTTCATCCCAGCCTCTGTGGGCTCTGCTCACCTGAGGCCACATCTCTGCCTGGATTTGTCCTTGGATTACCTCAGATCTAGTGTCGTTCACTAGATCTGGAACAACAGTACGGAAGTGTTGCTTCCGTAGCCAGTAATTTTCAATAATCTCTCTTCGTCTGCCACGTCTCCAACAGGAAGACATAAATTTGCTCTTTGGATAAAGAAAATATGAAGGAAAGGGTCTTATTACATTAAAAAAAGAAAAAAGAAAAAAGAAAGGAGCTTCAAACCCTCTTTTTCCAGCACCAAACCTGCCACGTGCACACTGAAACGTCAGAAGAATAAACACAGGACTTCACTCGAGAATTTTAGGAAGCCACAGCCCCCCACTCTGCTCTTTCATTCCCTGCAGGGGGAAATTTAGATGCATCTTTCAGGTATTCTGCCCCAAGTGTCAGGGAGTGTTTAAATACGCATACCCCTGACACAGCAGAGCTATCCATCGAAGTGGGAAATCCTTGGTAGGCTGGGTGACAGTGACTTCGGCCACCATTCCTTTCATCTTGCAAGGTCTCACTGAGACCTTCATTTGGAGAGAGACCAAAAAGCCACATCAGGGTACCGAGGAGGGATCAAAAGACAGAACTGCCTATGCTCATTTGCCGATCAGCAACCTGGAGAACACAGTATGTCGCCTGTCACGGAAATGAGGATATTTCGGGAGGGGCTTCTTGGCATCCTGAAAAGATACACGTGCTTTAGGAAAAGTGATGCCTCAATTCTTAAGGCAAACTTTTAAAACAACTGAAGGTTGGGTTGAGCCAGCGCTGGTCTTTGTGAATTATTGGCTTGTGGGTTGTCTGTTATCTTACAGCAAGAGGGAGAATTCAACACTGATCGTTTAAGTGACGGTTGTGGACGGTGGTTCTGCACAGAGCACTGCTCCGTGACTGACAGCTGGGCCGAAGGTGCCATGCTGCTGGGCTACCTGGAGTGCTGGCCGGACTCACCGGTGGCTTCATGTCCCCATTTGTCTGAAAACGCCAAAACCCCTTTCCGCCTCTCCCTCATCTCATTATAATCCCAGAGGCTTTCCCAAAAGTCCCTGTAAGATTGACTTGGATCCTGTTATGTTTGTTTTAGTTACTAATTCGTATCCACTGAGAGCCAAGCAGATCTCTTAATTCTATGCAAATGCAGATCACAGTATCTTGGTTAGCCCTGAAGCATGAACTCTTCGATTTATCCATTAATTCATTCCTCGAACAAAAGTTAGGCACCGAAAATGTGCTTGGTCTTGAGAATGTCCAGACCAACAACACAGACGTCTACCTCCTGGAATCATTGTGTAAAGAAGAAGAGGAGCTGTAATTTGCACAAGTGGAAAAGCAATGTTCAGACAGGACAATGGCAGGGTGCCTCTCACAGTCTGCAGGGGCCACAGCGGGTCTCCTTGGAGCAGACTTGAAAGATAATTGGAAGTTACCCAAGAAGAGGGGCAGATCTTGTGTGAGTGAGAGTGTGTGTGTGTGTGTGTGTGTGTGTGTGTGTGTGTGTGTGTGTGTGTGTGTTTGAGGAGGAAGGCACAGAAATGCATTCTATAAAATATTATCCATATTCTTTGTAAATACAGCTCTGATAAAGTCACAGCCCCCGAGTAGGACGATTATACGAATATTATAATAATTCAGATTCTTTCCTGTGCCATTCCAAAGCTCAATTGTGCTTTCTCCCTTTGCTCTCCATCCCCCCAATACCAAGCTCTGGTCACACTGGACGCCTGGCCAGTCACAGAACCTGCCAAGAGCAGGCTGCACCCAAACATTTTAGATCCTGTCGCTTCAGTCTGGAGTCTTTTCTACACTCGCTTCCTCTCCCCGTCAACATTCTCCTGACTCCCATGAGGCTGCTCTTTTCTTGAAAGCTGCTTCAAGCTCTGGGTACAGAATGAATCTCCTGCCTATGTGGGGTGTGTGTATGTGTGTGTGTGTATGTGCATGTGTGTGTATATGTGTGTCTGTGTGTAGATTTGCAGAACAATTGCAAAGAGAGTTGAGAAAGTCCCATAGGCCCTTTGCCTGATTTCCTCCACAATTAGCATCTTACATTATCGTGATACATATGTCATAACTAAGAAGCCATCTTTGGCACGTTGCTGTTCATTAAACTCTGTACGTAACGCAGGTTTCATTTGTTTTCCTGCCAATGACCGTTCTCCTGTTCTAGGAGCCAATACCGGCCATCACATCGCATTGAGCCGCATTTATGTTTTCGTTGAATTTCGTCTGTACCTCTGCTTCCACACTGGTCATGACTTGCTTCTCACTGTGAGACTCTCATTACCAAACCTCAAGGAATTCGGGGATACCGTCTCATGGTATCCCGTGAGAAGGGCATTTTTATCAGCACTAAGTCTCAATCAATCTTACAGAAGACACAGTTTGGAGTCGTTTGCTGGTCCTGTGACCAAAGCTTTTAGAGAAAAGGAGCATGACTACCTGTCAACCACTCCATGAGCGACCCTATGTGAACACAGACGTCACTCTGAAGTTAAAAAAAAACAAAAAAACAAAATGCATCACTGGTCGTTAGTCACCAAAGGTGAACATACTTGGCTTTTACTCTAAACAGCATCATCGCAAATAATGGTGAATAACGAACGTCTTTGATAACTGAATACAGAAAAGCTAAAAGCAAATTAAATAAAAGACTTATAAGCATTGTGGGCTGTAATTCTATTTGTCATTCTTGTAAAACAATTATAACCCTGGTAGGTAGAACTCTCATTCATCTCACAAGGAAGGGAACAATGGGTGTCTCCAAGACAGTATCGTTAAGACCAAAATTATAGAAGGCTGATAGCGATACATGCTGACCTTATTCTTATATTGGCCCATACTGCATCCAAGAATGACAGCCTCGCAACTAGAGTTTCGGGCTCTGCGTACGCAGAAGGAGAGCTTCTGAATCATCTCAGGATCTCGACCCAGGGATCAATGCTCTTGCAGAGGCAGTAAGAGGAGTCAGAGCAAGAGACGACCATTACAGTCTCTCGCACCTCATTGGTTGACCACCTCCTGTGTTAGTTACTTCTTGCTATGTAACAAACCACCCTAATCTTAGTGACTCAAAACAACAAAGATTTCTTGCTTGACAGTTTCTGTGGGTCAGGAATCCAGAAGTGGCTTAGCTGGGAGATTCTGACTTAGGATATCTCATGAGGTTACAAGTAAGGATCAGCTGTGCCTGCGGTCACCTCAAGGTTTAAGCGGGGTAGAATTCATTTCCAAGCAAGCCTCAGGAGGCCCGCTCCCAACTACGCTCATGTGGTTCATGGCAAATCGCAGTTCCTCCCCAAATGGACCTCACCATCAGCTACCTGACTGTCCTTGTGACACCATGGACCTGGACTGCCTGTCCTATGGCAGATGGCTTCTTTCAGAGTAAGGAAAGGAGAGAAAGAGAGAGAAAAAGAGAACCCAAGATGCAAGCAGTAGTCTTTTTATAACTTTATGATGTATCATCCTATCTAAAGTATTATATTTTAAAAAAGCGAATCATGATAGAACCCACATACAAAGGAAGGAAAAAGTATTTACCTCTTTAGGGGAGGAGTAGCGACGAATTTGAGGACTTATCTTTAAGACCATCATACTGTTCTTCATGGCGTAGGCAAACTGGATTCGCATTTCGTATATGTTAAGTAACCGTATTCTAAGAATTACATACAGAGAGGATTATAGGACCTGGTGCAGAAGCAGCACCGTGTAGGGGTTTGAGAAATTAGCTATGACATTCCATTCATGTTAGAGTAGAATAAATATGCAATGATAAGGAAATGAGACCTCTTCTCTGAATTACACCGGAGCTGCGTGAACTGAAAATGCTAATTCGTGCCTATTTGGGGTTTACGGAGGTAGCTCTAAGACCTTTGAAATTCTAGACCAACAGTTGACAAACTGAGTCTTAAAGGGCCAGAGAGTGAATATTTTCAGTTTGTGACCCATATGGTCTCTGTCACAACTACTCAACTCTGCCACTATAGCACAAAAGCAGCCATAGAAAAAAACATCAATGAAAGAGTATGGCTGTGTTCCAATAAAACTTTATTGACAAAAACAGGTGGCTGCCCTATGGGCCATCTTTGCTCACCACAATTCTACTATGCACTCCTTGAAACTTTTAGATGTTGAACTCCTTGAGAGCAGGGCAGTGTCTTATTTCACCTTTGCATCCCTATACCTAGCACGGCTCATGAATGAGTAGGCAGGCCAAAAGGCACAGACATGAATGAATGAACCGATGCTCCGGGAAGCATTAAAAGATAGATTTGATGTAGTAAATATCTTTATTTGAAACTTCTAAACTATATATCTGTTGTATAAAGTGCCTTTTAAACGACTTCAATTCACCAACTCAACTGTCAGTCTTACCTACTAACAGGAGAAATTGGGATGCCAAGGCCTCCTTACAACAAAGGCCTGTCATGTCTAAATTATTGACACAATAGACCACTGTAACTTCTTTGGACTCATTAGGCTTAATTATGTCAAGGTCTCATTGAGGACTCTTTAAATCTGAAGATTCGTGAGATAATAAAATATAATAGCTCCTTCGGAGCCATAAAGGTCTCTTTATGTCACAGGCTATTTGGAGATTCAATATTCCATAAGATTAATATCACAATAGTGTAAAAATGACAACAATTACCACACCTTCAATGTCTATCAAATGTAATTTAATAATAGGGATTTAGATAGGTCCACCTTGCATTCACTCCTGGGGTCTTTGTCAAGGAGGAAAGGCGAAGGATTATGTGACTTCAATGTTAGCCACTCTCTCATCAAGCCTACTTTCTGGTACACTGTTCCTTCTGCTTCTAGTACTCAGCTCCCTCTTGATGCTTTCTGGTACAAAACACCTCTGCTTTTCACCTGGAGAAGGCATGCCCAGGTGAGACTACTGACTCTGCCATCCCTGGCTCTCTGTGTGTTTGGTACCAGGAATGTGATTGGTTGCAAGTGACTATAAGAGAATCAATAACCTTAGATTAGAAGTTATTAATAGAGGTCATTTTCCAAGGCTAGCTCCGAACATGCTGATAATGAACTGTAACTGAAATAATGTGCTTTTGTAATGAAAGAAGCAGAAAAGAGAACTATTGCTATATTATCTAAGAGACATGATGAAAAAAAAAACAAAATTCGAGGGTAAATATTTGCTTTAAAGGAATTATTGCATTCTTGATAAAGTATATGTTTAATAACAGATAGATTAGAGAATAGATAGCTAACTCCGACACTTGAAAATTAAAATATGTTAAATTATAAAAGGCATAGTAACTTTACAATAAATATTTAAAAAGCAGCGACAGGAAAGTCACTTGCAATGTCCCCCACCCTAACAAAATTACAGTTATTAGGTATGGTGAACAGACTTTAAGGTGATCTCTTTTACCCCTGCCTTCTGGATCATACCCTTGTAGAGCTTTCTCTTATTGATGAATGTGGGAAGGACCTGCAACTTGCTTCTAAGCAATAGAATATGGCAAAGGTAATGGAGCATCATTCCCATGATTATGTCACATTACATGGCAAAGGTGAGGAGATGCCGTTTCTATGATTATGTTACATGATATGGCAAAGGTGATAGGAGGTTATTCCCATGATCATAGTACATTATATAAGACTCTGTTTCACTAGAATATGCATTCTACTGTCTCTCTTTCCTTGTTGGCTTTAAAAATGCAACCTGTTATGAGAGATTCATCAACAAGGAAACGAATTCTGCCAACAATTGATCAAGCTTTGAACTAGACCCTTCTCAAGTCGAGCCTCCAGATGAGAATGTACCCCTCTCTGACACCTGAATACAGTCTTGCAGAGCACCTAGACTCCTGACCCACAGACCTAGGGAGATAAGTGTGTGTGATGTTTTAAGCTACTACATTTATAGGAATTTGTTCACATACTGCTTTTTTATATAAAGTTAGATCTTATGACATATTTTTGCTTTAAAATATAAATATCATAGGGACAAGAACTTTGTCTTGTGTGCTATTGTATCCAAAATGCCTACCATCATGCCTGGTATTTATCAAGTGAAAAATAAATATCTGTTTAGTTAGCAAATTAATAAATACAATCATTTTTGAGCATGAATAACATTTCAAAATGATAACATACCATATTTCACTTAGCTAATAAATAATTGATTTGTTTCTTGTTTATTTGGTAGTTATATATGACACGACAGATGTATTCACTCATATAATACAAGCCAGTTGAGTATTATTTCCTTAAGATATATAACAAAAATATGGATAAGTTCTATGAGAACAGAAATTGCTTTCATAATCAGAGCTGTA
The DNA here is from genome assembly GCF_000325575.1 of Pteropus alecto. Lineage (NCBI taxonomy): Eukaryota > Metazoa > Chordata > Mammalia > Chiroptera > Pteropodidae > Pteropus > Pteropus alecto. Next base: position 20,273,346 of record NW_006494609.1, read on the forward strand.
TCTCCAACACAGTGCTTAATATATGTTATATCAAAAAAAAAAAACAACTGTGATGAATAAATAAATGAGACTTTTTCTTGTTCTTAATTAATATGGCTCGATGGTTTTCAGACTGCATTTATTTATATACCATTAAAATCACTTATCAACATCGCTATCATTGTATGAGAGTATAATTATACTGTACCTTTCCCAGCATTAAGTATTAAAATTTTTAAAAAGTTAGTCAATAAATAGACAAGAAATGCATAGCTATTTTACTTCATATTTTTGGTGACCAAGAAGGCTTATCATTTATCTTCATGCTTCTTTATCAGTTGAATTTTCTCTTTGGTGAATGATCTTTCATATTGTTTACACATTTATATATCAATATTTCAATGTTTTACTTATTTGTTAACTTTCATGAACTCTTTGGTATTATTGACATTTACCATTGGTCTACCATATTTGTTGCAAATATATTTGTTTCTGTGCACTTTCAAAACTTTGGATATTAATGATAGTATAAATTTTAATTAGGTTTGATTTCACTAAAATGTATAAATTTTTATTTCCTTAATACTGTATATGAAGCTAGTAACACAACCTTAGTACACATGAAACAAAATCTAATAGAATTGAAAGTAGAAATAGATAAATTCACAATCAAAGTTTGAATCTTTAAACTGATATTTCATTAATAGATAAAACGAGTTAAAAAAAAAAAACTCGGTAAGCGTATAGAAGACCTGAATAACAAACTAATTTTATTTAATTAATAATTATAGAACATTCCACTAAATAATAGCAGAATATACTGTGTTCTTTTCAAGTAAACATGAAACATAAACCAAGATAGACTATGTGCAAGGCCATAAAACAGGTATCCATAAACAGAACTTGTTCTCTAATCACAATAAAATTAAATTCAAAACATTGTTGGGGAAATATCTTAAAATAATTCAAATAGTTGAAAATTAAACGAAAACTTCTAAATAAACCATGAGTCAAAAGAGAAATTGTGATAATAATTAGAGAATATTTTTAAATACTTAAATAAAGTGAAAACGGAGCATATCAAAACTTCTAGGATGTAGCCTAAATAGTTCTTAAAGAAAAATGTACATTATTAAATACTTAAATTAGCAAAAAGATCCAAAACCAATGTTTTAAATTTCCATAGTAAGAAGGTAGAAGAGGAAAGTGTTAAAAAGAAAATATCAAATAAGATGAAGTTAGAAATAATACAAGTGCAAAGATCAATAACATAAAATACAGGAAAACAATAAAATAAATCAGTGAAACAAAATAATTTTAAAAATAATAAAAATTGAAAAAGCTTTAGCTAGTTTGATTGACATAAAAAACAGAGGGCACAAATGAATTGACGAGTTTCTAGAAGGAAAAAGGAGAACTTGCTACAGATTCAACAGGCACTAAAAAGATAATAAAAGAATATTATAAACAATATTATGCCAATAAAGTTGACCACTTAGATTAAATTGACAAATTTGTTGAGTGACACAAATGACCAAAATTGACCCAAGATGAAATAGAAAATACAAATATTCCTGTATGTATTTTAAAATTTTTAATTTGTAATTAGAAACTATCCCACACACAAAATGTGACTCATATGGCTTCACTGATTAATTCCATCATACATATAATAAGGAAATGGTAGAAATATACTTAAAGTGCTACAGAAAAATACAGAAAAATAAAGTAAGGAAGAATTAATCTAAATTCATTTAATATGCATAGGTAAACTTTGTTATCACAACAAGACCCCACCAAATAAAACTATAGATCAATGTCTCTCTTGATCGTAGATAAAATAAGTCTTTACAAAATATCAGCAAATTTTTTCACAAACATACATAGGTACACACACATACTAACATATGTATAATGTAATGCACCTAATGATGTACCTCTAGTAATGCATTTTATATTATTATATTATATTGTATATACATAAATTACCTAAGGAAAACATGGTAAAATACAGTAAGTCCAAAGAATGCAATGTTGGTTTAACATTAAAATCAAAGCATAAAATTAGCTATATTACTTGACTAAAAAATTTTAAATATATTCATTGTATCAAATGCAGAAAAACATTTATGCAAATTCATACCCATTCAGGATAAAAACTTTCATCAATCTAACGACTGAAAAGAATAGTCTCAATTTGATAAAAGGCATCTATAGTTAAGATGATAAATAATCATAAAAGATTGAATATTTTTCCTCTGTGATAGGGAACAAAGCAAGATGTCTGCCCTCACCATTTCTGTTTAACATTGTACTAGATATGGCAGCCAGTACAATAATGGAAGAAAACAAAAAAAAATATGTACAGATGGGGAATTAGGATATTTAAACTGTCTCTATTTGCCAGCAACATCATAGTGTCTATCAAAAATCCTAAGGGAGCTACAAAATAAATTATTTTCTAGAACTAATAAGGGAGTTCAGCAAGGTTAAAGTACAAATTTAATTTATATATAATAACAACACATAATGGGAAATCAAAATAAAAATACTATTCTTAATAACATGCCAAACATGAAATAACTAGAGATAAATTTAATAAAACATAGGCAAGACCCATACACTAAAACTGTAAATATTGCTGAGAAGAATGTAATGAACCACAAATAAATAAAAAACTATACTATGTTTGTGACAATGTCAGTTTTTTTCAAATAAATTAAGAGATTCAATACAATTTCGAACAAAATCTCAGTAGGCTATTTTGTAGAAATTGATAGGCTACATCTAACATTTATATGGAAATGCAATAAACCTAGAATAGCCAACAAAGTTTGAAAAAGAACACAGTCATGTGGGTGATGCACCCTATTTTAAGATTTGTTATAGTAGTCAAGATAACATATTATTGTCATGAAAAGAATGTTTGAAAAATATAACAAAATAATGAAATGGAGGATAATGCCATTCAACAAAAGATGGGAGAATACATATATATTCACAGTAAACATTTTTGTACACAAAAATGAACTTAAAATGAGTTTACAACTAAACATGATAGCTAAAATTATAAATGTTCTAAAAGAAAACAGAAAAACACTTTGTGAACTCAGAGTTGATGAAGACTTCCTAGAGGGCACCAAAATACATGAACCATAAATAAATAATTCATAAATTGGACTTCATTATAATTAAAACATTCAGCTCTTCAAAAGGCATGACTACAAAAATAAAAAGGTAAGCCACACACAAGAAGAAACTATTTTAATATGAGTATTTCACAAGGGATTTATGTCCAGAACATATAAAGAAACCTTAAAACTCAATAACAAGAAAACAATCTAATTTTTAAAAATAGAAGATTTCAATAAACACATCACTAAAGAAGATACACAGTAGCAAATAAGCAGAGGAAAACAATGCTCAGTACTATTAGTTATAAATTAAAATTGCATTGAGACACTACTCATTCCCACTAGAATGCTAAAAGTAAAATGATAAACAATATTAAGTGTTGGTGAAGATGTAGTATAACTGGAATCCTGTGATATTAGTGATGGGAAGATAAAATTGTGTGAATGCCTTGGGGAAAAAATTACCGGGGAATTCTTTTTCTAATTATTTAATCAAAATAAAGGAAAACATAACATCCATACAAAACCATATACAGGAATGGTCATAGCAGATTTAGTCATCATAGCTCCAAATCTGAGTCAATTCGAACGTTTATCAACAAATGTTTGTATAAATGTACAATGTGATAGCCACAAAATAAGATACTCCTCAGCACTGAAAAAGAACACATTACCAAAACATGTAGTTATGCGAGTGAATCTTAAAATAATTTTGCTGAGCAAGGGAAAATAAACACAAACATGTCCACGACCTTGGCTACAATAGCAAAGATCACATGTCCTAGCCGGGAAGACTGACTTCTAAGCAGACAGAATACTAGTCCAAGATGGTGAACACTCCTGCCGAGCGACCCTTGCTTGGGGAACATTTATGAGAAAGCTGCTGATTTGACCTGGCACCAAGTTGGATGTTGAAGAATTTGAAGAATGGAAAGTTTGTCGCTGAGGAAAATAATAGAGGCCCTTCCGTGCAGAGAGCAGCATGGAGGCATGTCGGTCATCTTTAATGATCCCCGATTCTTGCCCTCCTCCTTCACACTCCTTGCCCCCTTGCTCACTGTGCTGCAGGCATCCAAAGATGCCAAGACCTTCCCACTTACAGGGCTTCTTACCTACCGCTCTGTCACTGCTCAACAAACATGGGACAAAAGCTCATCACGAACCAAGTGAGCTCTCCATCTGACACTGAACGGTTAAGTCATATGCAATTCAGTTCCAATGGAAGGAGACAGAGAAAAATGGATAAGTAAACAAATAAGTACAATACTTTCTCATGTCTATCATAAGCGCTATGAAGAAAAGGCTGACAGGACAAGGCTGGAGCTGCACCATCCAGCACACGTGGCTGCGGAGCCCCTGAGTAGTTGCCATTCTGAATTGAGATGAGCCGTGAGTCTAAAATATACACTAGACATCAAAGTCTCAGTATAAAAAAAAAAAATTTCAATAATTTTATATTGGTCCCATGTTGAAATACCATTTTGGATATATTGAGTTAATAAAATAGTATTAAAATTAATATCAGCTATTTATTTTTACTTTTTTTAAGTAAAAATTTTACATTACCTACGTTGGACACATTATATTTCTACAGCACAGTGCTGTTCTGGAAGGATGGTTAGGAAAAAATGCTGCCTGGACAAGGTGTCCTCTGAGGCTTTTCTTAGCTAACTCTTACCCGTCCTTTAGATGTCATGTTCAAAGACGCGTTAGTTCATTTGCTGTCTCTTTCATTGCCAAGAAACTCTGTGGACACAGGGCAGTCGGAGTGTTAAAGAACTGTCTGGAAGTTCAGTGTGCTTGGAGGGTAGGCCATGAGGTAAGATTGGCTTTCAAGGGGTGTGACACTATCTAGATAACAAGAGGAAGGACCTGTAGGGTCTTCTGCAGAGGAAGAGAATCAGCAGGGCACTGTCACAGGAAGATGATGTCAGTGGACGATCACCATCAGAGGAGGAGGGAATGGTGGCGGGGGGAGCTTGTGTGTTCTGATGGAACTCGTTGGGTGATAACAGATGTCAGCCAGAGAAGTTACCTCCAGAATTCCAAAGTATTCAGATTTTATCTTAAAATCTACTTAGTATTCACCTGTTATTAATGTTTCATTGTTTAAAAAAAAAAACAGCAGTCATTAGAATAGCCTTTATTTTTCTGAATGCTTGACATATTTTGCAGTCAAAATGATATATACATACATATGTGAGATTAGATAGATAGATGATAGATAGATAGATAGA
>NW_006494609.1:20278869-20291383 GCF_000325575.1 Pteropus alecto
GAGATAGAGAGATAGATAAAAGATAGATGATAGATGATAATTGATGATAGATGATAGATTAGATAGATAGATGGATGATAGATAGATGATAGATTATAGACAGACAAACAGATTGATGATACATGATAGATGATAGATGATAGGCAGATGATAGATAGATGAGAGAGAGAGAGACTGATAGGCAACTACAAAAGCTCTCTCAGAATAATAATTCTACCCAATGTGAGAGGATCACTCCATATTATCATAAGCTCTCCCACTTGATGCATTAGGTCCTCATTGATTTTTCATGCACGGTTTTCTTGGGGCCGCTTGCAAATGTAGAAATAATACAATAGTCCTTAAAATATGTAAAATTATGTTCAGGTGCCATGCTCCTGCTATCGCTCCCAACACTAGCGCACTCGAATCAATTATCTATTATTCCTGTATGTTCATCTCTCCAACTGCAAAACATATGTATCCCAATCACTGATGGGTTGACCCATTTTCTGATCAAATTTGTCTCACTTAGGGTACCAGTAAGTAGTAAAAAAATAACATCCAAGGTTTCACCTCCTCCCAATCTCCCACTCACGTATTACAGAGTATTTATTTCTTACATCAAGAATGACATACCCCAGATGTACTGGGTCTTTAATGCACATGAGAATTTCTGGAATGACAGGATCGCATGGCTTTTCAGTATCAGTTTGAAGTGTTTCACCCCCATCGTCAAATGCAGAAAGAGAGTCTGGAAATCACAGTACCCAAGAAAGAATATGAAGCCATTCCTAAACTTTCTATACTTATAATCCTCTGCTTCCCTTCATCTAGTCAAGGATAATCTACATATGTACCTATTAAAAGTCCACTATGTTAGTTTCCCTTCCCTATGCCTTTGCAAACACTTTAACCTCCACCTGGAAAATTATATCTGCCCATAAGTATACCTGAAAACTCCTGTTCGATCTCCATGACTAAGCTCAAATGCTTGTGATCTGAGAATTCTCCATTTCACAGGAAAATTAGTTGTCTTCATCTGCATGTTTGTGTGATCATACAAAATTTGGTTTCCATATCTCGTGTAACACTGTCAAGGTTATTATTGTATCATTTGGTTATTTGTAACACAGGCTGTGGAGACTTGACTCAGTACTGCACAAGTTCAAACTCTGGCTCAACCATACACTTGCTGGAAGGTGTTTGTAAGTTACAGAACTGTTCTTTGCATTTCGACAACCAGAATTGGAACCAGTGCTTCCAGCCTTGCAGGGTTACTGTGGAGATTAAATTAGGTAATATTTTAATATTTGAAAAATGCTTACAACAGGATCGGAAACATAATGTTTATTTAAACTTAAAAAATTTTGACATGCCTATACACATCCCTACACATTCCACCTTTCAAGGTGGAAGACATACCTTACATATTTATGTCTCTTACATTTCTAGCCCTGGGCCAGAAATGTGGTTGGTGCTAAAAAGAGAGAAAAACAATTAAAAAAAAAAAAAATGCTTCTCTGTCAATTTCTATAATTGACTGCTATATGCTCCAAATCAAGGGGACAAATTACTACTAAAAATAAAAAGGCAATATGCAAATATAATGATATAATAATATAATAATAGCCTACAATTATCAGTGGGATTACTATAAGCCATACAATTACATTTATATAATTTCCTCCCCACCATGAGAAAGTTATAGACATTATCCCTGGTATAAGGAAACAGGAGCACAGGTAAGAAAGCGATCATCAGAACTCAGAGCCCTCACCGAAGTCCCACCCTTGTGCCTCCATGCATGACTACAGACGCTGTGATTCCAGCCCAACGATGTTCTCATTTCAACTCGGGTCCCCAGGCTCCAACTCAGCACCACCTCGTTGACCGTTGTCTGCAGGTTTCAACTTCAAACGAGATTTAGGTTGTGATTTTCCTTCTCTCCAAGCTGAGCAATGATATTCTAGGCAGTTCTTTGGCAGAAATTTTGAGAGAGACTGACTCAGGCATACACTAGATACCATCACTGAATTTCTTAGGCTTAAATGACCTATAATTTCAATAAATTGCTGTGGCTGTTATTGATGGGAAGGGTAGCCTGGGAGGAGGCAGGATGACACTGAAATCATCAGATTATCTAGTAGCATTGTTCCATAAAGGGGGCGGGGTGTGCGTGTGTGTGCATGCGCACTCTGTTCGTGTATTTCTTGAAAGAGCAAGAACTTCGGAGGCAAACAGATTCGAGTTCAAATTCTGACTTTGCTGCTTATTCTCTAGTATCCCAACCTCTAGCTGATTATCTGTAAAAGAAGAGACCTAGCATCTCAGATGAATATTATGATAAGTAAGTAAAAATCTGCTGGACAAAAGAAAAATTTAAGACAAGGGTTTGAGACAGAGTTTGGCACATAATTACTGCTAAATAAACAATGTTTATGATGTTGGTTGTGATTTATCTTTATTTATGTCATTAACTCAAAATATCATAGTGTTTCTGTGAAATTTGAGATAATAGATTTATAACCGCAAGGAAAAATATATAAAATTTTTAGTTATTAAGGACTGAGAAGCTCCCATTCATTGTATGTGCTGCCCATAGTTCACCTTTATGTCTTCTGCAGAAAGATAATTGAATAACTGGCCGTTAATTCGGAATATTCGATTTTTTCTCTAGACCAGTAATCATATTTAATGACTGATTTACCAAAAGACAGTATTACTTCCGAAGTATATTTTAGTTCCAGTGGTGGTATATATCTTTTGTTATCATGTTGATGCATGTTTGACTTTATCAGGTAAAAATAAAACAATAATTTTTGCTAATTTTGTATGTAAAACAAATAGAAAACAACTTGGGCCTGATTATCAAACTACCCAAATTATACAAATTTCTTCCTCAAAAGTGTCGTTGAACATATCAAAGTCATACTCTGGGTTGTTCATGTGTAAGCGTATTTGTTTTTTTTATTTGGAACACTCAATTTAAGGATTAAATAAGTATTTATTTTTCTCTCAGAGTGTACCATTCCCTTCCTTGACATTTCTGGGCTATGCCTGGGAGGTGAGCTGAGAACTTGGAACTGCATTTTGTATGTATATGATGAAAGCTCTAACTAACTTAACAATAATGGTACTACAGGCATTAATTTCTCCCATGCAAATTTATGCAAATTAATGTAAATTTCCTATGGCTTGCAGGCCATGGCCTCAGAGAATTTTTGCTGTGGACAAGCAGAATTTTGAATAAGAAAGGAAAATGTGACTGAGTCGCCCTGTAATGCCTTCTTCTTAAAACTACCCTTTCCCAAACATTCACACTTGATATCATCTGACCTTCACAGCACACATCTGAAGAAGTCATTATTACTCTTTTTAAACTGTGGAAACTGAGTCTCAAAGAGGTTATTGAGTTGACTGAGATCATATAGCTGAAAAGCAACAAATTGGCTTCCTTTCTTTACACTGTGAATTTCTCCAGGCGGAGAGAAATTCATTTCTTCATATCAATCTCTATCCACAGTACTCAGTGAAGTGATTTTGCTACAAAAGAAATCTGTTAATTCATTCATATTATTGATCGTATTTACCATGTGCCCAGTGAATCACAATTTATGAGACAATCAAACAAGCAGACACATTTGTATCTAGAGGCTCATATTACAATGTTATAATCGTAGAAAAGAAAAACTGTCCAAATGCACAACAAGAGAAAATTGGTTAAATAAATTGTGAAAGATTCACAGACTGAAATATTGTATATACTTTTTGAGAAAAAAAATCTATTGATATAGAGCAGGGGTCAGCAAATTTGGCCTTCCACTTGCTTTGTATATAAAGTTTTCATGGAATATAACCATGCTCATTCGTTTATGATTGCTTTGCCCTGCAATGGTAGAGCTGAGTATTTGTGACATAGACCAAAAAACCCATAAAGACTGAAATCTTTACTATCTGACCCTTTAAAGATAAAGCTTGCCAATCTATGATATAAAGAAATATTCATAAAGTGATAGGTGAAACATGCAGAACACATAGAGGAACCATGCTTACAGATATTATGACTGTCATTCCATTTACCCCAGCTAGTTTAGATCAACCTACCAGGCTATTCAGATTGATGATGAATAATCACTGTGATTGCTTCCTGTGCTCCAGCCACTGCCCTATGACCCCTCGGGAACTGAAGATCTAGAGATGAATCAGTTAACCCTGACTTCAAGGCATTCACAGTCGAAGCACCTGGTGTAAAACACCGTTTAGAAGAAAATAGAATCTACACCAACTTTATTAAAAGGAAAAAGAGGAGAAACTAGAAAATTATGAAGTGCACACTTTACTATAAATATTGATAAAAATGAATTCCAATGACAGAATTATAAGGAGAAATTATAAAATCCAAATTAAAGGAGAATATTTTATATTCATCTATCAGAAAATAGTAAACCAAGAAGACAAAAATGATGAAGAATAAGATGATTAGAACAAAATACGATATGCTTAGGAATATTCTTATATGGATATTCATACACATTCACACACATACGTGTCAAATGCATACACACGCAAATGAATAACCCTGTGCCTATGTGTAGAGTGAGAGAACATCCATTCTTTTCCAAATTAAATGAAACACTAACATATTAAGTTACAAAGTTCTCTCTATATAAATATATACTCACATAGATTAAGTTACATATATAGCTATACTAAGGGTCCTCGAATAATGTCGTTTCCTAATAACTTTGATGAGATGCTATAGGAACTTAACTCTTGTTTATTACGTCAATTAGCCTATGATAAAACTGGTTCTGTTATTCCTCCTTTCGCTTAAAGTCACGAACTTACAGGTGACAGTAAGCAAGGACTTATGCCGTGTGTGTATATACACATATAGATACGCATACATGTATGTGAATATATAATAATATAAGTTAGTTTATGACACATTTCAGAGAATTAATACGATGACGCCCATGATCTAGGACAACAATGCAAGTAAATTTTACAAATCAATAGCAAAGATATGTTAATGCCCTTTCCCTCTCACATGCTAGGAAATATGGTGGGCTAGGAATTGAATCACAATTAAATTTTTTAAAAATCTATGCACATTAAAACTAAATTAGAAATAAATGTGAAGCGTGTCAAAACTATGTGAGCGATAAATCAATATTTAGAGACAAATATATAGCTTCAACTGAATTTATTGAAAGCTATAAAAATTTAAAATTGATTAATGTAATTAAAAATCTGTAAACAACTTATTAACATTAATAAGAGAATTAAGCAAAGTTGTTATTTATATAAAATCAACATTTGAAAAAGTTGCATTCTTATTTGTCAGTAATAACCGTTTACTTTAAAATCTAATAAAAAAACACTATTCACAGTAGCAACAATTCTATTAAGTACAGTAATAAACATTAATAAGGCTATAAAGATAATCATAAAAAATTTTTTGAAGCACTTAGAAGAAGATCCAAATAAAATATCTTCAGGTTCCTCAATTAAAATAATTAATATCACAAAGATGCCAATTTCCTCCAAGTAATTCTAAAAATTCAACACAGTTACAACCCAAATTGGTCTGTCAGGAAACATGCCTTGATGTCATAAAATTAACATGAAAGAATAAAGAGTCAATCAGAATTAAGACAACTTTGAAGAATATAAGATTGGGTATCTGCCCTACCAGGTGTGTAGATGTATTATAAACTTTGATAATTAAAACTATGTGGTCAATGCAAGAGATAGAAGATAGATTAATAAATTAAAACGGAAACCACCCAAACTGACCTGTGCTAACATAGGAACCTGACATAGTACAAGGGTGACTTTAAAAAGTAGCATGGAAAAAATGAATCACACAATAAAGTTTCAGAGAAAACTGTTTATACGTGTGGAAAATAAAATATCAGAAACCTACCTCATAACATCCTCAAAGAAGAAATTCCAGACATAATAAGAATTTCAGTATAAAAAGAGAAACTCTAAAGCTTTAGGGGAACACATCAGAAAGTATCTGGTAGTAAAGAATTTTTCAAACAAGAAACCTAATCTAATAAGAAACCTAACATAATAAGAAGCCAGATCCAACGGAACTGCCAACGGAACTGACTGGGAAATTCAATTCCATCATAAGTGAGCATTTTTGCATAACAAAAGAAAGAGTAAGTACAAGAAAAAGTGAGGCCTTCACTCGTATGCGGGATATAAAACAGAAAGCAGCATAGGAACGAAGAAAACAGTGAACAAACTTATAGACACAGGTAGCGGTGTGGAGGTTACCAGAGGGGAGGAGGATGAAGAGGACCAAGGGCGTCAAATATACGGTGACAGAAGGAGACTAGACTCGGGGGGGAGGCACACAATGCAATATACAGATGACATATCATATAGTATAGAATTGTACACTGGAAACAGACAATGTTGTTAACCGATGTTACCCCAAATAAATTTAATTAAATTTTAGGAAAAGAAAAAATAAGGCCAGATCGAGAAAAGATTGTTTATCAAGCACATAGCTAATATAAGAAAAGTATCCAGAATACAAAATAAACTCCTATAAAGTTGAAAGAAAGAAAGAGAGAAAGAGAAAGAAAGATGAAAGAGAGGGAGGGAGGGAGGGAGGAAAGAAGGAAGGAAGGAAGGAAGGAAGGGAGAAAATAAACACACACACACATCCCCCAAACCATTAAAATATTCATCATTAATGGCCATAATAGTCTAATTTCCTTCTGTGAGATCCAGGACAAAACATATGACTGATGTTGCCAAGGAGTTCTGATCAGCAGAAAGAAAGAAGAAAGAAAGAAAGAAAGAAAGAAAAGAAAGAAAGAAAGAAAGAAAGAAAGAAAGAAAGAAAAGAGAAAGATAGAAAGAAAGGAGAGAGGAAGAAAACGATTTGACAAAAAAGTTGACAGGAGACTTGTAAAGGAAAACTATTATAGGGCACAATTTAGAGAGAAAATGTGTTCGGCTTTATTAATGACCTGAAATATACAAATAAAAACAGCAACAAGACACTATTTCACACCCATCATATTGTCAAACACACAAATATCTGATAATACCTAGTTATAGTGAAAATCTGAGAAACGGAAACTATATGTTGTTGGTGGAACATGATATTGAGGCAATACGTCTGGAGAACAATGTAGGCACTGCGCGAGAAAATTTAACATATCACCGTCTTCCAGTCCAGACATTTCACTTCTGGGAATATATCAAAGAAAAATTATTCAAGTATATAAAAAATGTGGAATAGTCTTTAACGAAATTTAAAACACATACATGATCAATATCATCAGCCAACTAGGAATTAAAGAAAACATTCTCAACCTATTTGAAGGCATCTACAAAAAAATTATAATATCAGTCCCAAAGGCAAAAGGCTTGATAATCCCATTTATAATCAGAAACAGGAAAAGGAAGCCTTCTCTGCCCACTTCCACTCAACGTTGTACCTTATGTTCTAAGTAGTACAATAAAGCGATTAAAAAATAAATAAATAAAGTCATATAAATTGGGGGGGGAAATGAGATTAAAACTTCAATTGTAGAGGGTATCATCATATACCTAGGAAGTCTTAAAGAATCTCCAAAACACCACAACTAATAAGTAAAATTCATCAGTTTGATAGACTGTAGGGTCAATATAAAAGTAAATATATTTCAACATGCCATGTGCTATGGACTAAGTGTTTATGCATCGCCCAAATTCACATGTTGGAATCCTAACCCCCAACATGATGTTACTAGGAAGGCCTTTGGGAGGTGCTAAGGTTGCAAGGGCGGAGCTATAATAAATGGGATTAGTGTTCTTATCAAAGAGATCCCAGAGAGATCCCAGAGACCTCCCTCACCCCCTTCAGTCGTGCGAGGTCACAGGAAGAAGATGGGCATCTATGAACCAGGGAGTTGGCGCTGGCCAGACACCCAGTCTGCCAGCCCCTTGACCTTTGACTTCCAGCCTCTAGAACTGTGAGAAATAAATGTATGTTGTTTTAAACCACCCAGTCTATGGCCTCCTGTTATAGCAGCCCACACAGACTAAGACACTAGGACTAAACAATGAATACATACTAGAAATAAAACTGTAAAATGCTACAAAGAAAAATTAAAGGTGACCCAAATAAGAGATATTCAATGCTAACTGAATGTAAACCTTTTTAATCTGCTTTATAAAAAAACAGAAGGAGGAGGAGGAGGAGGAAAAAATGTCTAAACCAATTCTAAAATATATATGAAAGAGCAGAGGACCTAGAATAGCTAAAATAATTTTGAAAAAGAACACATGTAAAGTACTTATGCTTCCTGATTTCAACACATATTATAAAAGTACAATTAAACAGTGTGATATTGGTACAAGAATGAGTATATAAGTGAATTAAGTAGAATTCAGAATCTAAAAATAGAACCACACTTACATAGTTAATTAATTTTTCCAAAGATACTAAGGTTATTCAATGAAGAAATGACCTTTTCTTTCAACAATAGAATCAACTAGATTATCTGTATAAAAAATATTGACCCTAATCTCACACCATAGAAAAATTAACTTAGTATGAATTATAGACTTAAACATGAGAGCCGAAACTATGAAGTATCTAGAAGTAAACCCAGGAGGAAAATCTCTGTGGCAATGGGTTAGGCCACCATTTCTTAAACAGGAGAGCAAAATCACAAACTAAGAAAGAAAAAAATTAACAATGTCTTCATCAAAATTAAAAACCTTTGATTTGAGAGACACTGTTAAGGAAATGAAAAGCCAGGCCACAGACTGGGAGAAAATATTTGCAAATCGTATATCTGACAAGGAGTTTCACGCAGATTATAAAGAGAGCCTTATCACTCAATAGCAAGAAAACAAACAAATCAATTAAAAAATTGGCAAAACATTTGAACAGACACTTTACCAAAGAAGATATATGAATGACCGATAAGCACATGAAAAGAAGCTTAACATCAATAGTCACGATAAAAAGTAAAAATAATTGCAGAATGGTTCTATTCATAACATTTAAGAACACGTAAAGAATGTCATACATAAAATTACATTTATGGAGTTATAGCAGCATAAATATATGCAAATATACTTATATATATGAATTCATGCATATATAGGAATATATTAATAATAATAGAGTATTTGCAGATATTTACATTAAATATATATTAGCATAAAAACTTGTATGGAAATATTAGTGATTTTGAGGAAGAAAGAGAGAACTCTGGGATAGTAAAGCGATACATAAGACATTTAAACTATTTCTTTAACATTTAATTTCTTAAAGTTTGTTAGAATTTGAGAGAGTATAGGCCATACTCATAGGATATATATATATTAATGTACAAATCCATAATCTCTTGGCTGAAAACTTTGGGGAAGGTGTATTCATAATTCAAAAGTTTTTTTTAGATTTTAGAAAAGTAAAATGATCCATGTACTGCATATGACTTAACAGCCCCAGCAGTGTCTGAGGCAGCAACCTGTAATTAAACACGTGAATATTTCTGCCGCAAAAGATCTGAATATTCACACAAAGAGGGCTATGATAATGATTATAAATAGCCTCACTTCAGTTCAGGTCAGGATTGAGTGCCAAACGAGTTGGCTACAAAGTTCTTTAAGAATGTAATTCTGCAACTTTTCAGATTTTGGTATTGCTAATAAGACATTGCAGATCCCCAGCCGTTTGTCGTAGGCTTGACATATGAAAAATAATTATAAAGAATGGGCGACTTCACCTTCCAAACTGAGCTCTCTCCAGTTTCCTACACAATGAGTTTATGCATAAAAATAAACAATTATGATACGTACTGAGCTGAGATTTGTCACCACCTTCCCTGGCCTCTTCCCTCAACAGATGCAAGGAACCCTCCACTGACACAGCTCTGACTGTGTGTTCTTTGCTGGGTTCAGGTTCAAGTACAAGTGTGCTCTCTGTGTTTGCCCCCACCTTTCTTACCCCACATTGCGAGGACTCTGGGGCCTCTTCCTATCTCCTTACCCTCGCTTCCGAGTTCTTAGTCTTTACCCCTGCAAAAGCTCAAAGCTAAATTTAAATTTAGCTTGTTCTGTGCCCTTCCAATACGCTCAGCAAAATAGCGGCTGCCTGTTTAACTCTTTAACTTAGAAGTGGCTTTTATCTGATGGCCGATAGGGCAGATTTCCCTATGACCTGCTTGTGCTGCTCTGCCTACCATCTCTGTTGTCATCAACATACTCTGGTTGCTGTGGTGATAAAGGGGGGCATTGACAGTCCCGTTCAGAGTAAGAGTCCCTTCCTGTGTGGCGTCCTCGCTGAGAACACATTCACCACTAGACCAGGCGAGGATACTTCCTGTGTCACACCATCAGCCATCCCCCTAGGCAGCAGCAAGAGCACAGGCTGCAACTGAATCACTTCCTGCTCATGCTAGGTGGGTTCACGGTTCTCAGATCTGGGTATTTCATAGGTCTGTTAAGAAAGCTTCGTGAAAAAGTTTTGAGGCTACTGTAGGGTTGACAATATTTGTATTTTGCAAAGTTAGACATTAACAAACGCACAAGCTACCACCTCTTATCGACATCATTCGGCTTTTTGAAATATGTACAATATTGAACCTTTTGTCACAGACCAACAGAAAACTTTCCACAAAAGGTCTTGGTGCGTGAACTGCATTTATGAACCGTTAGACAAATGTCCAGTTAAAGAATAAATGTGTGTCAAGCCACAGATTTGTAGTTTTGCTCTGAAATAGTCACTAGGTTTCTGCCTGTTAGTGGGCAATTTCTTGACAAGTTAGAAAATATATAACCAAATACAAACATTTATAGAACATTCAACACCTTTTCCCTATAAGTGGAAAAGAAGAAATAGCGTTCACGGCAATGATCCATGTTTTTAAATAGCTCTGATTTCATTCCTGCAAGCCTCCTCTCTGTCACTTGAAGTCACCTTTCAGTAACAGGAAATAATCAGAGATGCAAGAAAAGATTTATATAGAAGGCTGCTCCTTGTAATTTACTTCACACCCACACACACACACACACCACACACACCAAAGGGGCAGCTTCCTACATTGCCAAAACTGGGGAAACGGGTAAATAAATATTGGGGTGCATATTGTGGGAAATTATGAGGCCTTCAGAAATCACACATTTTAGGAATATGGATTCATACAGGAAAACGGTTACGATTGACATAAAGTGAGACAAGCAAGACACACAACTACGTTCACTGATGTCGCTGTGGTAAGGCTTATACGTAACACACAATTGCCGGTGATTCTCTCTCGTGCTTCCCTCTAAATTATCATCTGTATACTGAGGTGTTTTCTTTTTCAACTTTTCAAAAATTAACATGTATTATTTTTATAAACAGGAAAGGTTCATTTATATTCATTTTAATCAAAAACTAACTATAGTGATCAGAAGCTACCTTATCTGCCTCTTGGAACTGAGGTCCTCAAATTATGTCTCTATCTGTTTGTTACACCTGTCCATTCTTTATTAGAGTATCACCACTTTATTAAACAATATTGGGTTGAGTCTTAAGTCACTGATGACGTAGCCAATCAGCTAAAACCTGACTGATTTAAAGCCACCCGTTCAAAATCTGAAAGAATTCAGATAATTATTCACATTATTGTATCTGATTTGCTAGGCAAATTGATCGTGTAGTAAGAATTAATGAGGAGACATACTTAAAATATTTGTTTACATCTTGGCAGGCAATTCTGAAGCATAAAGTAGTATTTTAACTGTATATGGTTCTTCTCTGCCCATTAAAATGGGTCCCCTGTGTGGGCCTACAGTGGTGGTACTTTCTCAGCCAGATCAAGATGAAATATAACAGAGTAATTAAGTCTTTGACAGGAGTCAACCTGCTTGGGTCTGAGTCTTGGTTCCATGTCTTGGTGGCTATGTGACTTTCACGAAAATTGCTGAACAGCCCTAAGTCTCAGATTTTCATTTGCAAAATGCAGGTGATACAGAAAGCTCTCTGGTCAAGTTTTCGAGGCCACTCATTCATTTATTCATAATTCAGAACAAGAAGTCCCTGAGCACGTTACCAGCCACCAGGGCAGTGCAGAGAACATGACAGACAAATCTCCCACCTTTGTGGAACTTATGTTCCGTTTGGGGAGAAATACAGTTAACCAGCAGGCAGTAAATGCTGGTTTGCAGAGCTGTAAGAAAACGTAAAGGAAAATAACGCAGGACCTGGGAGCAGAGAATGGTGGGGTCTTGTATATATTTCAGATAAGGGGGTCGTGAAAGCATCCCCGGGTGGGAACTGAGAGCCAGAGCAGGTCAGAGGGGAGGGCAAGATGAACGAGTTTCCGAAACAACAAGGAAGCCGCTGTCCAGGCCCCGAGGGACAGGGACAGGGTAGCAGCAACAGGAGAGAGGGAGGGGGGCAGTGTGCACCCCGAGAGCTGGCGATTGATTTTAGCTCAAAATTAAGCTCCTGGAAATACCTGAAGCATGGCACGTTGAGCTCTTATTTGTGTTTTTAAATGTCCCCCTGGCGCCTGTGCGG
>NW_006494609.1:20291490-20294177 GCF_000325575.1 Pteropus alecto
CGGTGAACAGAGATGCCAGTTTTCTTCACACTCGTGCAGAAGGGCGCCAGGAAGCCATTGGTTTCGATGCGGGTGGAGAGAGCAGTGACAGATCGGCGTCGTCCACAGGGGTGACAACCCTCTGTCGTCCCTCTGGATTCAGGGCTGAGCAATAGAGCAAATGGTGGCACCATTATTGAGCAGGAAGATGTTTGGAGCGGGACAGAGAGGGAAATTCAGAGTCCAGGTTTGGCCTGGCTGACTGTGACAGACTCCGGCAGCTGAGTGGGGGTGTTGGGCTGGCAGATAGATGTGTGCCCCCAAGTGCGTTGGGCCACCACCCGGTTGTGGATGGAACTTAAAGACCTGAGATTAGATGAGCTGACCGCGGGTGTCAGTGCGGATAAGATGAGGGCTGAGGGACGTGTTAAGCAAGAAGAAATGAAGTGGCCCCAACACAAGGCTGAGAAGGAGCAGCCACCAAGAAAGCTTGGAAACCAAGGCATGTGGTGGCCCCGAAGCCGAGAAAGTGAAATACCGTACATTATAAAAACCACGCCGTAGGTCCAAGAGGGCCCCGGGACAAGTCACAACCCCTTTTCTGTTCAGCAGCATTTCGAATGTTTCACATTCGTCATTCTTCCCTCCCGCTTCCCTCACTCCCTTCTTTCCTTCCTTTTAATAACGTGCAAACGGAAACCCACCTTTCAAACTAAAAGCCACGTCCGTGACAATAACTCCAACTACCCACGTGCCCACACGCCAACCCCGTCCCTGCTTCCACTCCCCACAGCACTCGGCATCTCCCTCTGCTCCTCGTTAACTTGTTAACTTACTCTTATTTACCTATAGATTTAGAGCCTCTCCGTGTATTTGAAAGAAAAGCATTTTTACTTTACTGTTTTTAAACCTTATAAAAAATGTCAGACTGCTAAACGTATTTCGGACTTTTTCCACGTAATCTCACGTTGTTGATACTCAGTTTTCAGTTATGAATCACTGTAGTTAATTCATGTTGAAGGCCGTCTAGTATTTTATTTTGTGACATTCCATGGTTTGTTCTGCGACTCCCCCACTGCTAGGCACTGTCGTTATTCCTAAACTTTCACAATTGTGAGCACTGTGGCTGCGGTATGCTTGCATACGTCTCGCCAGGGATGTGGTCAAGAGCCTGTGGATTCTATGATACACATCGTTTGGAAGTTTCAAAACTTTTAAATAGTGCCAGTCGAAACTATAATAATATGCTAATGTGGACTTGGTTTAAATTTCCCTATCACTAAGTCTATTGCACATTTTTTATATGTTTATTGGCATTGTTGTTTAAATGTATTTTGTCCTTTTTTTTAAATGATTATTTCATTTTTATATCAATTCTTTGTTAGGTGTGTGTATTGCAAATACCTTCTCCTAGTTTATCACTTGTTTTTTGCTTTCCTTAAAGGTTGTTTTGTTTAATTTTAGTAAGTTGAAGTTTTTTCCTTTATAAGCAATACTTTTGTGTCATATTTAAAGGTTTATTCAATTGTCAAGATCTAAAAGCATATTCCCATTTATTTTCTACAAAGATTTTTAGTGTTTTATATTTGAGATTTTCATCCACCTAGAACTAATTTTTATGCAGGGTATAAAGTAGGGGTTCAAATTTTTATTTTTACATATGGAAAACCATTTTTCCAATTGATTTTTTTAAAATTCATTCTCTATTCTGTCACCTTACATGCTCGTCTGATGTATAGCAAAATCCCCTGCGTATGTGATGGATTTCGCCTTATACTCCACGGGTCAGGATGTCTTTCTCTGCCTTATTTCCACCCTCTTGTGATGTCTACAGTTTCACTGTACATGCAAATATCTGGTATCATCACTTCTTACTCTTCTCCTTCAGAAGGGTCCTGGCTAAGCTTTATTCTTTAGTAAATATTTTAGAAATCACTTTTCAAGCTCCATAACAGGAACTACGTGAAATGGAGAGATCAGTGTAGGTAAAATCGATATCTTTCTGAGATATTAAGATTGCCTATCTATGAACATGGTATATTTCTCCTTTTATTTAGATATTTTTCACTATCTCTTATTAAAATTTTTCTACGGTGTTTCTTTCAGTTTTCTCTCTTTTCTCCCTATAGCTCTTCCAGAGTGTTTTTAGGGGAAAGAATTCAGCAGCTATGTTCCTTCAGAATCTTGGCCACAACCAAATCCAGAGTCCTTCTATCTCCTACTCTGCCTGTTTGCCTCTAATGATGCTGTCGATGTCAGCTCACATTGTGCAGCTTCACGCCATAACTTGCGTTGTCCTCTCTGTTTTTAATGTTCTGTGTTCCCCTCTCACTTGCGTTAACATCTATTCATCCGTTAGTGTTTGGCCCATGCAACGCCTCTCCCATGAGTGCTTTTTGACCTTCCAGCCTGGGTGAGTTTCCCATAATTACTTGTGTTTACATCTCACGTAGAGATACATCAATGTTGTTACTTATATCAGCGATATGCTCCTTTTCGTGGCTGAGTAATATTCCATCGTATGACTATACCACAATTTGCTTCTCCATTTACCAGTTAATGTATATTTGGGTAGTTTCCAGTTGTCTTCAATTATAAATAAAGTCACCATGAATATTCAAGTACAAATCTTTGTACGGAGGTGAGTTTTTATTTCTCTTAGATAACTACCTAGGAGCAGGATTGGTGGGTCAACAGGTGTATATATA